>NC_046285.1:105136525-105436525 GCF_004115265.2 Rhinolophus ferrumequinum | reverse complement strand
TGGACGTTCTTACTGGACTTTGTGGTGGGTATGTTCTGGGTGTGTCTGATGGCTACATGCTGAACCTTTCTCTTGTGGGGTATGCAGTGGGCTCCTCAAAGCACTTTCCCCTTTCCCCATACCCACCACGGCTGACTCACACATGCAGCTTCCTGATGTGGGTGAACCCACTGCTGGCCGGCTGACCACTTAGGCTCCCTCCTTAGTCTCTAGCACCTGACAGTCTAAACCGGAGGTCAGCAAACCTGGTCTGTATAGGACCAGGGAGTGAATCAAGCCGGCTTCAGCAATATAGTATCTGTCTCAGCTCCTCAGCTCTGACACTGGGATGGGGACAAATCAGTACGGCTGTGTTCCAGTAAAACTCAGTTTACAAAACCAGGCAGACTTGGCCACTGCTGGCCAGTCTGGTGATGCCTGTTCTTCCTCAAACAAACCTCCTATCATGTGGGGCTCCTTGGGTGACACCAAAGTTTACATCCTTGTGACAGGGTCCACATTTTGCCCACTGGAAATAAGTGCCTTGCCCATAACAGCAACAGTCACAACAAAAGACTTTTAGACTTGTCCTCTTCTTCTCTGGAGACTTCCAGGACAGAAAAAGAATGGCAAATCGCCTTAAACAATTTGTTACATTATGAAGCTATTTTTTTCTCAAAAAGTTATGATGACGCATCATTTGGAATATTTTTGGCTAGAAGTAAACAGAAACTATAGGTCTGAAGTGGATCCAACAAGCAGAGATTTGTTTTTCCCATCCCAGGAAGTCTCCCGAGATAGTTGGTATTAGATCAACATCTTAAGGAAAATCACTGTCAAAACACTGCTGTTCTCACTGACCTCTCGCTGAAGGTTAGAAGTTGGCTGCCCCTGTCGAAGGCCATGTATTTACATCAAAGGCAAGAAGGGGGAGAAATTATCATGTCAACCACACCTGCTACTTTCACCAGGAAACTGTAAGTTTTCCCAGAAACCCCCTGGGAGACGCCACTCAGGTCCATGCCCACAGCTGTGTCCTCAGTCACAAAGGAAGTTGCAGGGAAAAGCTTCAGGCCAGAGAGAGTTCGGACAGCTGGGAAGGTGCTTTGGTTTGATCACCACATTGAAAATATCTGCCACAGGTGAGGGAACAGAATCACTGTCGTTGCCATGTTTCAAAAACTAGGCGCAGATATAAATAATGAAAATATACTTGACACCGCACCTATGCACGGCCCTGAACTATTTCATGCTGCTCTCTTAAATATGAACAGACAGCCAACAATCAGCAGGTATTTGAGGAAAGTCTCTAGCATGAGACAGAGACCATGACAAACACCCCGAGACAAGGAACTCAGAGGCAACAATGAAAAGGTGGGAAGCAGAAAGAAAACTTCAAAAGAATCACAATTTCCTTAGAGCAATAGGAGATAATGAAACTTTGAAACAAGAATAAGGCATAACAAAAAAAGAAACATTCGGAGCAAAAGAAGGTGCTCTTGAAAATAAAAGTTAAGATGACAGAAATGAATATGGAGATAGAATTGAAAGACAAAGAAATGGGAAATGGGACAGACCGATCTACTAGCAGGCCCAACCTCTGGATAACAGGAGGTCTAAAGAGAGAGAACAGACATTTCACTAGAAAATGTCTCAAAACTGAACGTCATGAGCTTCTAAACTGAAAAGACTCACCAAGTTTAAGGCCAGCATCAACAAAAATAAGTACATAAAAGAAAACCTCACTCAGACATCATCATGAAATTTCAGAAACAGGGTCTAAGAATATCACACATACAGTATCTCATTTATGTCGCGATATTTCAGATACAAAGGACCAAAATCACAATTGCACTGGGCTTATCAACAGCACAAGGTAGAAGATAATGGGAACACAGCCGCAGGACCCCAGGGAGGCGTGGAGACGCTATCTGGCCAGCAGAGCCAGGACTGCCGGGGAGCCCCTCGGCCCTCACTCACGGGGTGGGGTCAGAGGTGATGCTGACTTAAGTAGCCCCCTGCAGAGTTGCAGTGACGCTGGGTTGGAGCAGGAAGCTTTGCGCTAAGGTTTAGGAGGTCCCTGTCTCCCTCCCCACCCCCCAGGCCTGAACACAAACACTGCGATTTTCTCTGGCCAGAGTGATGGTTCAAAACCCCAGGACAATGAGGTGTGTGTTCAGAGAGACAGCCGAGCAGGTCTGGGGTGAAGCGCCAGCTCAGACGTGGAGGGGAAGGAGAGGATGGTCCTGGGCACACAGGGACTCCACCCCCCACAAATAGCTCAGCTCGTGGGCTGCAGCCTGACCGGCCGGATGGGCACTGTTCTCTCTCCTGTGTGGGCGGAGTGAGCAGGCAGGGGGGTCCGAGAAGTCCCTGTCCTACAGTCACAAGCTGAAGTGTACATACGAGGTCTGACAATGAAGTTCACGAACTTGTTGCAATCATGTTGCTAACCTGCTTTTTGATGTCAGAGGGATTATTCAGTATGAATTTGTACCAACTGGACAAACAGTTAACCGAATTTACTATTTGGAAGTGCTGAATAGGCTGCGTGAAAAAGTTAGACGACCTGAACTTTTTGCCAAGAATTCATGGCTCTTGCATCACGACAATGCACCAGCTCACAGGGCACTGTCTGTGAGGGAGTTTGTAGCCAGTAAACAAATAACTGTATTGGAACACCCTCCCTACTCACCTGATCTGGTGCCCAATGATTTCTTTCTTTACCTGAAGAGAAAGGAAATATTGAAAGGAAGACATTTTGATGACATTCAGGACATCAAGGGTAATACGATGACAGCTCTGATGGCCATTACAGAAAAGGAGTTCCAAAATTGCTTTGAAGGGTGGACTAGGCGCTGGCGTCGGTGCATAGCTTCCCAAGGGGAGTACTTCGAAGGTGACCATAGTGATATTCAGCAATGAGGTATGGAGCACTTTTTCTAGGATGAGTTCACGCATTTAATTGTCGCACTTTGTTATATTTACTGATCAAGACAGTAAAACATATTTTATGTATTTTTGAAATCTGTGTGTACATAAGAGTTGATCCTATATGGAACATAAATGAGCTATTAGATAAGACATCCTGACCCATACAAAAGGTACGGGAGCCACACTTTGGTAAACTCAGTCATGGTCTCATCTAAGTGTTGGTGTTTCAGGAACTTGGCCTTGCTTCGTAGCCCGAGCCGCCCTTCCACACCACAAGATGCCAGCCATTCAAAAGGCTTTGAAAGTCCTCAGGTTCAGAACGCTCGTCTTCAAAGGAGGTTCTGTGGTTGTTTTTAACCTCAAACAATTTCCTTTGCACCCCACCCCTAACCATGTTCACTCGCTCTGCACCCCCACATCACCTCTTCTCCTTCCAAGACAAAAGTTCAAAGTATACACAGCAGTGAGTGGCACGATCCAGAGGGACACAGAGCTTTCCCGAGTTAGACATTAGATTAGTTTAGGACGGATTGTAAAGGACAGCTTTAACACTGTTTTGTGATTCTGGAACCAAAGTGATGTTCTCAAATATATTCAATACTAGAGGATATTCTTTTTTTTTTTTTTTTTTTTTTTTTTTTGTATTCCTCAAGTATTAGCCTAACCTGTACCAGCCATGGTTCCAGGCAGGAGAGACACAGTGGCCACGGCAGACCCTGCTGACCAAACAATTCTGACCCTGAAACCTCCAAATGCATGCACTGTGACTCCTCCTGATGGCTTTCCCCAGCCAGCTGTGGGACCTCGAGGGCTGAATAGTTCCACTCCCAGCAGCCATCAGCCCAGGCCTGACAGGAGCTGGGAGAGCTGTCACTATTTGAATTCTTGCAGAGATCCTCAGGGGGACTGAGCCCCATGGCCACACCTGTCACTTCTCGATCACACACACTTCACTTCTCACTTCCTTTCCCACTAAGCATAATTGCTGGGATCACCTCCCGAAGGGACCGCCCACACAGCCTCCTCTCCGTCTGTTTCTGTGGACTCCTGACCGAAGACACTGTCGGAAACACAGGCAACGGTCTAAGCGGTCTCCTCCACTCCATCTGCCCCAGGTCCTGAGTTCAATTTCCCTTTTTAATTCAGAAACTCTCCTGGCCAACGATACTTAACTCCACCCCCACGGCACACACGCTGTGTGATGCAGAGCCTTTCCGTTGTGATCACAAAATACGGTGAATGCTGCTGAGTGCCACACAACAGAAAGGCAGGGATCTTCAATACGGGAAGCGGCGTGTCGAACCCTAGTAACAGTGTGTGACAAGTTTCAACTTGTTCGGTGCAGTCAGTCGGGTATGAGGTACAGTTGAGAGGAGGTGTGTTTTAAAGTGTGGTGTAAATCATCCTCCACCATCACAATACTCCGTGTCATACATCGCTTCTGGTGTATGGCAGTTTCTGCCAAATAAAAACATTACGGTGTGTCCTCATCCACCTCATTCACCGGATCTGGCACCGTGTGACTTCTGGCTCTTCCCCAAAGTCAAAATGACCATGAAAGGAACACATTTTGAATCGATTCAGGACATCAAGGCAGCCATGACAGCGCAAGTAAAGATACTCAGGAAAGACTTCCAGAACTGCTTCAGAAAGAGGCACTAACGACGGGATAAGTGTGTTCGAAGTGAGGGGAGTATTTTGAGGGGGATTGATGGCAATGTGTCATTTACTGTAATAATTTTTTTAATGTAAACATTCGCTGTATATTTTGATCACACCTCATATAATGGTTTCCCACTCCTTGTAAGGTCTTCGTTCTAACAAAATCTAACACCAAAGCACAACTGTAAAGTAAATAGAGGCGTTCATGCTGGAGGCATCGCCCACGGCACACGGAGCGCCTGCTGTGCACCCTCCCGGCTGTACCGGCACCCACCTGGCGTCACCCAGAACACATTCCCCCAACCTCTCAAGGCTGGTGGTCCTCTCTGCCTGCTGGTCACCGCCAAACCGTACCTGCACAGAAAGGTCTTGTTGAATGGCCCTTTCTAAAGTGCTTTTTGCTTATGTTTTTTTATTCATACTCGTTACCAGATTGTACTGTCTTCATAACACTTACCTAAAATTCTGTTTACTTTCTTATTGTCTCCCTTCCCAACAAGCACATAAGTTCTATAAAAGCAAGAGCCACCTTTGTCCAGTTGACGTTGCCTCCCAGGCCTTAGAACAGGGTCTGGCATACAGGAGGTACTTAATAAATATGCTGAATGAAGAAATGAAAGCATACTCCTTCTTTGAATCTGGTTCAAGATTCTTCCTTCTCGTTAATCCCCAGTCACTGAGTTAGAAGTGATTTTCAACTCTCCTGCTGCCTTGCTCTATCTGGCAAAGACATGTTAAGATGAGAGGACTGGAAAAATCGGGCAGGGGAGATCAACAGGTGTCCGCATGCTGCCACTCCACACACGTGCCCACGGCAGATGCTTCTGACAGTCTCCCTTCACTGCTGTGGGCAGCTGCTCCCAGGCCAGCTGAGTTGGTGTGTTGAGTTACCAGGACTGTCTCACCCTTGGCACTTGACATTGGGGGCAGGTAACCGTGTGCATGTAGGCATGTGGGGGTGGGGGACAGGCGGGAGAGCGTCTTGTGCACTGTAGGATGTTGATCAGCATCCCAGGTCTCCATCCACTAGACGCCAGTGGCACCCACGTTGTAACAACCAAAATTATGTCCAGAGAATGCCAAGTCCCCTGGAGGGCACAATTTCCAGGTTGAGAAGCACGGAGTCAGACCTATCTGCCATCCCTGGGTAACGCTCTAGGCACACCCCCTCTTGGGAGCCCAACACTACCACACTTCCTCCTTGCTTTAGCCAAAATAACCACTGTCCCACCAGAAGGCAGGAGGCCCCCAAATTTGGTACTGGAACCATTTGTAACAGTTTCTAATTTGCCCTGTCTCTCACCCAGCAAGTCCATTTCTGAGAACCCCAGGGCTCTAACAGCACTAACCCACAAAGTTACAGGCTGGCAGCCAAGGACCCTAACCGGCAACTTGCTAACTACGGGAGAGGAGAGGACGGGAGAGGAGAGGAAGCTCCTGGAAACTTTGACATCAGTGCGATGACATCAGAAACGGGACATCAGTCAGCTGAGTCTAATCATTGCAGAAGTGCCACTTTATTTACATGTGTTTTTTTTGTTGTTGTTTTCATTTTGTTTTCCTCGTAATTCACTTTTATTGCTCCATGACACACTGGAAATTTAAAAGGGTGTCGTCAGCACAGATACTTTGAGCAGCGCGGCTTTCCCAGGAGAAAACGCACTCCACGTTTGCAACCTGCCAACACCAGGAAGCTAAGAACACAATCTGCTTGACGTGGACTTTTCCAAACGGGCAGAGGAAACATTTAACCAAACAACTGCTCCGGAAGATGAAAAACACGCCCATTCTGTAGCGAAAACCATGAGCAGAGAAGGATCTAGTCTCCACCACGACCTCCACATGGCATCCACGGCTGGGACTGGGCTGGCTGCTTAAGGGGGACAAATGCAGATTCTCAGGCCCCAGCACATGCTGTCTACCCAGTGAGTCAGAACGGAGTCCTGGAAGTCTGTATTTTTCACCAGTTCTAAGGCACTCTCCGCCTGTGGTAGTCAGCTGGATTGATTTGTGAAACAAGGACTCCAGTTGCGGCTTGTGAGGCAGCAGTACCACGGCCCCTCCCTCCTCTGCCTGGCACGGAACCAGACTCTGCATTTTGACAGCTGGGGGAGGGTGCTTACCTGCATACACAGCTGATGGAAATCAGCGCTATTAGAAGCTCTCACAAGTAAAATGGAGTGTAATCATGGAATGTCAGAGCTCCTAGAAGGGAGCTCAGGTCCCCTGGTCAAACCACCTAATTGACAGGGGAGGAAACTGAGAGGCTGAAGAACTCTCGCTCAACAAGCATGTGGCAAGCAGCGGGCCTGAGGTGTGCATCCCCAACGCCGAATTCCCAAATGACCAGCACACCACACAGCCCTGACTGCTCCCCAGTGGCTCTTGCGATTGGCGGAAGCCTACACATGTCCCCAGGAAGCAGCTGATGTCGTGGGAAGGGCTCGGGGCCCCCCGCTGAGGCTTCTGGAACCCTCGCCCACCTTCACCAAGAAGTGGCTTCTGTTCCAGCAACACGTCCTCGCCTTGCCCATAAGTCAGCCCAGGTTATCCCACCCTCTCTGCCTCCAGGACAAGCTTTATTCAATACTTTCCACCTTTACTCCCCACAGCCCCACCTTCTCAGGGGGCTGCTTTGTGGGCTGATTACTTGGGCTTCTGGCAGGGAGGTTGCATGGCTGACACACTGAGGTCGTTCCCTGCCCACTGCCAATGAGCCACTTATGCTGCCCGTTTGGAAGGCCATCCTCAGGAGGCCAGGTGTCAATTCTCCTCCTCTGCCGTTCTCAGTCTAGTGTGAAATGGAAGGAGGGCTTCCTGGAATGATGCAGCTGGCTCAGGCAGCCACAGCTTCCCTCTTCAGACAGTCCTCTTCATCTTTCTAAAACGGGAGCACCAAAACGGTGTGTTTCTACATACAGGTATATGATATGCCGTATAATAAAAACCCGTAAACATCCACCCTCAGACCTGTGTTGGATAGTAAGCGTTAACTCAAAGACAAACCTACTACTTTTGTTTCCTTAAGGTGGCTATGTCAGCACTGCAAGAATATTTTTTCCTCTTTGAGACTTCCAAGAGCAGAGAAAAATAACCATCTTTTTTTTTTATTGAGTAGCAATAGGCAAAATATCAAATAGTCCATCTGGGCCAAGAGAGGACGAAGGGAGCCAAGTGACAGGCAGTCCAACTGTGCATCACGCACATTCTCCATAACCCGGGAAAACAGCCCAGAATATGGGACATGCATCGTTCCTTGCATTCCACCCATAAATACGCAAGCACGAAGGCACAGAAGCCGAGGTAAGCCAACCACCTGCCCCACAGGTGTGCTCTGTCTTCTAGGTGGTATCAGTTTTCACCTGTGTTCAGTGAGCCCCTGTATCAATGCCTAGCCCAGGCTGGGTAAGCAGAACAGAGTGAGTGCAAGCAGGAATCTGTGACAGATGGCAGTAGAGCCAACTGTCAGCAGAGACCCATTGTTAGCTGTGCAGGGAGCTCTCAGGTTGAGAGCAGGAAGGGAGAAGTGCCTTCCTCACCATCACACAGGACCTACTCCTGCCACACTGTGCGTGAGGCTGGGGCAAGAGTCAGCAGCCACCAAGCCACCCTCAGCCTAGATGGACCCTGAATCCCGGGGCCAAGAGCTTGACCTGCTCTGTTCAGTGTCTGAGACATAAAATAAATCCCAGGGCACGCTTGCTGCCAGACACCACAGGGAAGGGAAAAATGCCACCTCTTAGTTCCTCTCCTCAGGTTTAACACAACCATGTGCTACCGTGGAGTAGAAATCACTAACACAATAGCTACCCTTAACTTTTCCCTTTTGGCTTTTAGTTAGAAGGGGTCAGCAATCATTCCAGGACAAAACAGGAAGCCCAGAGGAGGTTGAGCCCACCTCCCTACAGCAAAGGAAATCAGACAGAAGTCAAGAAAAGGCTGGGTGGCAGGAAGAAGTACTCAAAATGTGTCCGATTCAAAAGGGGTGACAGAAGCTTTACAACATTTTTCAAACATGAGATACAAGCTTCCAAGCCTTCTACCTCTGGGGTGTCCCAACATGAATGAGCATTTGTTTGTCAAGGTATTCAAATACCAGTGATCTGAGCTTTCACAAGTGGGCTTCCCCACATTCTGCAATAATTCCAGCAATTCCAGAATTAGTGCGATATGACACGAGATGCTTTTAAGTTGTAAGCGATTCCTCTCTACAGAAAAGGATCCGAAACCCTCCTCCCCCCATCCCACCACCCGCCTACATTCCCGAAGGCCCTATGTTGTCATAGGTCCCATGTTAATACAACACCGAGACTACCGTTTGCTACCGCCTTCAATGAAAATTATATTTGAATTCCAAATTAAAATTACTGGCAATTAAAAGATGCGATAGAAGGAAAGAAAAAAATCCACAGAATGATAAACTGAGAACAAACTTGTGCATTGAATTGTGTCCCCACCCCCAAAAGACCTGTCTTTGCAGATGTCATCAAGCGAAGGTGAGGTCATATCAATCAGGATGGGCCCCAATCCAGGGGCTGGTGTCCTTGTCAGAAGAGGCAAATGTTGACGCGCGCGTGGGGGAGAGCGTCATGTGAAGATGGAGGCAGAGGCAGGAGAGAGGCAGCTAAAAGCCAAGGAACGCCAAGCACCGCCAGCAGCCACCAGCTGGCAGAGGCAGGAGGGACCCTGCCCTGGAGCACTCAGAGGGCGCAGGCCCAGCCCACACCTAGAACTATGAGAGGACATGTATCTGTTGTTTTCAGTCACCTAGTTTGTGATCATTGATTACAGCCACGGGAAACTAAGAACTCAAAGATCACCAACCGATGAGAAACGGGAAGCACGGAGAGGTTGACACCTGCCCGTGGTCACGTGTGTAATGCTGCCAGCATCCAGGCCCCTGCAGTCAGTCCAGGATGCGTCCCGCTACAGCCACAGCATTCACAGACAAATGAAGATGGTCATTGAAAAAGGCCACGTGCACGGAAGGCGCAGTGGTGCAGTGCTCAGACTGTGCAACTGGACAGACCTGATCTCTGTCCCAGCTCTGCCACTCACCAGTGTGGCCTTAGACAAATGACTTGGCCTCCCAGAGTCACGGTTTCCCCAGCTGAAAATGAAGTAATTGTACATACTTCACAGGGCTGTCGCGTGGATTCAATGGGACGATCTGTGCAAAACGCTTACCAACACGCCTGACCAAACGCTTACCAAAATGCGTGCCCCACACGCCTGAAATAAACATTGGCTTTTAATATTGAGGTTAATGATTTCTCAGACTGTCCCTCTGAGTTGTTTTGAGCTGTCTTGGGTTGTTGGTCTTTCTAAGCCCTCCCTAATATGGCCTTTGATGTGGAATTCTATCTCTCAAGCTCAGGAGCTGTCACCTTTAGCTCAAAGTTGCTGGTGAGACCCCAGCTTTGACTTTGTTATTTAATCCCAGTCTTTTCTGCTTTCATTGTCCTTAATAGTTTATTATCTCAGTTTGTTCCATCAAATTTCTTCTGGTCATCACCTTCCCTTTTTCAGCCTCGCTGGCAGTGAGCTTAATGTAATTTGGGGACACTGGATGGCTTACTGTGGAAAAGACAAACTCCTAAATTGCATTAGGCTTGGTTTATATTTACAATCCAAAGTCTTCCAAAAAAAAACACTGGGTCCTGCGAAATGATAATGAAGCCAATGCATCATGATTCAAATGTGTGTCCGCAATGTAATTTCTTAGCTTTTTTCCATTCAAATGTTTAAGTATGAAAATCATTTTGCAGTCTGTTTTATCCACATTACTGGAGATGACAAACTCTTTCAATAGCAACCCCCAGAGTCTGAGCGAAGCCATCACAAGGTAGAAAGCTGCAGGCCTTTAGCATCTTCAGTTGTATTTATCGCGTTTGCATGAGCCTTTTTTTAATAATGGAAATTGCTGTAATTATAATCACTTTAGAACACCATTATTATTATTAATAAGACCAAATTGCACGGTTCAAACAGATGCTGACTCTCTATTGTTAGAAAGAAGTGGAATAATGGTATCACAGACCCAGCACTCATCTCCATGCCAACGTGGTCCTGCCAACCAGGACTTCTGGGCAGATGCCTGGGACGCCTGGAAGTGTGGCAGGCCGAGCAAAGGACCCTCAGTTCTTGATGAAAGCATTCAGGGATGAGCACACGTCTGAAGTCGGCTTTCCCATGGGCGAGCAGGAGTCTGTGGAGCTCTAGTCCCTGTAGAATCTTCTGTCCCATTCTTTCTCGTGCATACCTGGATGTAACTATTCATCATGCCGTGCAGGAAGGGGCCGGGGTGGGGGGACAGCAGCATGGGAGAGTCCAGTTGTGGTCCTGAACACCTTGTCCTTAACACATTAAGTCCTTGACACCTTGGGGTGTGACGTTCAGGTGTCTCTGGCTGGACAGGGCAGCCTGAGGCCACATGCAGGAGGCAGGAAGGGAAAGGGGCAGGGATTTGCCTGGTGTTCACAGCTTGAGTTCAGCTGCCTGGGTTCCATCTCTGGCTCTCCCTCTTTCTTGTCCTGTTGCCCTGAGCAAGTCATTCGACCTCTCTGAGCTTCAGCTGTCCCCTCCCACGAGGGGTCGTGAGGCCCCCCAGGAACAGCACACATACACCACACAGCACAGAGCTTGCCAGGAGGGGAACCCACCACACTACGTATGACTATCACTTAATTCTCGAAAAAAATTCTTGGTTACTTACTGCTTGAATTTACAGTTCCATTTTTTTTTCTCTCCACCTAAGCAAGTTTTTATCGTCGGCTTCAGAGAATCTGCAGAAAATAAATGCATGACCCGTGGCCATGATAGCGCAGGAAAGCTCATCACTGCCAGGTTCAGAAGTCACCCACGGCAGGTTTCCCCCATAGCTTGCTGCACACACCCTGCTGGTGGTCAGACATTTCACCCGGGCACAGGGGACAGACGAATCCTAACGTGCTTGTCACTAACACCTGAGAGTTTACAGGAGGCATTTGGAAACACGTATCGTTATCAAGTAGCTTATACCTAAATCAGGCCAAGAAGGAGACACAGAATATTTCATTTCCTGTCAAATGTAAAAATTAAATCTGGATTGTTAAAAACAGCTTTCCCTGGAAACATGCTAATGTTTAACTGAGAAGTAACCTTGAATGAACTACTTCCTTGGCCAAGGTAAAGACAGAAGCGCTAGGTACTCGATACATTCCTGTTAATTAAACTTCCTCATTTTAAAGTGAAGGTCATTGGATTAATTAATAAAGACAAGCTATTGTTTATGAAAGATTTTTTTGGTTTGTTTTTGAGAGCCCAAGAGAAATATTTTTTAGTTCTTGAGGCTTTTTCCCTTCCTCTCTTTCCGTGTATCACAGCCCAAATCTACTTTACTTTTAGTAGAGAGAATGCCCTCCCACTCAAAAGTCAACAGGAGCTTTTTTTTCATCAGGGCACATTTCCCAAATAGAGAGTCATTCAGGGCCTGTTCCAAAAGGTTACCCTTCACCACAAAAGAGGTTCATCCTCAGTGTCTTGTGAAAGGGAAAATGTTCATGGTTCTCTCCACCAGCACATGCTTTCACGTGGTGGCTTTTCCCAGCAACAACATCTTGTGGTCAAGATAAACCTCCTCAGCTGACACCCCCACCCCCTCCATCCCTCCCACCCGCACCGTCCACCCTGGAGATGGCAAAGACAACACTTAGACAAAAGGCAACTGGAATCAAAAGTTTTGAGCGGAATATGTATTTGAAGGTTTTTAAAAACTAAACAAGTATAGAAGTTACTCAGTCGAGTTTCTTTTTTTAAAAGCATTAGCATGGCATATCTTTCCTCTTAAGAAAGTCTTGAATAATTTAATTAGAATTACACCAAAGTCATGAGTCTGTTCTATTTATGGGATAATCATAGCTGAATTAAAACCCAAATGACAATGTAAAAATAAAATCTCTTCAGACAGTGTATTCAATTGATAAACACTTGGCTTCAAATCACTATTAGGTTATTAGGTAGTTTGGAAGGAGCCAGAGGGCCAAATGACCTCTGGGATTTTGTTTTTCTTAAGATTACCGAGCCTGGTGACATTTTTTTTTCTTTCTTTCTTTTCTTTTTTTTTTTTTTTTTTGCTACAAAAACTGCTAATAAATGAAAATCAGAATAAGAGAAGAAAGCTGTTTAATTTTATTTTGCATTGAGAGACCACTTGGTCCCCGGAAGCCTAGCTCAGTCCGTCTGTTTTCCCAGCAGCTTTACTGCATTTAATACTTTTCACACACACAGGTGTGTCGACACTTCATTCGGTGCCAAGGGGCTGGGCAGCTGGAGCAGCCGGGAGGAAGCTGAGAAGCCGACTCTGGGAGAGGAAAGCGGCGCGGAGCGAACGCAGCTCGCCCCTCCGAGAGGGCTGCTTTTAGCCGAGCTCAAATTCCTTTCACAGGGCACAGGGGCCTTGGAGGCAGGCCACCAGGCTGCTTAGCAATGAGACAGCAGGGGCGGAGGGGGTGGGGGAGTGGGGGAGAACGGAGACTAGTAACACAAAGTGGTTCCCGGGTAATAGCAGCGTCGCGCCCAAGGCCCACCCATAGTCTCCTGGCTGGGAGGAGGTGTCGCCCACCAGAAGGAAATCCCCTTACAGGCAAGTTAGAGGTCCCCTCTCGCCGCCCAGCCTCACGGAGGAGGGGAGCGAACAAGTTCTTAAACACGTGCACACACCCCCGGGCTGCGCCCCTGGTAGGGCGGCCACCGCTCTGCATCCCGAGCGCTCGCGTCCTGCTCCCAGCCCAGCGGAGCCCTTGGCTTCTCCTCCAATCTAATTTGGGGACAAAGCTAAACCGCGCGGAAGCACGGAACCCCCCAAAAGCCCGTGGCTGCAGCCCGGGGACCGCAGGGGCGGCGGTGCGGCGGCCCGCCACGACGCACAAACGGACGCCCTTCCACCTACCTTCTGCGGGGGGGTCCCGATCAGCACCTCCAAGTAGTAGCCGCGGCCAGAGTCCCCCTGCAGGTTGTCCACCATGGCCAAGAAGTTGGCCGCGCCCCCGGAGGGTTCCAGGGCAAAGGCCAGGCCGTCGGCGCGGGGCTTGGCGGGGGGCCCGGGCCCGGGGGTGGGGGCAGCCCCGCGGCCAGTGGCCGCGGCCACCTGGAGGGGCAGCGTGAAGGGCGCCGGGGCAAGCGCCGCGGCGAAGCGCAGGAGCCACTGGGCCAGCAGCGGCAGCAGCAGCGCCCGGGCCAGCGCGCCCATGCTGGCGGCGGGGCCCGGGGGACGCGCCGGACCCGGCCCGTCCTGTCCCGTCCGGCGGCGACTCTCAGCGACTCGGCGTTGCGCGGGGCTGCGAGGCAGGGCTGGGAGCGCACCGGGCCGGAGGAGGAGGCTCGGGAGGAGGAGGAGGCGCCGGAGCCGCCCCAGCCCGCGCCGCCAAGTTCAGTAAGTTGATCGCCGCTGCCCCCTCTGGCGGGCAGCGGCTGCCCCGCAAGGGCCGGGCCCCTTTCCGGCGGCCAAGGTCAAAGTAGGGCGCGGGATCCGCCCGGGTCCACACTGGCCGTCCCTGCCCACCCTCGCTGGTCTCCGGCCGCACCTCTTCCCGGGGAAACTCGAGTCCCGAATTTCCTCGGAACGCGCCCCAGCGGCCAAGGCCAACGGATGTGACGAGGCTCATCTGATACCAGAGGGGGAAAGTTTCGGGAACCCTTAAAGGGGCAGCGAGGGCCCTGAACTGCCCCCCTGGGCCCGCGTGCGAGGGGGCCCCCCCGGTGTCCCCAGGCCCCGCAGCGGCGGGGGCTACCAGGGGTGACTCGGGGGTCAGAAGGGAGAGTAGGGAATCAAAAGAGCCGTGAGCATCACAAGGAGTCAGCGAGTCTGCGCCTCCCCTCGCCAAGTACTTGGCTGCCGCCCTTCAGCCCACCCGACTGTGGCCGCTTCTCAGGGCATTTCCCATGTGCTGACTCCCACCCCGGCCCCCATCCCTGCCCATCTCCCTTCTCATCCCCATTTTGGCCTCAGAGTGATTTTGAAGAGGTCTGAGCGGAGGCTGGAAGTGTCGAGGTCTGGGGGAGGCGGCTGAGGACGCGAGAGCTTGGGAGGCGTCTCCATAGAATTCCTGGGGGCGGGGGCCGATGGGGAGCTTGGCTGCAGTCGCAATTCTCCCTTTGCGCCCAGTTTCCCTCGGGGGTGGGGGGATGGCATCCGCAGCTGGCTTTTTGAACCTGGGCTTCTGGGCCCCAAGCTCATCAGTAATGCAGGTTCGGGGCCGCTGGGAGCCTCTCCCTCACCGCCCCCATGACGCCCTTAGTCCACCTAGCAAGTTGCTGTCACCATCCAAATTCAGAGCCCCGAGTCTGCACCGCTGCAACCAGCCCCTGGCTTGCTCCCCCAGCACGCCAGCTCCAGACGGAGGATTATCTAATTAATACCAGCTTAGCCATCCACACCGGGACCGCAGAAATGCATTCAGTAATTCAAGCAACGAGAGTTATTTTATTTTAGGTACTAAACGCAGGGAGGACTATTACACAAGCCAAGTCCATCGATTTCTACTGAAACAAGGAGTAGAACCACCTTTCTGCGTCCTCCAGCTGAATTATGTTGGCTGTTTTTAAAAACAAACCAGCCCGTCTTCAAACAGTTGGGGAGGTTGGAACAAAGCTTTGCTCCTCTGCAATTTCCAGCTACTTCTACTCAGGATTTGATTTTTATCCCTGTCTTCTCAAGTTCAAAATCAGGTCTAGCTCTGTGAGGGACACTTATGTCAGAGAGCTTCAGCTGTATTGATTTTTAAATGACTTTATAAATCACATTTTCCCCAAACTATATCCCAACTTTAACAAATCCCCAGCCACACAAAGAAAGGCCTCGTTGAGAATGTGTTAGATAGAAACTAAACACATTCTGCATAAAAATGCATGGTTATTCCAAAGCTATTACATTCATATATTCACATTTCAAAATCAAGGTTGTAGAGGAAGTGTAATTTTTAAAAAGATGGTTATTCATACTCCTCAGTGTCCCATCCTGAGAGGTTCAAGAAGCCATTCGGACAGCTCTCAGGAGAAGGTAACCTTCTGAGAAGCACATGGAATGTATTAAGGACTTTGACGTAGGGGCTACGTGATGGAAAAGTTCAACATCAGAGACATTTGCTCTCTAATAGTTAAAAACCACAAGGGGAATTTTTAAAAATCAAGTCTAATTAAGCTTTGTCCTTCAGGAAACTCCTGGCTCCATCTAAGTGTGAGTACACATGAGCTTTTCATTTGACGAGGGCAGGTTTAGGTTTGCGGGTAAACTGGTGCATTGAAGATCCAGTCACAGAGGAGCTTCTGCAGCTTCTGCAGGATGGCAGAGCTGTCTCATCAGAAAACAATGCATGCCGAAGTGATGGCACCTGACGTCTGGCCCCTGGGTCGTTTCTATTTTTCTGAATGTCTCAGAGTTCTTGATCCCTTCTCAGAACTAAGGTGCTGGCGGATTTAGGAAACAATTGCACTGTCCAGGTGTTTTAATGGAAATCACATGTGGCCATCCTCATGGGGTAGCATCAGTTTTCCTTTCTATCATCCTTGAAGCACTTCTGTAAGAAAGAAGCCACTTCCCATCTAACTGGTGAGCAATGCAGGGGGGAGTGGGGAGGGGAACCCCTCGCTCCCCGACAGCACCCCACATCTTCAGACTGGCCATTCTCTCTCACTGCACCTGTAGCTTCCTCTTCACCCTAATCCCTTCCCCCCTCCTTTCCCCTCCCCCTTCATTTTTTTCTCTTTTCCCTCTCCTTCGCTTCTCCCCCTTCCTTTCCCCCACTCTGTCCCTTCCCCCTTGCTCCCCTCGCTCCAGCCTCTGTGAGCTCCTCCAATGTCAGCCATGTGCTTCCTGGTCCTCTCAGGGAAACCAAGGCCCTGCTATGAGATGGGCCCTCTGTCCTTGCAAAGAGCAAGCAGAGCAAGTGTGTCATTATGCACATTCCCTGAGGGTGCGGAAGGGTCTCCCCTCCAGCCCAAAGAACTCACCAGGGACTTCTGGAAGAAACCCATGGCACTGGGCCAGAGAGATTGTCATCAATGAGCTGATGTTGACTGTCCCTGACCACCAGCTCTGACTTCCTGTGACACCAGCAGTTCTCAAACTTTTTGTTCTCAGGACCCCTTTATTCTCTTAAAATTGAGGACCCAAAAGTGCCTCTGTTTACGTGCATCATATCTAGCAAGGGTCACCAAATTAGGGAATAAAACAGGAATTGTAACATGATATAACAATTCATTTAAAAATAATAAACACATTGCACAGCAACATAACATTTTAATGAAAACTATACTTTGCAAAAAAAAATAGTGAGAAGGACATTATTTTACATTTTTGAAAATTTCTCCCTGGCTTCATAGCAGGCAGCTGGATTCTCATATCTGCTTCTGCATTCAGTCTATTAGGAAGCCTCTGGAAAATTCTCCCCATCACCCAGGAGAGCCTGGGAAAGGTATTATCATGAAAATAGTTTTGAGCTACAGGACCCCCTTGGAGAACCACTGTTGTGTACTTTCTTTCTTTGGTTTCTATCGTTGTGTCTTGTCATTGTCAACATACAAGGATTTCTATGCATCAGGCGCTGTGTCAATAACCGGGAGGAAAAGGCTTTTGCTGATAAGAGCTGATCCTTAAGTTTGCAGATGAAGGGAAACAAAGTTTGCCACCACCACCACCACCCCCCAAAAGGACCCCTGCCTTTTGGGATATTGATTTTCAAGCTGGTTACTAAGAAACAAAAGACCCAGAAAGAACCTTTGCTCCCCCACCCCTTCCTGCTCAAGAGAATCAGACAGAAAAACCTGCTTCAGGGAGGAAACTTAGCATAATCGCCGGTCATTACACAGGGAGACTCCACATGGGAGCCTGTGGACCATCCCGCCAGAGTCCCATTGTCTCGGGGTTGGTTGCCCAGCAAGAATTTGCCTGCCAGGCTGTTCCATCTTCCTCAACTACCTGTAAATCACCCATTCTCACTTCTGAAATCGAATACCCCATCCCCCCTTTTCTCCTTTGTCCATAATGTCACGTATACCGAGTGTTGCCTCGCTGCCTGGAATTTTCCTGCTTCTGTGAATTTCCCATGCACATGTACTAAAATTTGATTTTCTCCTGTTAATCTGTTAATTTGACTAGGTATTAATCCAGCTAGAAGCGCTTAGAAGGTGAGAGGAAAAGTATTCTTTGTTTCGGCCCCCACACAGACTAGATCAAGGGGCACTGTCCCTCTCTGTCACCCCAGCGCTCCCACTTAGCAGAAGGGGACACCCGCCACCTGCAGTCCAGTGGAACCTGTCATCCGTCTCCTGAAGCTTCATGTTCAACCTGCCTCCTGGCTCCTTCTCAGCAACTGATAAACATGCTCACAGCGCCCACTTCTCTCTCTCTTCTTAACCTGTCTTGGTCCTGTCTCCTGCAGGTTACTGTCCCACATCTGCACCCCTCCACCCCCCACCCCGTAGCCACACTTCTTGAAAGTGCTGCCTGCAGCTCCTCACCTTACAAAACACTCACAAATTGACAGGCCATATAAACATTTCTCCTTCTTATTCTTACCCACCCCCTGGGAGCACTCCACAGGGGTTTCTCCACTGAAGCGGTTTTAAAGCCTGGCTCTTCATTGGATCCCCTCAGGGACTGTCTGTGACTCTTCCCTAGACATCCCCCTATATTGGTTTGGGGCAGCTCCAGAACAGCTATTTTTCAAAGCTCCCCAGGTGAAATGGGAATTGGAGCCTGGGAGAAAGGAGACGCAGGCCGCAGACTGAAGAGGTTGAGTCGTCTTGCGGTCCTGGATTGATCTGCACGTCTCAGTATTCCTGAGGTCTTTCATATTTAAAAGTATCTTTCCTTCTGTGTTGACTGAAACGGCCTGAAAACCATGAGCGTCTCTTGTGCCCAAATTAGAGTTTTGAAACATCACTCCCCTCTAAACGGGGGGCTCCTGGAGAAAGCGGATTGCAGGTCTGGGAGAGAAACTCAACATGAGCCTGGAACCTCTCATTAGGCCCGAAAGCAAGGGTGTTCTTAGGGTCCCCTCTTATGTCTAGAGCTGGGGCAGAGCTGGGACGATTTAAACATCATTAAAAGTAGTAACTTCAATGGCTCAAAACACCTCAATTATGTGGAAACCTATTCATTCATTATGTTCTTTTAAAAAGTGCATGGATTATGAGTGTTAAGGAAGAGTGTTAAGGAGCCCAGCTCATTTTTAAAAACTGGCAGAGAAAGGAAAGGAATTAAACATTTGTTGTCTTGATTTTCCTGTACAAACTATACCGCAGTATGACCAAATAATTGACAGGGGGAGCCTTGTGTTTGAAGAATTAGTGCAGCTAATAAATGAAGGGATGATGGAATTAGAATATTGCATTTTGCAGTCCCCAATGAGTTAATGGATCTAGGCATGGAGCACACAGGGTGACAGCGTCACACACACAAAGAGAGAGACCACCCAACATCTGTGCCTCCTCACCGAGGTCCACATCTGCTACCTGTGAAATGTCCTTGCCCGCAAATCAAACCTGCATTTGCCGAAGCCTCTACACCACAGGCTGGCAAACACCTCCTGGGGCCCATAACTCACTTGCTGCCTGTTTGTGTAAATAAAGCTTTACTGAAACACAGCTATACCCATTTGTTTAAGTAACAACAGAGACCTTATGTCCCCAGAAACTTAAAATATTTACTGTCTACCTTTTTATTGACTAAGTTTGCTAACCCCTGCTCTAGATCTAGAGTCCTAAGGCCCTTATCAATGAATTGCAATAATGGGACCTTATTTGGAGTCTGATTTGAAGAAAATGAAAAAGTTACTTAGGAGGTAACTAGAAAATTTGAACACTGGTTGGATGATGTCATGGAATTATTGTTAATATTTTTAGATGCTGTCGTGCGGGAGACCCTGCTCGCTCCACCATTTGTCGTGCGGGAGACCCTGCTCGCTCCACCATTTGTCATGCGGGAGACCCTGCTCGCTCCACCATTTGTCATGTGGGGCGGCTTGCGGGGTCTCTGCTCCCCCTCCCCACATAAGAACGCAGGATATGGCTAGGTGTAGGGTCAGAGCCCCAGAGAGCAGTTTCCAGGCTCTCGGCCTCATGTGGAAAGGTGCTGGCTCGGGTAGTAGATGGCCGTCGGCTGTGGCTAGTTGGCCATCAGCTGTAACCAGTTAGCCAATTGGCCACTGATAGAACTGCCGTGGCTGCGCTGGTTGGTCAGTTGAGTGGACTCTGTCGGTTGGCAGGCAGAAAAGCGGACAGCAGGTCGCACGTCGTGTGAATCCAGCCTCCAGTGAGACTATAGTGGTATGACTCCCCTACCTATGGCTCCGTGGGTGTTCCTTTTTGGCCTCACCATATCCTGTGTTCTTGTGTGGGGAGCGGGAGCTGAGACCCCGCATGACACCCCGTGTGACAAATGGCGCAGCGAGCAGGGTGTGGTGCCGGCCGAAACGCACCGAAGGATGGCGGAGCCGTTTATGCGTACAAAAGTTCAGCTTCGGGAGGCCCGCAAGGAACAACACCGAAAGCGGGGGAGGCCCGGTCCGCCTGGGAAACTCGAGCCTCCAGATGGCACACCTCCCTCTTGGCCATGGAAGGCGTTGTCCTCCTTTTGTTCATCTGCTTCTGCTGTAGGCTCCGACGATTGTGGACATTATACGCCGAGGCCACCACCCACTCAGACCTCTGGCGCGGCGAGCAGGATTCCGACCGGGTAGGAATGGAGTCTGACTCTGGGCAGGAGGACCTGTGGCCCCCACACAGTGTGTGGTGTCCGGTGGCCACTGTTCTCAGGAGTTGGACCCCCAAGGAGGGGTGGGAGGACATGGACGGCTCTCCGGCCAATATAGAAAGGGCCCTGCAGGCTCTGGCAGAGCAGTTGCCGGAGGAGGAGAAGGCTACAGCCGGCCGCGTGGGCTGGATGTTCCTCACGGCCTTGAGTCTCAACACGGAAAATGCGCTTAATGAAATGGCCCAGGTGCCGGACCAGGTGTCCCGGTTGGAAGCGCTGGAAGCTCGGGTCGGCGTGTTGGAAGAAGGGCCCCACAGTGGAGACTCTGAGGCAGAGCCAGAGGAAGCGAGTGGAGACAATGTAGCTCCCAACCCCCAAACCCGGCCAATCTTGAAGCAAAGGGTAAAATGTGAGCAACCTTTGGGCCCCGGGGGGGCGTTGCTGCAGGCAACCCAGCTGTGACTGAGTTCACAACCTGCACCCCTTACACTCCCACTGAGTTGCAGGAGCTGGGGAGGCGGTACAGACAGAGCCCTGGAGAGCCAGTCTCGGCTTGGCTACTACGTTTATGGGATGAGGGAGCCGACAACATTCTCTGCTCCCCGGGCGAGATGGAAAAGCTAGCCTTCATGACAGTGCATCCAACCCTGCGACAAAGGTTACAGAACTGCCATAGGTTGGCCCAAGACCAGGGCAACCACTCTCTAATGGAGTGGCTCACTGCTGTGGTACACACAGTATGGGGACAGGCTGGCGAGCTGCCAGACACTGTGAGTCAATGGCAGTCATATACGGACCTTACGCAGATATATCCGTGAAATGGGTATGAGACATGCTATTTTCAACCCTCATATGCAGGGGCCGGATGACGAGCTTTTTACAGCCAACATGAGAGATCTGGTTTTGGATACTGCACCTGCGAATGCTTTTGGATCCTTGGTTGCCATTCTTACACCCTATGTGGGGTGACGGATCCATGAAGTTACAACTGCCATGGCCACACTAGGGGATGTTGAAAGCCGGAGGCGAAGGAAGTTGACAGGAGGTCCGCGCAGTTGAGACCTGGAAGCCCAAATCAAAAGTAAAGGAGTGAGGTCGCGGGCCTCAGAGAGTAACACGTTCACAGATGTGGCGTGATCTCATGGCAGCAGGGGTCGATCGGGAAAAAATAGACCGACAACTCAATGTATTCCTGCTGGAACTTTGGAAACAGTTGCATCCAGAACAGCAATTCTGGAGAAGCCTAAAGAAGAAGTCTGGGAAAGCGCAACCCGTGTCCCTCCAGGACTTCATGCGGCCGCTTGAGGCCGACTCCTTTCAGCTTGATTAGGGGTGGGGCCAAGGTACCTGGTCAGAGGGGACGAGCAGGGACCGGAGGCCCTAGATGGAACTGTCCATACATTGGTCCCCTTCTAATGTGCAGAGGGTTTTGGCCCTAGTTGACACTGGCGCAGACTGCAGTCTTGTTTATGGGAACCCAGAACTGTTCCCCAGACCAGCAATCTGCATTGATGGCTACGGGGGAAAGACTGTGACTGTGAAAGCCGTTTCCTTACCCCTGGGTATAGGAAGGCTTCCCCCTCGTACCTACAAGGTTCATGTCTCCCCCGTTCCGGAGTATATTCTAGGGGTGGACGTGCTACATAGCCTCAGCTTACAGAGCTTACAGCTTACAGCTTACATGTCGGTAGGAGAGTTCCGTCTCTGGATCCGGGTGGTGACACACAGGCATGCTCACCACCCTCCTCAAGTGTTGCCACAGCCCCGGCGCGTGGTTACAGTGCGACAGTACCGCCTTCCAGGAGGGCAGGAGGAGATTGGTCGTACAATATTGGAATTGGAGAAGGCACAATTGTGAGGCCAACGCACAGTCCATTTAACTCCCCAGTATGGCCTGTCAAGAAGCCAGATGGGACCTGGCGAATGACTGTGGACTATAGGGAGTTAAATAGGGTGACATCACCTTTGCACGCGGCAGTACCTTCAATACACAATTTGATGGATCGTCCTACTGTCCGCCTGGGAACGTATCACTATGTAGTGGACTTGGCCAATGCTTTTTTCTCCATTGACATTGCACCCGAGTGTCCAGAGCAGTTTGCTTTTACTTGGGACGGGCGGCAGTGGACCTTTCAAGTCCTTCTGCAAGGATCCTTGCACAGCCCCACTATCTGCCACGGGCTCGTAGCCCAGGATTTGGCACAGTGGGATCGCCCATCCTCTGTGGCCTTGTTTCATTATGTTGATGATATTTTATTAACATCAGATTCTCTTTCTGATTTAGAGCAAGCAGCTCCCTCTCTTCTCCGCCACCTGAAGTCACGCGGCTGGGCGGTGAATGAGGAAAAGGTCCAAGGCCCTGGCTTATCCGTCAAGTTTTTGGGTGTTGTGTGGTCGGGTGCCGATAGGCTAATATGGCACAAGGACCCTCGTGGGAGACGCTTGTCGCGTAGATTGTGAGGCAAGACCTGTAGGGGTGGAGTATGGGGATAGAGCCCCACAGAGCAGTTTCCAGGCTCTCGGCCTCACGTGGAAAGGTGCTGGCTTGGGTAGTAGATGGCCATCAGCTGTGACCAGTTAGCTATTAGCCACTAATATAACTGCCATGGCTATGCTAGCAAGCGTGGATTGTGGCTAGCAAGTGCAGTTAGCAAGCGGATTGTGGATTGTGGATCATGTTAATCCTACTTCCTGTGTGATTAGAAACCACTCCCCTTGACATGTTAGTTACCAAACCTCTTAAAGATCATTTGAAAAAGGTGTATGAGTCTTGGAGATTTTCTAAAACTTTCTGTTGATACTTTCAGGTAATGTCAAGAAAGCCCAGCACAAATGGTTGCAAGAGGGTGCCAGGGGCTGTGGGTATCCTGGAGACAGCAGTAGGAAACACCTGTGGCGGGCAGGATAATGGTCCCCTAAAGATGTCCAGGTCCAAATCTCTGGAACCTGTGAATAAGTTACCTGATGTGACAGAAGGGACTTCACAGTTATGGCCACATTAAGGCACTTGAGCTGGGAGATTACCTGGGTTCATTCAGGTGGGCCCACTCTACTCATGCTCACCCTTAAAATCAGAGAATCTTTCCCAGATTCTCAGATTTGAGGTCAGAGGGAGCCATGATTCCAGAACAGTCAAGAGAGAAGCAGTGTTGCTGGCTTTGAGGAGGAAGGGGACCACGAACCAAGGACTGCAAGTGGCCTGAGACCCTTGTAAGGCAAGTGTCCGCTGAGCCATCAGAAAGGAAAGCAACCCTGCCAACACCTTGATTTTAGCCCAGTGAGACCCAAGTCAAACCTCTGACCTATAGAAGTGTAAGATATTTAAATTCATGTTGTTTTCAGCTGCTAAGTTTGTGGTAATTTGTTACAGTTGCGATGGGAAACTAATACACAACTCAGGAAACTGGATCACATCATACTTTACTATATAGAGGATGATATTGTGTGGAAAAACATGAATATTGACGACTGAGAGTCCAAAAATGATTCAGAAGAATTGTCTGGAGTGTGAAAAATTTTAGGATTAATTTACTAGTTTATTTCACCTATATCCATCAATATAAAACAAAAATCCTATGTGATTAAGAAAGTATCATGTCATGATTTCGTTGTAACACTTTTTTTTTTTTTCTTAGTGGCACATGAAATAATGGTTCTTTGTGCTGAGGTGAGTGTCTTACTATATCATTAGAGTTAGTAAAATAAAGCAAACCATGTGGACATACTTGTTACATAGTAGTCACTCAGTGTTGCTTTTTTAAAAAAAAAAAAAGATTTTATTGGCGAAGGGGAACAGGACTTTATTGGGGAACAGTGTGTACTTCCAGGACTTTTTTCCAAGTCAAGTTGTTGGCATTTCAATTTTAGTTGTGGAGGGTGCCGTTCAGCTTCAAGTTGTTGTCCTTTCAGTCTTAGTTGTGGAGGGCGCAGCTCAGCTCCAGGTCCAGTTGCCGTTGCTAGTTGCAGGGGCCGCAGCCCACCATCCTTTGTGGGAGTCGAACCAGCAACCTTGTGGTTGAGAGGACGCGCTCCAACCAACTGAGCCATCCGGGAGGCAGCTCAGCTCAAGGTGCTGTGTTCAATCTTAGTTGCAGGGGGCGTTTCCCGCCATCCCTTGCGGGACTCGAGGAATTGAACTGGCAACCTTGTGGTTGAGAGCCCACTGGTCCATGTGGGAATCGAACCGGCAGCCTTCGGAGTTAGGAGCACGGAGCTCCAACCGCCTGAGCCACCGGGCCGGCCCTCAGTGTTGCTTTATCTTCCCTGAAAGTGTCCTGGATTTGAGACCTGACCTGCTAGCTAGTTGTGTATGTCTAGAATTTGGGAGGTGCCTCTATCCGTGTCGTCATTCCTAATTACTCACTTCTGGTGCCTGGTCCAAGCACCCTCTTTTCCCGTTCATTCTTCTTTCTTTCCCATCACACTAAGAACAGCTTCTATTTCTTATTCTAGAGACTGGGAGTCCTCAGTTAGGATCCCACAGGGGAGAAAGTGGAATCCTCTTTCCCGTATTTAGCATCCTGGTGGAGGTCACCGTTCTCTGTTGTACGTAGTATTTAATATTAATGCCAGTACAAGCAGTGTCCAAATCAGAAGTGGGTTGCTGGCTGCAGACCGACTCGTTTGGCTGCACAGGTGTCTTCTTTAAAGTGCTGTATTTGTTTTGGTTGCCGTCTGAAAGTCTTCATGGCTTCCCTTTCCTGGTGGAAGTCTGGAGGAGGACAAATTCAAGCGCGTGCCTGCAAAAGCATCTGTTTTGGCAGGGGCCATTTGGAGAATGAAACTGTCCTTTGTGTGGATTTAGGAGTCTGTTGGAGGAAAAAAGCAAAAGAGTGAAGGAGGGAGGGAGCGAAGGAGAAAGAATAAGGAAGGAAGGGCAGGAGAAAATGCAAGTCAGACGGTGTGGGGGCGCTGGGAAGCTGTATGGTCATGCCCCTCCCAGGAGCTTCCTCTGCTCAGTGGGGTTTCAGAAGCACTGGCTGGTCCAGTTTCAATCAGATCAGTTTCATCCCACAGAAGAGAGAAGCAATATGGGCCCCAGGAAGCACGCTTCCATCAAGCTCGGGGCCCAGCAGCTTATAGTGGGTGGTCCTGGTGGGGGGGTTGGAGGAGGGGAGAGCGCCCTTGAGAGAAATAATCAGGCAGGACGCTCCCTGTACATATAGCAGCCAGCTGTGGCACTTGACCTCCGATTGCCCCCATGCGCTGCCTGCTGTGAGGTGAGGGACATTTGGTCTGGCAGGGCCCTCAGCAGGCAGCTGAAAGCCAGGGGGAGAGAGCAGTGCTGCAGTTCCCTTTAGGATGCCATTCTAAGGAAGATGGGGGAGGGCTCCAGGCAGCAGTGGAATGCCCAAGCAAGCCTGGCCCCTGCGTGAGCTTCTCCAGCTTTTCCCTTGACTCCTCAGAATACCCCGAAAACCCCACCAGCAGAGAGAGGCTGGAACTGTGGGTGGGAAAGCCTGGGGCAGTTGTGGAAGAACTCATTAAAAATCTCAAGAATTCCACCAGAATGTCACGCACAGGACCCTCAGCCTTTGCCTGCAGGCTCGAGGGCCCTCTGCAAGC
Organism: Rhinolophus ferrumequinum; assembly: GCF_004115265.2. Classification (NCBI taxonomy): domain Eukaryota; kingdom Metazoa; phylum Chordata; class Mammalia; order Chiroptera; family Rhinolophidae; genus Rhinolophus; species Rhinolophus ferrumequinum. Next base: position 105,410,652 of record NC_046285.1, on the reverse strand, counting down.
TGGTTCTTAGGCCTGCCCGCTGCCCCCTGCATCCTGCCTCTGCCTCCCCAAGAGGGAGCACGTGGGCTGAGCCCCGCCTCCAATTCCATTCTCTACTCTCTCCCAAAGACTCTCACTGCACTGGTTGCAGAGAGCCCGTGCTGTTTACCCAATGCATCGATCTTAGCTTTTACCTATAAATATGTGTAGACGGTGAGAGATTCCCAGACACACGAGAATCAACAGCTTCAGGAGAGCCACAGAGCTGAGAGGGCCGTGGAGAACTTAACATAGAATCTGAATATTTTCCTCAGGAAAATTTCAGAAGCTATTAAGTTAGGAAATAAGAGCTTTCGTTGTTAAAAGAGCAATTGGAGGTCAAAAACATCTTGGAGATAAAAACATGATTTTTGAGAATCAAAGAAAAACTCAGTAGGGGCAGTGAATGGCAGAACGTAGAGAGGTAAGAGCAGAACGGACAGAGGTAAGAGCAGACGTGATGAATTCAGCTCAGTGTAATTCAAGGAAGTATTGCAGCCCAGAGCCCAGGAGGTGGGGACCACAAAGGGACCATTGAATACCGAAGGAATCACTAGGTCTTTTCTTCCACATCACAGGGTCCAGGTAGGGAGACCGGAAATGGTGGAGGTGAAGCAACAACCAAAGGAACAGGACGTTTTCCTTGAGCTGAAGACATCAGATCAAAAATGCTCCCCAAATGCTGGGAGGAATTATTTTAAAGGACACTGAGGAACTCCAAGGATAAAGAGAAAAAAATGTTTCAGTGTGGCTTGGCTTGTTTCAAACCAACTGACTTGGGCTTGTTTCTAGAAGAGTATGTGGCAGAGGACAGAAGAACAACTGACCCCAGCTAAAAATGGTGTCTTTCCTGTGGGAGGGAATAGAGGAAAGTATAGTGTACAGAAATGCGCCATTTCTGAAAAAAGATCATACTCATGAAATACTTCAACCAAATGAAAAAAGAATGTCAGGAGGAGGAATTCAAGAAAAAGAAGGTGCAGTGTATAAGTGACAGACCAATGATAAGAATAAAACTTAGAATTGAATCTGAACAGCTGTTGATAATATGACGAAAGGCTGACTACAATTATTAAGAAAGGATTCTTGAAACAAAAGGTGTGATGTAAAAAAAAAAAAAAAAGACCTCATAATAACCGAGCACCAAAATTCCAGATTATTTCACCGAACTCTTTCAGTTGGGCCAGAAGGGGTCCCACCAGGGAGAGGGTGGGGCTGCGTGGGGATTTGCTGAGGGAGGGGAGACACCTCTGGCCCCACCACAAAGACTGCATCCTGACACAGGATTGGCCTGCTGTTCCTCCTCACACTGCCTTAGTTTCCTTATCTGTAAAATGGGAGACAAAGCCCACTTCACTGGATATTGTGAAATTAAAACATAATACATGCCAGTCACCTCCGACAGAGCAGGCACTTTTTAAATGCTTGATAGTCACTAGCTGTTATTTTAATGAATAATAATTATTGATGGTGGGGATAGGAAAATATAGGTTCAACCATATTTAATTTTTTAAATTTAAAAACCTAGGACTTCAGTTATGCCATTATAAAAACTTACCGGAAACCCTTTCAATGTGCCTTTCATTCTGGGTTTGGAATATTAGCGTTACCCACGCCGGGGACAAACCTGTGCCCCTGTGGCATCCTGTGGAATGAGACACCTCCCGGCAGACGTGGGGGAGGGAGGCAGGTGGGGGGCTGCTGTCCCTGAGCGAGCCATGCGAATGGAGCCTGGCTGACCTGGGTTGTCGGGGGTTTGCTTTGCAGGGTGGAATTTGTTTGCTTTTTGTCTAGGAGGTTGGGACTTCTGCTCCTTAGGTGGGTGGGGGCCGAGTCCAGAGCCAACAAGAAAGCACCTGGTGAGGACAGTCACCCTGTGAAAACTCCCCCTGGGGCAAACAGGAGGATGCAGCCCTGTGTACACAGAGGGATGGCAACTGTTCGTTTTCAGACCACAGGCATGGGATGTGGACCGGAAGCCAACATTGCTCTCCGCGGCTCCCTCCAGTCTCCAAACTCCTGCAAAGGGCCTTACTCGGTGTGTGAGGAGGAGTGAAGGTCCCTAGTGGCCCCTCCCGCAGACTCTCATCAGGGTAAGGTCCCTTAAGAGTCACTCGGGTGGTGGGGGTATTGGTCATGATTTTATTTGGTTTGGAAAGAAAATGCTTTGTCAGGGTGTAGAATAGTAATGCTGCTCCCCATGAAATGGAAACAATCTTACCTTATCAGTTCTTGAAGGCTGGTTCTTGGCTTTCTTTTTATGAATGTGGTCACTGGATGGTGAACCTGCACGTCTTCCTGCTTGGGAATATGATTGCTGCAGTGATTTTATTTTTCTAACTTTGTGATAACCTTGGGCTGGGGCATTTTGTACTCGAAGCTCAAGGCTAAATAAAAAAGCCCATATGCTTGACTCCCAGTTGTTACCACATTGGACATGGAACTTGATGGGGTCCCTTGATGGTAACCAAGTGTGAACCCGGGGGACGAGCTTTCACGGCCCTGGAAGGACAATCAAGGATAGGAAACGAATCTTTGGCTCCGAGCCCCAGCATGGAGTTCGTGAGCTCCAACTGACCTGAGCCCTGGGCGGCATTTGCTCCGGGGCCGAAACCCTGTTTATTCTCTTTTCCACCGATTTCTCCACCTCCTGGTTCTCCTCTGTCCACTTGGGTCTCTCCGATACCCTGTGGGGATTTCACCCAGAATCACTGCTTGAGTCATCCAGCTCAGTCCCCTCTTCAACTCCCAACGCTACAACTCTGTGGCTCTGCCTCCGTGACAGTCCCCTGGGGTTTCTAACAGACACCTCACATTCAACAGGATCAAAATGGAACATCTGCTCCTTTCCCCTTCCCCACGCCCCCCAACCTTCTGCCTGCCATCATCTCCACCTCAGTTCCTATCCCACCCATCCTTCCGGTTGTTCAGACCACACATTTGCGAGGCACCCTTGATGCTTCCATCACACCCCACATCCAATCACCAGGTCGTACTGGCTCTACCTTCAAAATTTACCAGAAGCTGACGACCAGTTTCTTATTCCCCCAGTGCCGCCTGATCCCGGCCACCAGCATCTCCCACCTGCCCTAGACTCCGAGCAGATCCCCCTGGCTTCCTGCAAGTCTTTGCTCAGAGGTTACCTCCATTTTCAATCACAACAGCCCCCTTTCTCCCCAGCTGGTTTCAGAGGCTGGCTCCCTGACCCTTACCCTCCTCTACATTTTTTTGTTACTTTCGCTCCCTCCCTCCCCCTCCCTTCCTCCATCCTTCTTCTTTCTCACTCTTTCCCTCCATAGGGCTTATCACTTTATAACAACCCATACAAATGAATCACTCATTCTGTTTACTGTTCACTGTCTGTCTCCTGCATATCATTCCTCCCACAGCACACAAACTCCACGTGGGCGGCGGTCTGCCTGTTTTGTTTATCGACGCATCCCACGACCAGAACAGAGGTTGGCATGCTCTAGGTCCTCAGTGTGTATTTGTCAAATGAATAAAGGGAGGAAAGCATTGCAGGGGCCCCAAGACTGCTCCCAGGACCCCACTTCTTTCCTAGAGTCCCGCATGTCCTACAGGTTGGGTGGCCCTTGAAAGTTCTCTCCGCTGCCGTGGTTCCTGTCACTGCAGACCACTCCTGATGCACTGCTGGGGTCAGCTCAGGCCTCGGGCCACTCTAGGGCCCAGAGAGGTGGCTCTCGCGAGTGGGAGGCCACATCGCTTTCTAGACGGGCTGAACTGTCCATTAAGCTACGACAATGGCGATGCCTTGGGTTCAACCCATGAGGTGGGAGCCCCCTGTCATCTGCTCCAGGCAGGAGACACTCCTGGCTCCGAGCAAAAGAAAAGCTTATAGAGGAAAGGCTGGCGGAGCAAGCTGAGGACACCGAAAATCTCATCTCGTTTGATTTCTGCAGGTACTAACAAGAATAGCTTAATAAACAAAACTTTCACAATAACGTTGTAGGGTTGATACCATTTTTAAGTGAGTGGGCTCTGAAACTTCTAATTTTCGACAAAAGATTGATGATACACATTTTCATCGTTTTATCACTAAATATTTAGGATGTTATGTAACGCCACTTTTCCATGTTAGGGAAATCCAGGTGAGTCAGGACACAGGGGCGTTGAACACTTTTCTGAGGCGCGTCTCTTTTAAGCCCATTTATTGCCGCAGTTTTATGCCTATTTCCCGTACTATATACTTTTGTGCTAAAACGTCTTTTTTAAGAAGTCGTGTTCTTTTGGAGGTGAGATATATAAATTCTGAAAACACTGTTAATGTGAGCAGATCTGGGCAGGGACATTCAGGGTAAATGGTTTTCAACTGCATCTCCAGCCAGAGAGCGGAGGGAGGTGGTGGTCTTGGCCCCACTGTGTTGGGGGAGATTCTGCTGGGTAGGAAATAGGAGTGGAATATGGAACACACTGCACAGTGTTCTGGCCCATTCGAGTTCTGCTTCTCTTTTCCATACACAGCCTGGCCTGTTTCTCTGTCTCTGTCTCTGTCTCTCCCTCTTTCTCTCTCCTTCCTCTCTCAATCCTTTCCTTCCTCCCTCCCTTCTTACTTGTTAACTCCTTTGCACTGTCCAAGGTTAACTTTCATTAGATGTCTTCTATCCGCGAGGCCAGCTGACCCAGCAGAGAACCTGACTGACAAGAGACCAGCTTGAAGGGCTGGCTGACGTCTATGGGGCACTCACTGTGTACACAGAGGGGCATGCTTTTTACCTTTACTAAGTCATTTATAAACCATCAGCCCCGTTTTACGGGAAGAAACGAGGGTGAAAAAGGTTAAGGAAGTAGCTTGGAGAGTAAATGGTGGGTAGGTAATAGATATGAGACGATTTTGTATTTGAGGCTATTTTGCAAAATGTAAAACCGTATGCAACGTAAAGGAGACATCAGAGCTTTGTTATGTGTGTATCTCCAGAGCATAGGAAGGCTAGCTAATTCCAACGCCTGAATAAAATATTTTGCTGCAGGAATATTTTACAATATTAAAATAACACGATTGCAGGACACGATAAGGAATATCTGTAAGGGTTTCACTATGTTCACAACTCTTTGGAGCTCTCACTATGTAACAGGAGCTTCCTATACACCCTGACTCTCACAACAGCCCAAAGGGCCCTCTGCGTCTCACAGGTGAGGAGAGCCAGGCTCTCCAGCTCAGTGATTTCTGTTCCTTCCTCCACACCTGCTGGCCAGGGCTCACCGTTTAGCATCTGGGTGCTGAAAGCGATCTGGGCGACAGCGGTTCGAACAGGCTCTGTCCACTGTGCTGTTTGAGCAGCACACCGACTCCTTTAACGCGCTCGGACCAGCCCAGCCCACAGTGACCTCTGCCCTCCGCCATCCCACATGCACAGGACCAGACAGGCTGTGGATGAATCACAAGCTGCTTGGCCTCTGCTCTCAGTGTGTTAGCGAAGGTCCCACCTGGCCCCGCCCAGCACTGTGACTTCGGGCAGGTGCCTGTGGACTGGGAGGCCATTCTGTCAAGAGCGTCAGCAAAGATGAGCCTGGACCTTCTCTGGGCACTTGGGGTCATGGTTTGGAACACGGGGTGCGCTATTTTCAGGGGATGCTGCAGGGTCTCCCTGGAGATAGTAACCTAGATGAGAAGTTGTGCCCTTTATCCTATACAGGAGAGGGTTCAGTCACCCCCCACTGATCTGAGGCCGCGCCCAGCCCCACCCTCCATATGCCCCCATTTCAGAATTCTCAGTTTTGCCATTGAATTGCATGAAATGCCTGTGTACAAGGAACATTGACAGTGTTTGTTTATCCAAGATGAATCTATCCACCGTAATCATTTATAAACCTTGGACCACGTTTTGTCTGCAAATATTTCTCTCCCTATCCTAGTCCATTGAGGAAGGTTTGGAAGAGCTGGCTAGTCTGGCAGTTCTCAGAGAGCTTGGCACTTTCTCTGTAGCCTGTTTGGTCTCCAGAGCTGAAGGGATGAGCTGGGTCCACCTTCAAAGGGGCAGAAACAGCTCAAGTAACACTTGGGCAGGCTTCCAGCAAGTGCACCTTGGGCAATCGCTTTCACAGCAAATGTTCCCTTTCCCCAGTCCGCCCCTTTCTCCCCACTTCTGCTGGCGGGGTCCTCACGCATGGGGTCCTTTCAAAAAAATATGGATGTGGGTATTGGATCAGTTTGTATAAGTTCAGTCCCTGACTGATTTTTCCTCTCCTTGAAGCAAACTTTTTTTTTTTCTGGCTAGGATATTTCTTGGGGGAAAAAAAAAGCATATGTTGGTTGGTCGCTGAGTTTCTCTCAGCAGCGTGGATGAATCCCTCTTTGTTCGCTGCCACAAGCACAGGCTTTTATCTCCCTTTTGTTGTCTCCATGTGTAACACAGTACCAGGTAATGAAAGGATTGTCTTATATTTCCATTCTTTGTTTCCAGGGAACAACAGAGACGGGTATTTCCAGACAAGTGAGTAAATTCTCAGAAGCAAGCGGCCAAGGAGCCTGAATCCCGGAGAACAGAGCTGAATTGAAGAAGCCCGTTCTACGTCTCCCACTAAGCTGTTTATTCTCTTTCCTTGTCAAACGGTGACTCAGCCAGTTCCACACTAGCACGTGCGCACAGGTCCCTCCTGAGCGGCCTGAGCCTGCAGGAGCCTAACGTGCAGACCCAGCTGGGGGTGGAGCCCGTCGGCAGGGGCAGCCCTCTGGATGCCATTCCTAGCTCATCCACGTCCAAGGGAACGAGGACCCCTGGCCTGTGTTCCCAGCCAGCTCCTCAGAGCCCACATTTGCCCAGAGCCCCACGGGAATGCCATTTTTATCATGCTGATTAGATGAACAATCCTCTGGTCTTTCAGCGTGAGATGCTTGGAATTTCTTGCTCAGTACTAAGGAGAATCAGGAAGCTTTCCGAAGAGACAGCCCCTCGGGGAACCCCTAGCACCCCATCCATCCTGCCCCCTTCCCCAGGAACATGTCCAACCGTCATCAGTTGCTGGGCTGCATGTGGCAGCTGGTCCTGCAACCCTCTCAGGTGTCACTTGCTTCATTATCCTCTCCTGGCAGGGTGTTCCAGGATATAAAGGTGACACTGTCATTCCATTCATCCAGCAGAGTCGGATCTATTGCAAACAACAGAGAGGAGAATGACGCGTGTGGGCAGCTTCTGTCTCGAGTTCAGAAGTAAGGTGGGCAGATCCCCAGTGGCAGGATTTTAACCTAACCACTGGGAGTGTACCTGAGGCAGGACAGGTGTCGCAGGACTATTTCTGTTTCTCCACCTTCGCTGGGCCAGGGGCTCCCAATGCACGTGTCCCCTGCCCAGGGAGGTGCCCTGCCCAGGTGATTCCAGTCTTTTGAGGGAGAGTAATGTGTCTCCATCAGGGGCCAAGAGGGTCCTTCTCTGGCCCAGGGAAGCTCTGTGCGTTCGTCCCACTTCCTCCTTCCCCACCTTTCTCCCTCTCGCGGTTATCCTGTCCCCTGCACTCCGTCTTTCCTGAGCCTCCAGTGTGTTTCCTCCCTCTGGTGGCTCTCAGGACTGGCCCTGCTGCTGCCTCTCATCTCAAATCGCTAACGACGACGACGAAGACGACGGCAACAGCTGACATACAGATTGCTTTTCTGAGTTCCACGGAGGTTCCAGCTTCACGATGTCCTTTGCCTCGCAATAGCCACATGGAAATGGGCAGACCCTGCAGCATTTTTCTACAGATGTATTTATTAGGTTTTCACAAAAGTTTTGCTTCTTTCAGACATCACATATTTGAAAAAACTTTTTTGGTTGTTGTTCATCAATATACAGTAAAGCTTTTTTGAAAGGGGGTCATAGAATTTACACTACGTCTTTACTGTCACAAAGCCTAGGGGGAGAATGTGAATATAATAACACCAATTATTTCCATTTTCTCTTTACCAAAGGGCAAGAATAAATACTTTGCATTTCTACAGTGCTTTATAGTAAAGAAATATATTCTCATGATATAATTGGATCATCTCAGCAAACTTGCGGCGAGGCAGGGGGAGCAAGAATTATTATCTCTAGTTCACATATTGAGGAAACTGAGGCTTATACAAGCTAGATGATTTTCTTGGAGTCACAAATAACTAGGAGATAGCAGAGCTCGAATTTATAGGTTTTCTGATTGTTTCTGCTATTGACCTGAATTTCTTTCCTAAAATTACGGATTTTGGATATAAATTTAAAAAAAAAAAGATGAAAAAGCCAAAACAAGTAAGTGCTCACGCCGTCCCACCACTAAATATAGTCATTCCCATACGTCCCCTTCACTGTCCATTTTCAGCTGTCCTGCAGGACACAATCCTTTCTCTGACTCCCAACACACCTTTCACTAGTATTTCATGCTCTCTTTTCCACTTTGTTCCACGGAAGCTGACACATTGACACACACAGTTTTGGATGGCTCCACTGTCCTTGGCATGGTGCTGGGGACGCAGCTACTGCCCCAAGGGTGGAAGTGACCTAGCTGGACTTGCCTCCTGACAAAGAAAAGGAGGCTTTCTGGACCATTTTCCTGAGAATAAAAATGACAGCAGCCGTGTGACTTGGTGATTTAAGAAAGTCACCATCACTGGTTTTCCCATTTGGTATTGGAATTGTCTCAGTGACATGACCCTTTTTACTGGACAGTGACCACGATGTCTTGTCCACCCAGACGTGTGCTGTGAGCTCCCAGGAGGGACAGAGCCCTGTGGCGGGCTTGTGTGCCATAGGGTCAGCAGACATGGAGCCTCAGCAAGCCCAGGAACCCATGGGAGACCCTGGACAGAGCACCCTGTACTTAGGAGCCCAGTGGGATTAGCCTCTGTAGGAACTGAGATGAAAAGGAGTGAAGCTGTAGGATCAGAGGGGACTGCAGAGGGAGTGAGGGGAACGGTGGAAAATAAGGAGGGGACTTCAACAAGAGTCCTGGGCAAGACCAGCTGGTGCTGTGGGGTCATCTATAAGCCTGCTTTTTGCTGAGTGAGGACAGCCTGCTTTATCCCCAGGGCTACGGAGCTCACTTTGAGATTTTAGGGAAAACCAGAAAAACTCGTTTTGTGACTGCACATTCTTTTTTGTTGTTGTTTTTCTTTTTTTGTAAGGAGGGCGCAGCTCACAGTGGCCCTCGAACTAGAAACCTTGGTGTTATCAGCACCACGCCCTAACCAGCTGAGCTCACTGGCCACCCCTGCACATTCTTTTTTCTTGTCTGTACTTTTCTAACTGAACTCTGCAGTGTTGTTGTCACCTCCCCTTGTGGAGCTGGCCAATCCCGGCACAAGTGGCCGTCGTCATGCCCCTCAGCGTTTTCTCTGTAACAGTCTGGGCACCTGGGTCTTGGTCATTGTCACTCGCACAGTGGCCTACCCGGCTTCACTCTCAGAACTGCCTTCACTAGGATTACAAACAACTCAACCGTCCTCCCATGTTTATTTTTCCACTTAATGACCACGGAATCACATTTGTACAAGAAGAACTCACCCCCCACTTCATCACGTTGCCCTGCCCGTGTTTGCGTCCGATTCCTGCCTTCTATGAGCGATTCGCTGACTCAGTTTTTACAAAGGTCTGGAAGATCAAGTTTAAATGGCAGTTTAGTGTCACACAAAGGGCACAGACTTGGAAGTCAAACATCCTGGTGCCACCACTTCCTCCCTGAGGGACACTAGGTAAAGTTTCTCACCCTCTCTGGTCCTCAGTTTCCTTCTCTGTGAATCAGAGCAAATGGCCCTCCCCATGCAAAACAGGAGGACGCCGTGTGCTGTCGCGAGTACGCATGGCCCACGGGTTCTGGCATGTAGGGTCCTTCCAGGTCACCTCGCTTCCTGGGTCCATCTTCCCAACACATTAACCCGGGGACTAAGAACACCTGGAAAACCTACAATTAATTCTGTGAATCACTTGTCAAAAACCAGGCAAAGCCCTTGGGCCAATGACATCTGGGAGATGACTAGAAGGGTTGCTCTCTCGAGGGCAAGGTGGTGGCGTTTGTGGCACGTCCCTGCATCCTTGCGGTGACTTTCTGGGTGAAGGTGATGGCGGACAGGCAGGGCTGCAGCTCTAGGGCAGGGCCAGGACTGGAGGTGGCCCCAGGGGAGGCTGGGCTGCCTCATTGAAGCCACAACCTCCACTTCTGCAGGAGCTCAGTGACGCCCTCCGTGCTCCAGCTGCACTTGGCTGGACTCTGTGTTGGCCACTCATGCTTCAACTAAGGTGACCTTTCAGACAGTGAAGCCCAGGTGTGCCCAGGGGCCGTGGGAAGTGTCCAGGGTGCTGGGGGGGAGGCCCAGGGTTGTTCCACACAGGGAGGCTTCGGCTGCCCACGCTCTCTTTCCACCATGCTCCCTCCCCTTTTATCAGTTTTGCACAGTGGGCACGGCTAAGAAAGCCCCTTGGCCAAATTCCCCTGGAGGGCTGGAAGAGCGCCCACATTCAATACTCCATAACTTCCCTTTCTGCTACGAGGAAGGAGGTGGGGTCAACGGGCTGGACAGTGCTGCTCTCAGTGAAGCTGGCGTGGAGGTTTGTGTGCTCCATTCCCAGCAGGAGCGACTGCCGGGTCCTTCTTTATCTAGGAATTAGGCGTCTTGCTTTCTAACAAATATATTAGAGAAGAATAGAAGAAGCCCTTTGCTCCTGAAATGAGGTAAGAAAGTTGAGATTGAAAGATTCAGTCAAACCTGCCTTAAATGTCGAATAAAAATTGTTATGGGTTGACTTGTGCCCCCACCCCCCTCTGCCCCACCCCAATCCCTATGCTAAAGCCTAACCCATCGGACTTGTGGACGTGACCTTGTGTGGAAATAGGGTCTGTGCAGATGTAATTAGTTAACAAGAGGTCACACTGGAGGCGGGTGGCCCTAACCCAGTATGACTATGTCCTTGTGAAAGGGGATGTTTGGACAGAGACAAGCATACAGAGAATACCACATAAGGCAGAGATTGGAGTGATGCTTCTACATGCCAAGGGGCACGAAAGCTGGCCAGCACACTCCTGGGAGCTGGGGGAGAGGCTGGAACACAGGCTCTCTCCCAGCCCTGCCCATACCTTGATCTTGACTTCCGTTCTCCAGAGTTGTGAGGTGGTAGATTTCTGTTGTTTTAAGCCCCTCCATTTGTGGTGCTTTGCTATGGCAGCTCTAGGACATTCATTCAGGAAGCAGGACTAGGTCAGTCCTGGGGGAGGCATCATGGTGTGAGAAGCTGTACTTCCTTGAAGCAGGGGCAGCCTGGCCATTGTCTCCGCCGCAGGCACTAGTGCCAGGCGTGTGTCACACCCTCCTGCCCCTTTGGCCCACTGAGCCCAGTATCTGGGTGGGGCAGGTTCCTGTGCACTGGGACAGAGAAGACGCCCGTATGGCAGAGGCTGGATGCCATGTGGTCGCTTCTGGTCCTGCAACTTCTGCATCAGTGAGGAAAATCCCTCACGCTTGCAGGTCTACATAGGTTTCTGAGGAAGCTTTCTTTGCAAGAAAAAGTTCTGTGGTGGAAAAAATTTGTGCACAATTGATCCAAGCTGTGGCCTCTCTTACCCAGGTAATGTGACTTGCTGGGATCATGTTGCCTTCTGTCTCTCGGCTGGTCATCCAGGGCTCTGTCCTTTTCATCTGTGGCTGCTTGTTATCACAGAGGTCTTCTCCAGGGGCCAAGGCATTGCTTGACAGCCCCGGCACTTTTGGGCATGTTTATTTTCAAGACTCAGAGCTCTCTCTCTTTCCTCTCCTTCTTCCGTTCCAGAAATCCCTGGGACACAGCTGAGCTACCAATTCTTCTCTTTCTTCCAGATGAAGACACAGCCAACCATCCTTCCTGGCTGGTTTTCTACATCCAGCACCAAGGGTTCCTAAGGTCATGATGCGCTGGGGCTGACAGCCAGCCATTTGGGAATCAGCTGGGCCTTGATAACCAAGTAAATCCCGAAATGACTTACCAAGCAACGGTTAATGGTGACCAACAGCAAGAAAACCAAGGACACAGGAGACTCTGCCTTCCTGGCATTCTGTCCAAGGTCAGCTGTCAAAACTTAAGGCTCCAAAGTGTGCTGAGGAAACCCCCTGGTGCCTAACATATAGTGCCATGTCCTCCCGCCCGCCACCCCCGGTCCCACCAGCAGGATGTGACCAACAGCCCTCAGAATGAAGCAAGGAGAGGATGGCTGTTTTGGATTCACTAGAATGACGAGTACCTAGAATCAGTGGCCAACTTGACGCATGTGTGCTGGTTTAAAATCTTCAGAAACATCTCCCACTGGGAGCCCTGCTCCACCCAGTTTAAAGGACAAATGAAGGAGATCTGGTTCTGGATGGCCCTGGGTGCAGAAACTTCTGGAGACTCTTCTAACCCCTGCCCGTGAGCAGAAGGTCGATCAGACCAGCTCCTTGACCACCCTGGGCTCTGAGGGGTGACATGCAGGCTGGTCCACCCCGAGCCCCGTGTGCTGGCGGAGCAGAGGCCTGGGTCGGAATCCTGGCTCTGCCATGTGCCAGGCGTGGGGCCTTGGGCAGTTTCCTTAACCTGGGCCTCATCTTGTCATCTGTAAAATGGATAAAGAATAGCATCAGCCGGCCGGTTGTATACAGTCCAGAGACGGGGGCACGTAGAACACGCCTGGCCTAGCACATGTTTGTGGAATGAACATATAAAGCCAATGGCTGGCCGTGGGCAGCGAGGGGAGGAAGGCAGCCACCCAGGGTGACTGGGTGACAAGAGGACAAACAGACGTCTGGGGGAGAAGCGCCCTGCAGGAGGAACGCTCGGGAACTTTGTCTGCTCCACAGAGTTTGTTTCCTACCCTGGCTCTTTCCGTGGGTGGAGATGACACTGGGAAGGCCGACTCACACGGTGCATTCACATGCTGGGTTCCTTTTCCTGCCAAACGCCTCTGCTAGGCAGTGTGCACGAGAAGGCATGCGGCGGCAGGAAGCCAAAAGCCCAACTGGCAAGAAGGCTGTTTTGGAAAAGGATCAGCTGTGTGGGTTGGAATGAGGTTTTCTGTGCGTTTCCATTATTTCCTCAGCCTCACAGAAGCCTGACTGAGCCGTGTTCCGCTGACTGAAGGCCGGCAGCAGATGGACAGAGCTTTTTCTCAAACTTCTTCTGAGCCAATTTCAAAATACGCAGAGGGACTGACTCTGGGTGGTGAACATACAATGTGATACATAGATGAAGGATTACAGAATTGTACACCTGAAACCTATGTAACTTTACTCACCATTGTCACTCCAATAAACTTTAATTAAAAAAGTACGCAGAGGGAGGGAAAAAACCTTGTTGCCCCGGTTCAGTTTTGAGGTTTCAGATACAGACACAATTAAAACTCTGCCCCCCCCCCACTTTAAGACACTCCGAGATGATGGTGACGGAATGGGAAGAAACTGGTATTCCTTCAGGAATTTCTCACCCCAACACCCATACCTTTTCCTATAATTTCCACTGTCCAGATTTCAAGAAGCAGGTGGCTAGGTTTTTGCTAAAGAGTGCACCCGCATGTGTGTGTGTGTGTGTGTGTGTGTGTGTGTGTGTGTGTGAGAGAGAGAGAGAGAGAGAGAGAGAGAGAGAGAGAGAGAGAGAGAGAGAGAGAGAGAGAGATTACGTAGGGATGTTCAGAATGGCTACAGTAAAAACAAGTCTGTGAAAGTAAATAAGCAGAGCTAAGCGTTTTTTGTCTGCTCAATTCTTAGCCCACCTAGGTCAGCCATCCCACTGAGTGACTGATCGATTGATAACTTATTCAAACACTCATGGAGCACCTGCTATAGCCAGGCACCAGTCTAGGTGTTGGGAATCCAGCAGTAAACAAGGCAGGCAAAAAGCGTGCCCTTGTGGACCTGACCTTGCCCGCGGGGTGGGGAGCGTGGGCAGCCTCGAACCCATGCCACAAGCCCCAGGGGAGGGTCAGGGGCTCCTATGGAGCTCTCCGCCCCCACGTGCTTCCATTTCCTGTTTCCTGGTGGCTCCACATCTGGCCCTCACTCCTGGCTCCCTACGCAGATGGAAACCCCCGCTGAGCCTTCTTTTGGGAATTAGACTCACCTGGGTTCAAATCTAGGCTCTACCACTCACCAGCGGTGACAATGGGCAAGTTGAGCCCCGTCTCTGAGACTCAGTTTCCACATGTGTAAGACGGAGCTGACACCTTTTCCTAGAGCTGGCAGGACAACGAGAGACTAGAGACCAAGCGCCGGAACGCGGGCTGGCACAGCTAACCTCCAGTAAGTACGCTCCGCGCTCCCCAGTCTTTCTGGGGTCTCAGACCCCAGGGACTGAGGGGGAGTCCTGGCTCCTTGCAAGGCCTTTGGAGCACGTTTGTCCATCCCCTGGGACGCGTGCCAGAACAGTGGGGAAGGGGCTGTACCCTCATTCCACAGGCTGCCTGACACCTTCTCCCGGGGCCTGGGGGAGGGCAGGAGTCAAGAAACTACATGGCTTTCTCCGCCAGCGGGACACTGGAGACCTTTCTTTTGAGGGATGCCTTGCTCTCACGGGTCTGATGTTTTTGTCCACTTATCCAGGGGTCTGAACGACAGGCATCTCCACAGCCCAGCTCCCCCTACCTTAATGGGGAGGACCTAAGACTCCAGGGCCGGCAGGGGCCCCGACATTCACCATCTCCACCCAGGTGTGGGGACAGAGTCCCAGAGACAGTTTCCAGGCTCTCGACCTCACGTGGAAAGGTGCTGGCTCGGGTAGTAGATGGCCATCAGCTGTAACCAGTTAGCCAATTAGCCCCTGATATAACTGCCGTGGCTACACTAGGTTGTTGGTTGGTTGGCAGAGAAGCAGACTGTGGATTGCAGCTAGCAAGTGAGGTTAGCCGGATTGTGGATTGTGTGGATCCTACTTCCTGTGTCTCTCCTGGCTGCCAGCGAGACTGGGGTGTAGGAAGACCCCCTGTTGGGGGACTGGTGGATGTTTGCTTTTGTGTCTTGACCAGCCGCCATGGAGAATATATTGGTATGACTCCCCTATCTATGGCTCCATTGTTGTTCCTTTTTGGCCTCACCATGTCCTGTGTTCTTGTGCAGGGAGCTGGAGCTGAGTGCCTGCATGACATTAGGAAACAGCCGTAGCTGGGTGTAGTGAGTGGGGGGAGGTATAAGAAGAGGTAGGGGGGTGCAGGGGGAGTGGACTTCCACTGGCCAGCACTCAGGCCTGAGTTCCTGCCAGGCCCCAGGGTTGCTGCAGGGAGTTTCACAGAACGAACACCCTGCCCACCTTTCTGAATTGATTGACTTCCAGTGAGACTGCAGGCTGATCTCTAGCTGAGTACCCCTTGTTGGTGTTTCTCTCCTGCAAAAGGGGTACAAAGAACACTCCTGTGGTGATTTCCCAGCTCAGGTGCCCAGCGGGTCAGGCCATACCCTCTTGCAGGACACCACCCAGCGGGGCAGTAAGTGGACGAGCCAGTGCAGTCCTGACAGCATGACAGCAGACCTCCCAGCCTGGCCCTGGGGGAGCCCCAAATGCTGGTGACAGGAAGGATGGGATGGTGCGTCCAGCAGGCTGGATCTGCTTGGGGTGAGGAGTGACGCTCTCTGCAGGGTACCCCTTGGCCGGGCGTCCTCCTTCTCCCAGTGCGTTGGCTTCGCCTATGGCCTCAGGCCCCAGCTCCATACATAGGCCACTCTGTGCCTGCGGGTGCTGTTCATTTGCTTTTAATTTACTAATATTTGCTCCCCAGGGACATTGCTGCACCCAACCCTGTTTGCAGAGGGTAAGGCACAGGCCTGGGACGGTGGGGGGAGGGGTACAGCATGCTTGGTGCCCGGAGTTTGGGAAGCCTCCACATCTGGCTTTTCAGTGATCCCACGACTCAAACAACACACAACAACAAAGCAACAACACCGCCTGCCATCACAGCACAGCAACAACGTACAGCAGCACCCGTCACTCCACAGCGGGACCAGGACCAGGACAGGGAGAGTGAAGGACCCTGGGGAGGAGTCCCAGGTGCGGAGCGGCCCACCCCCAGGTCGGAGGAAAGGCTGCTTGTTCGGCTGACAGTGCCCTCAGAAGCCCATACTTTTCCCAGAACCACTGAGATGACACATGCAGAGGTGACAGGTGTCAAGGTTAGAGCCAAAACAAAGCAGAGAAAGCCAGGGGCCCCCCAGGGATGGTTCAGTTTGGAACTGAGGTTGATCAGCAACCAGCTACGCTCCATTTCAGATCCACGAGACCGCACTGTGCCTTGTATTCTTTTCAGGGTGGGTCTGACCGACCAGTTTCGCAGGCCCGCACCCTGCCAATGCCCGCTCCCCCCGAGCCTCTCCCCTCCCAGCCAGCTTCCCCCTCCCCACCCCCTGCAGCACCTGCGTGGAGGACTGGGGCTGTGTCTCCTCCACTCCACGGGCTGCACCTGAGTGAGGTTTATGAGGCTCTAGTGGCACCGTCCTGGGGCTAGGGCATCCTGTGGCGGTGACCAGCGGGATAACCCACCCTGCCCACCTCCCTCTGCTGTCCCTCAGTCTGCTCCCGGGTGGCACTCGCTACTGAGGCAATAGCCTGCACTCTGCCTCTGGCTCTGCTTTCTCCTGGGCTCCCACCAAAGGTGCCCATTGCCCGGCCCTGCCACCAAAATGTGCCCTGTGAGGTGGGACCTCACGTATCCCTCGGACATTTCTTTTCATTTATACTGCAAACGTGTCAGATGGGTGTGATTTGGGCCAATCTGGAGATGAGACGACGGAGGGAGACAATCGTCACAGGACGTAAGTTCCCAAACTTAGGAAATGGGGGGAGGGGGTGATGGTGTGGCTTCCCCTCCCCCAGCTGCTTCCCAGGGAGCAGGGAGGAGACAGCGGGAGTGCGGCAGGGCAGGGAGTGGCTCGTCAGTGACAGGCCGTGAGGCTCTCTGGGTCACAGACACAGGCGGAAAACCTGTGTGTGTGCGTGTGCATGTGTCGTGTGCACACGTATGCTTGTGTTTCGTGCACGTACGCGTTTCCTGAAGCTTAGGGTCTCCTGAGGCAGTCTGTGTCTCGTGTGTGGTCATGCCCACTGGTGGCGTTCAGTACCATGGAGGTGACAGACGTGGCCTCCCAGCACATGGTGGAAAAGTTCATGCAGGGACCCATTAAGGCCTGGGGCACTGGGTGCGTCGTGAGTGCATCCATGAGAAGGGGAGAAAGGGCTGTGGGAACCTGAGTGTGCTGAGAGCACACAGAGCTGGCAGCCTCTTGCACGCAGCCTGTGTGCCCGAGGGCAGTGTCAGAAGGTGGACAGGATGTGCAGGACCCAGCTGTGGCCTGTGCCTGGTGTCCACGTGGCATCAGACAGGAGGCCACATGTGGATGCCAGAGTCAGTTGTGCTGCTGTCAGAGAGACATAGGGCATTGTCGGTCACCTGGGAGGGGTGTGGACATTTATGCCGAGGAGAAGCCAGCGTGGGCCATGACCTCACAGACATCCAGACTAGAAAGGGCTTTGCTGATACCCTCTCGACCTTACAGTGATGCGTCATCCAGGGTCTGAGTTAGAGCCCAGTTCTCATTTTTGAGTATATTTAAGAAGCAACAAGGGTGCCTGCAAGAAATTCAGATGCTCAGTTCTGACCTCAGAGAGACTGATTCTGAGGTCCAGGTTGGAGCCCAGGGCCCTGCACTTTGACAGTGGCCGCATGGAACTCTGCTGCTCCTTCCAGAAGCCCTCCCAGCCCACACTGTGTGAGAGATTATTGGGGAAAAGACCAGAGAGTGATAAACAGTGGAAAAATTAATGAGTAAGGGCAAACCATGGAGCTGCATGTGTGTTTCTGCATTATGACACGTCCAGAATCTTCTCTTTAAGAAGGTTAAGAAAGTGTGTAATAAACTGGGCCCATTCACCCTGTACCCCAGTCACGCTGAACTTCCTGTATTTCCACCCCAGGTGCCCAAACTAGAAACCCGGAATCCTTGACCTTCTCCCACACCTGGTCAACCTTCTCACTACTACTTACCTTTCAGTCTCACCTCAGCGGAGATGTTTCTGCTCCCAGGAAATAGTCCCTAGCAATCCACTCACCTCACACAGTCTGGGTTAGGTAGCCTCTTCGTGTCCCAGTGGCACGCTGCACAATCCCTCTGCCATATCCTAATGGCCTGTGCACTTGCCCTGACCCCCACCAAGGGAACATGTTGGGCTTCTTATAGGTGCAGCGTCTGTGCTCAGCACAGAGCCTGGTGGGCAGTCACTCGAGCCATGCTTATCTGTTGCCTAAATCAGTGAATAGTATTTGCATCCAAACTCTCGTAAAGTAAAGGTGGTACTGAAATTGGAAATAGTCGTCTTAAGTGATATCGAGACCAAGTTATTCAAGGGAACTCTGAGGGCCCCCGAGAACTAAAGTTTTACTACGCAAGGTATAATCCCTGTTTCATGGAGCTTATCTGTACTTAGAGAGTAGACATACCAGTTCCTGGAGGTGTGTGTGTCGCCTGAGGGGTGAGGACAAGAAGAGCTACAGGCATTTGGAGAGAGATGGGTATGTGTTCAGGGGGGTTGGCTTGACTCTGGTCTGAAGTTTAGATCCATTTTGGGTGGACAGAGTAACATGGATGGTGATCACTGCACTGACATGAAATGAGAGAACGAGGGAAGGATGGGTCCCTTGGCGGTGCGTGGTTTTCCAAGGACGTGACTCTTGCACTGAGTCTTGATGGATGAGGAACGGCCACCCAAGTAAATGTCTGACCTAAGCCTTGTTTCAGGAAGACAGAAGTGCAAATGCAAGGGCATGAAGGAAGAAGAGACTTGGCAGTTTTGGGGAGAAACCAGAGAGAACGTGAATGCCTCTGGAGCCGAGCTGGCTCTGGGATCGTGTTCCCAGTGGGGTGGGATGCCATAGGAAACATCATTCATGGGACAGACAGGGCATTATTTACCCCTTCGCGAGGCCACCCCAGCTGTCCGGTGGAGGAGGGACTGTCAGGGCTGAGAATGGAAGGAGAGAGACAAGAGCCGCTGTCTTGTTGTACTAGGTGGTGTCTGTTAGACCAGTGGGGGAAGGAGAAAGGGTCAGATCTGGGGGATATTTTGAAGCTAGAGCTGGTAGATTTTGCCGACAGGCTGGACGTGGGAGACAAGGTAAATGAGAAGTTGAGGTTGACTCGGGCAGCGTGAGATGATGGTTCCATTGATGAGATGGGAAGACGAGTGGGTTGAAGCAGGGTCAGGGCAGCGACATTTTCTGTTGTGTTTAGGGGCCATGGCACGTAACTCAGCTTGGGTTCCCTCCAAAAGCAGACCCTGCGACAAGAGCATATATACACATCATTTCTTTGGGGAGGTGGACCAGGGACTGGGAAGACGTGAGACCCAGGAGGAGGAGAACCACTCAGCAGATGTGGTCTCGAGTTCCCACAGTGGGGACTCAGTGCTGCTGGGGCGTGGGGGTGGGGAAGTGATCGCCCAGCAGGTCTTATCCCCAGTCTCAGGGGTCACCCAGGGGGTGTCTACTCCTCTGGAGTCCAGGTTTATGGTTGCTCCCACCTGGCCTCGTGAGTGGGCTCCTACAGACACCCAATGTTACAGCAGCAGAGAAGTCCTGGGGCAGAGAGCAGGGTGTACAGGGCCCCAGCGCCAGGGGCTTTCAGCTCCTCCCACGTGCAGCTGTTTGCACAGCAAGGCCGGGCGAAAGGTGGCTGAGAGGACATGAGGTGGCACATACAAGATGTCCAGCACAACATCCAAAGAGAGATCCTGTGAACAGTAGGACACGGGAGCTGGAGCTCACAGAGAGTTTAAGTTGAGCTGTAAATGCAGGAAATGAGGGCAAATGAGGTAAGTGGGTGGCATGGAATCCTGAGAAGTTACATAAGGACAGAAAAGTCATCTGCGACACACTGGTGAGCTTGTCAGGAGTGGTTTCTTCCGATTGGAGAGTGGAAGAGAGGCTGCAGGCTGCTTCTAAGATCCAGGCTCTGAAAGAGCAGACAGGGAGGCTAGAAGGAGAGCGCTGGGCACGCGCTGTGAGGTGGAGAAGTGGTCCCGACTGTGTGTCTGGAAGCTCCTTCCTGTTCCCACATTACGTGCATATTGCATCTCGGTCCTCCCAGCCAGCTCTGCTACCTGTCGTTATTCACATTTTATGGTGGAGGAAAGTGAGACTTAGAAAGATTGTATTACGTGCCCGTGTTCGGATGGGTAAGGGGCACAGAGGGCCTTTGAACCCAGTGTCATGGGCATTGAAGTCTAATTTCTTTTGTGACCACACTCTTGTAGAAGGGGCAAAAGGCTGGGGGAAACACTGGGGGTGGGGGAGTAGGAACGGGAGCATAAGGAGCAGGAGTTGATTCTCGAGGTGGCGTTTCTCCTTGTAGGAACTCAGGTTCTGGAAGTTCACCTTACAATGATAAGTTATCTTCCAGAATGACAAAGAATGATGTAGTTTTCTGCCACTGAAATTCTGTGACGGGCGGGTCATTACAGCGGTACAGAGCACGGTGGAAAGTAAAGCACATTCCACACAAGATAGACTCAAACCGTTCCCTGCCCCCGTCTTCCCACTCCCCTTATGTTTGCTCTGCTCATGACCCAGGAACTCAGGTCCTGAGGATAATTTCTGAAAATAAGGTAAAAGGGTAACAGTTTGAGAGTTTTTCTTTTTCTACCTTTCCCAACAACAATGATCCCAGGATTATGCTGCGTGATCATAGCTAGTCCAACCTCTCGCAAGTAGCAGCAGTGGACCAAACAGAGATGGAGTAAAACACTGGCCCAACAGATAGCCAGCTATTCGATTATAGACATGGCTGCCCAGAGAAAGTGGTACCTGATTAGAACCTTGATTAGAGCTTTGAAAACAGCAGCATACAAATTAAGTGCAGCATACTCAGGAAAAACCGCTGGGCATGTCTTTCTCCGTTTTGAGTTGCTGTTACCAATGATGACCTCTCACTGACCAGCAGGTGTCAGTGTGATGTAGGGCTCGCCGGACCCTGCCTGCAAACACTGAAATCTGCTCTGGAGAAAGCAGCTTGCAGACTCCTCAGACCCCAGTCTAAAGGACTGGCCTAGACCTGCAAAGTCACAGTGTCTCGTATTCTTGCCTTTGCCATAGCATGGGCAAAGTGTTTGAGGAAAATTACTTCCTATTTCAAAGGAAATGCAAAAAGTATTCAAAGGACTAAAGAAAGTAGAAAGCAAATATTTACTTACATTAACCTCATTCAAAGGCCCTAAGGTAAATATAGGCAAAAACAACAACAACAACAAAAAATGGGCAAGGAAATCTGATACAGTATTCTAGAACATTCTAGAAATATGTTTATGGCAATAAATGGCGTCCGCAACATATTGTTGATATTTTAAAAAAAATAGACTAAATTATCATGTGTAATGTAATCCTTTTATAAAATGTACATTCTATACATTTTAATTTAAAAAAATTAAATAAAAATATTTTCTTCTGTACAAATATACAGTTCTTAAAGAAATAAACGGTGTGGCTTCTCGCACGCAAAGTTGCACACCTGGAAGCATTGTTAAACTTCCTTTATGGTGATGAGAGTTTCAGGTTGGTCATTCTTTCTTGGTGGCCATCTTGCTCTGAAGGTAGAAAGGGGGTAGACCAGTTACCGCCTTTAGAACTTGTCTCATATTCTTGACCTTAGATTTTTTTTTAGCTCAGCACAAAAGGAACAGATGCTTAAGCAAGTTTAGCTGAATAAAAAGATGAATAAGCTTTAATCGTGTCCCATAGGAATTTACACCTGGTGGGGAACAAAACACACAAGTAAAAAAAAAAAAAAAAATTGGAAAGTAACCAAAAAAAAAAAAAAAAGCCACACACAAGTAATTCTAGTAAATGTGGTTAATGCGGCTCTTTGCCTGGGAAGTCTTCCTGAGCCCCTCACATTGCCCAGGGGCGGCATTTGCTCTTGCAGCTGCATCTCTGTCCCAAGGCCTTTGCACAGCCAGAGCCCAGGGCTAACTGCCAGGGCATTGGCGTGTCCAGAGCAGCTCTTCATCTGTGATGGATGGGAGATGGTGGTGCACACCCGGCTCTTCACCCCTTGGCAGGACACCCTGAGGGCATGGACCACAGCCTCCAGAAATCCCCAGTGGGGTTGAGCCCAAGTGCCCCCAGTGCATGGACCCTTTCCCTTCTCCATCTCATTTCCCCAACCCCACCTGTGCTTCTCGGAGTCACCTCCCAAATAAATTGTGAACTCAAATCCTTGTCTCAAGGTTTGCCTCTGGAGTAATCAAACCTGGAGCAGGGAACACTCCCTACTGAAGTGTGTACCAGACGGCATTAGATATGCCCGTTTTTTTGGCCTGGGTCCCTCCCAGCCTCTGAGCTCCACAAGGACAAGGGCCTCGAGTCTCTCTGGAATTCACGGGATAATTACTCACCTGAAAGATGGTCAGCTTCCTCATCCCAGACTTTTCTTTGCCTAACAAATTAGAGAATAGTTTTGCTCAAAATCTACTTCTGAGCAGAGGAGGCCAACGTATTCTAAATCTGTTTCCATGTGGGACTTAGCAGAACTGTTTTCCTTTCTCATCACTCATCCTACCCCAAATCTTTTCTGTGTTTGAATACGGACTCCACCACATGTTGCCCTGTGGGACCTGGTCGTTCCTGTCACCATGTTCCTTCTGCCTGAAATGCCAGCCCCCTCCTCAACTCTCTCCTTCCCTGGGTCTGTCTGACTCCTCCACATCGTACCAGACATTTTTAAAATCCACATTTCCTTTATCAGCATTTCCTTTCACAGCAGAGGGTCACTGTCCCTCTGCTGTTGTCCCATAGGTTGGCTGTGTCTGTTGTAGCAGCACCAACAACACTCTGTTTATGGTTGGAGGGCGCCATACTGTAATGGCTGAGGGTACAGACCCTGGAGCCAGACAGCGAGGTCCTATCAGCTCCACTCCCCACCCCTGTGTGGCCCTGGCAACTTACTTAACCTCCCCAGGCCACAGTTTCTTTAGTTAAACATGAAGACAATAACAGCACCCACCTCACAGGGCAGTTGTGAGCTGTCATGGGGCTTAAGTGAATGCCACAGTCCCTTGAAACACACGGCGTAGTACCCAGCACATAGGAAGCACTCAGCGTGTATTAGCTATCACATTATGCTTTCATAAGGTAACAGAAGTGTCATGGCATCTGTCTGCGTTTTGGCGGAGCCATTTCTATAGAGAGCTCCCTTTTCATGGGAGGACTGTCAGTTCACCTGCGTAGCCAAGAATCAGGAATTCAGGAGGCCTAGGGCTGGAAAAAGTGTGTGGATAAGAGACTGAACTCCAGGAAATGCCAACATATGAATGAAACGGTAGAAAAAATTGTGAGTAGACTTGTGTAACCCCCCCCCCCCCACACACACACATTTAGCACACAGTTAAGATATGTACATCTTTTCACACGAAAACTCGAAGGTGGCAAACTCCCTTGTGGGAGTTGAACCTGCAACCTTGTGGTTGGCAGCCCACGCTCCAACCAACTGAGCCACCAGCAGCTCGGCGGCAGCTCAGCTCATGGTGCCGTGTTCAATCATAATTGCAGGTGGCGCTGCCCACCATCCCTTGTGGGAGTCGAGGAATCGAACCGGCAACCTTGTGGTTGAGAGCCCACTGGCCCATGTGGGAATCAAACTGGCAGCCTTCGGTGTTAGGAGCATGGAGCTCCAACTGCCTGAGCCACCAGGCCGGCCCAGCATGATTCTTTCAAGGCTTATTTTTAAGCTTTGTTAGGGTGGGTATGGGGTAGCTTTTACTCTAGGGCTAAAGACTCACAGTTTCTGAGTCATGGCACTTCTGAAGTGTCACCTGAGTTCCCAGGGTGTTCATTTGAGATCTATTAATTCTGCCAATTTGGAACACTTATGCAAGTTCTGGAATGTCTGGCTCACAGGTTCCTGGTAGTCATTCTTTGCCTCGCCTTGTGATGTTTCCCTATGTACCTATAGCTTACTATTCAGCCAGATTCAAGGGGACCCCTATACAGATTTCTGGAGCCCCTTCTGTGATGTCCCCCCCGTCTTGTACTCTGTGCCACAGGCTTCCATCGTCTTAGCAGCCAAACTCCCATCTTTGTCTTCTCTTCTCAGTAAGATCACCACACTCCTTTCAGGCTGGCCTTCCCTCTGCCATGACCTGGAAAGTGCCTTACGGCAGAAAACTGGGGAAATCGTAGGGCTTACCTTACTTCCTCTCACTCGGAGAGCTCAGTCCTGCTATGTTGGATGTCCCACATCAGCAAATAGTTGTTTCGTATGCTGTGTCCAGTTGTACAGTTATTTATGATGGGAAGGTTAGTGTGGTACCAGCTACTCCCTTGGACCCCTCCGGATGTTAGTGTAGGAGGCAGAGACCGGGATATTCAGTCTGTCCCTCCCCAGCCCTCCTAGACACTGACAGGCTGACCGCTGATGGCTGCGGTAAGGTGACCAATGGTCCCACCGGAGGATGCCTGTATCTTAGTCCCCAGAACCTGGGAATATGGTACCTTATATGGCAAAAGAGACTTTTCCAGATGAGATTAAAGTAAGGATGTTGAGATGGGGAGACCACCCTGGATTTTTAAGGTGTGCCAATGTTATGACAAGTCCTTGTAAGAGAGAAACATGGGTGACAGAGCAGAAAAAGGAGATGTGATGATGGAACCAGAGGTTAGAGTGATGCACTCTGAAGATGGAAGAAGAGGTCAGAAGCCAAGGAGTGTAGGCAGCTACTGGGTCCAGGGAAAGGCAAGGAAACAGATTCTCCCCTGAAGGAATGCAGCCGTGCCAACTCCTTGATTTTCGACTTCTGACTTCCGGAATTGTAAGAGAATAAATTTGCATTGCTTTAAACCATACTTTGTGGTAATTTGTTACAACAGCAACAGGAATCTATTATAATAGAATGCCTTATAAATATTTGTTGAGCAGACTGAGTGGGAAAAATCCTGCGGGAAGTGAGGATGCTCAATATTAACGCCTTGGTGATAATTAGCTAACAATTTTTTATAATTTGTGACAAGTTAGATATGGAACAAAATGAGAACCCTTTAAAAGATGAAGAGCTGAGAAGAGGCAGGAAAAAAGCCCAGAGTGATAATTGGGAGAAGCTGTCTCATCCTCTTGTCATGAGAGTTAAGGACGTTCCCTGTATCTGCTAAATAATTCCTCTCCAATAGCTGTCTTCCAATCTTAACTCAGATCTTTGGAGTCAGAAATTCGGGGACCTTTAATGCAGAATTCCTAGAGTGATTGACTATATTAATAGGAATGGAAAGTATTGTCCAGATATATTACATTTCATAGATAAATTTAAGTGACTAGAATAAGCTCACACTGAGATGGGGTTCAGGCCCAGGCCGTTTTGACCCTAAAGCTTAGAGCTTGAGCCACCATGCCGTGTGGCCCTAGTAGAGAACCAAGCCCATCCGAGCACCTTGGGGACATTGCCCTGGTGCTGCCCAGCTGATTGACTACTGGGCAAACAGGTGAGTCCTCACACCAGTCCTGGGTCCTTACATTAATCCTCTTCAGGAACAAACTACTTGCCTAGTTGACTTCTCAATTTTCCCTCCTTGGAAATAATACCCAGCTCTGTTAACATGAAAACGATTATTTTATTCATATTGCTGAGCCCCCTCCAAAATTCCTCATTTGGCATCCACTCCTCTGTGCCCAGCAAGTGAATAAAAGAAAAGAGGACTTAGGGCTCTTTCCGCTTCACATCTCTCTGCCAAGAATAACTGGTGACTTCTTGCTAAACGCCGAGCCCTGTGAAGGTCTGTCCATTTCTGTGAGGCCGCATCTCCGAGCGCTCACCTGTGGTCTATGGGTGGTGGGGGCTGTTGTACCCGTGATTGGCAGCTGCCCCTTCATGATGCTTCATTTAAGTCTCAGTCCCTCAGATAAAAATTAGTCTGCTTTTGTCCACACGGACTCTATTCCCCAGTCTCGGTGTGAGTATAAATAGCTCTGTCTGTTCCAGGACAAGTAATTCACAACGCACACACTGGCTGCCATCTGACTGTAATTATGTAATCACATCTGTGCACACCGCCTGGGTTTGAAAGTGAAGTGATAAATATCGGCTTGCTGATACTCAGGGTGGGTACCTTGGCTGAGGCGGCTGTGTTTCTTCTCATCCCCAAGAAATGGATACCGGGCCAGATGTTCAGCAATTATGAAATATTATATATAAGATTCAAGCTGCCACTTGGAAAAACTAGGGAAGACCTTCTGGTACGCTGGAAATTGATCTTGCCTGGCATAACTGAAAATCCGAGAGGGACAGAGCAGAGTGTGGAGTATGTCTTGATTGAGCCATACACATTGCTGGGTGTGCCACTAACTTTAGAAAACTTGTCATGGGCTTGTGTGGGGGTGGCAATTTGGATACTCCTGTGTGCTTGACTTTTAAATGTCTCACTGAATATTGTATTGAGGGCATCTTGTGGGGACATGCATTAATTTAGTGCTTGCTCTAACAACCAGATGCTGGTCAGGTCCCAGGGCATGTTTGTGAGTAGAGTGAAAAGCAAAACGAGCTGTTTCTGAGATGCTCATCTTTACTTGCCATGTGCTAATTTCTTGTTAGCATTTAAAATTAATTTCTTAGGTTGGTTTGGTATTAAATATTGGGTACCCTCCCTTTCCTCCAAAGGACATACAGACTCATGAGAAAGGGCTTATTTGGACACCTGATGAGCTCGTCCCCAAATTGACTGTAAAAACATGATTGGTGATACATGTGCTGTTTGAAAGATTTATAGTCAAAATTTGAAAAAAGCAAGGCTGCTTGCCTGAGATGGATGACCCAGATGTATTTTTCCATTATCCATTTGGACAGCTATCCCTACTCTGGCACTTGGAGAATACTCCTTACCTCCGGCCCTCCCCCGCCCCTCTAGTGTGAACTCCCAGGGAAACAGTTGTGCTCGGTTCATTAGTTCACTCATTCAGTAAATATTAAGCATCTATTGTGCCAGGCTGTGTTCTAGAGGTTCAACAAAATCCCCACCCTCTTTGAACCTACATTCCAGGGTTTCTGTTTCTATGAGAGCAGAGATGTGTTGGGCAACACTTCACCAAGGCTGGGTATCTCCTGCCAAGTCTGCTCTGGGTTATGGTTCGCTCCGGTCCTTCTGGTGCAGAGAACAGCATCACTGTCACCGCCATGTTGAACGCCGTCGCTGTCACCACCATGTTGAACCTCATGCATGTGTTGTGTGTGCACCAACACACACATAGGACTGGGTCAGCCCCACTCGTCACTGCATGCATCGTAACAGTGCACGTGTGTTTGCAAGCTCCCTCTCTCATTTTGTCGTTTATTCATGAACGTGTTCACTTCTTTTTGTCCTCAGCCCTCACTTCCATTTGCCTCTTCTCCATAAGCGATGATATTCTAGTAATGTGCTTGATGGGTGTCTTTTAACTTGAAGGTAAATCTTTTTAAAAGGTGTATTCTCGTTCTATGGGTCTGCATTTTAATCTTATGTAAATGATGAGGACTGGGGCCTCTTGAGCCAGACAGCTTGGATTCAAACCCCAGCACTGCCACGTACAATCTGTTGACCTTGCTCTAGTTACATTACCTCTCTGGTCTCTGTTTTATCACCTATAAACTGGAGCGGAGAACAGTAATCTTCACCACTGGATTGTCGTGAGGATTAAATGAACTAATCTGAGTACGGTGGTTAGAGGGGGGTCCATTAGGTAGTCACCCCACCCTGAGGGTTAGCTACTATCATTACTGGTCTATCTTTAAAGGTGGGATGATCTTCGCATTCCCCACAAAAGCTAGAGGAAGACACAGTGATTACTTTAGTTGATTGACATCTGTTAACCTGGCCCCTCAGAGTCTCTCACCAACTGATGTGTGGGCAACCCTACAGTTAGTTGTTCAGCCCCACAGCCAAATAAGTGACCACTCCAGGCAGAAAAAACAACTTAGTGGCATTCTCTGAACAAGGCTTTTGGGCAGGACCTTTGTGGTTAGAAGTCTGAGTCCGTGAAGAAGTAGAAACCACACAGTGAGTGAAACACGGGAAGTTTAATATAAAGAACTCCTGGCCATGATAAAAGAGAAACTATAAGACACGAAGAAATACCAAGGAAGGGCAGACTCGGCAGTTCAGACCTCACTGGGGAAGGTGTGGCTTAGACACTGACAGGGGGAAGTTTGCTGGTTTGGCCAGGCCAGAGCTGGTCTGGAGCTGCTGGGCAAGTCATGACACCCCCAGGCATGCAGGTGATGTGGGTGTGGCGGGGGCAGGAGACCTTCAGAGCCCAGGGCTGCAGGAGAAGCCTGCAGAAAGGTTGTCACCAGGCTGAGGCCGCAAGGTCTCCGAGGGGCTTGTTCTGGGCCCATGCCTGGGTCCCTTTTCCCAGGACGGCCTCACACTTACAAGACCCATTGTCCCCCGGAAATAGCAGGAAGCCTCTTCCTTCTACATGTCCCTCCAGCTCCCTCTACTGAGAAAGCGTAACACTGTGCTTGCTTTAAAGGAGAAATAATGAAAGGAATTCTGTGGATGGTCACAGAGCATGACACATAGAAGGGTGTGTTAACTTAAAAATAAAAGGCCTTCCAAAGGGAGAGGTAACAAGCATTTATATGAGGTCAGCTATTTATTTGAGAATAGCTATTTGGGAATCATTAATTCAGGCAGAAACCCAAGTACTGTTGCGATTTGCAGACAAAGGTATTTACCAGAAGGGGAAGGGAACAATTCTATCAGTAAAAGGAAGGCAACTCTATAGTGCAGATGCCATAACATAGTAATGCTCCTTCTAAACAATGTTTCTAATTTGTAGACCAGTAGTCATCATACCTGCTTTCTTGTTATCTTTGCAAACAGTTCTTGGGGACACAGGTTGCCCAGGCCCAGTGCAAAGGTTGTTTTTCCCTGTTTTAACTTTCCAAGGTTTGAGGCATCAGACATGCAAGGCGGTTCCTCTGGGATGGCAGCCCTCCTCCAATTTCAAGTGGCTCCGTTTATATTATTATTTACAGGTGTGTTCATTGCTGAGCGGCAATAAATGGATGCTGTCCCCTGCGCACCACTCACTACAGAAAACGGTCAGGCTATGTCATGGGGAAGTCACCCATCTGCATCGGACACTTGGCCCTTCTGGAAAATTGCTAGGCCCTTCTGGAAAATTGCTAGACTGTGCCCAATATTACTGAGCACCTACTGTGTGCCAGGCACAGCCAGAAAGATGGGCAACGGTCGTGTGCTCCTGGGGCGCACATTCCAGAGAGGGAATTCGATAAATAAACTAACGTACAAGAAAATATCAGGCAATCATCAGTGCTGTGCTCAATAAAACGGGATGGTGGTTGGGCAAAGGAGAACTCTCTGAGGGGCGACATTGAATCTGAGCTCTAAATATCAGGAAGGGACCTGCCAGGTGAAGACATAGAGGAAAGGCTCCCAGGAGAAGGTACTTAGCCTGAAATGCTAAAATGCATCCCAGAAATCCCAGCATTCATACTCTGCCAACCTTCTCATTTTATAGATAAGAAAATTACATGAGTTGGTAACGAACATATTACTTTACATATATCTATGTTTTATTTTGATGTGTATTAAATAACAACACTTGAACCATGTTGCTGTATTTCCTTAAGGAGTCTTAAGATTTTCTGAGTGAAAATTTCCTCGTGGCTCAGTTTCAGGTTGGTTCACACAGGATGCATGGTGAGAAATGGGGGGTGCCCTTTAGGGTGTGCCCCTCCCTCACCCATGCCTTTCAGAGACAGACATTTACTGCTCCTTCCTTCTTTCTCCATCGCCTTCATTCTCTGGTCACCCGTGCCCTTTTGCTCCTTTCACAGAAGTCTCCATTGAGCACTGTTCTCCTAAGAAGAGCTCCATGATTCAGGACGCTCCCTCAGACTCCATTCCAGCTCTCCCCATCAAATCTCGGATCCAGTCAATGACCACCTCTCAGACAGCCGGCCCTGAGAACACGGGGGCTGACGTTCTGAGCCAGCCTATTAGAGGACAAGGTACTGTACTGTGTTACTTAGACCCAGGTGAATCAGGGACAAAAAGATCATTTTCTCCAGGGATGTCCTTGGCATCAAACACAGGCAGCTGGAAGAGGTATCTGTGGGTCAGGTAGGGGAGGTAGTCATCTATGTATGCTGCCGGCTGGTCCAAAGTAAAGCAAAATGAGCCTCCCTCTGTGTGTATGTGTGTGTGTGTGTGTGTATGTGTGAAGGAGACAGATTCAGTGGTCTCATTTTATTTTCTGTCCCATTGGACTTACTTTTTCACACACACACACACACACACACACACACACAAACACACAGCAAAAAAATGAATGGGTAAACGAAATGTGGCACGTACATATAATAGAATAATAATTCGGCCTTAAAAAGGAAGGATATTCTGACACAGTCTACAACATGGGTGAACCTTGAGGACATTATGCTGCGTGAAATAGGCCAGACATGAGATAAATACTGTGTGATTCCACTGATATGAGGTATCTAGAACAGTCTAATCAATCCATAGAGACAGAAAATAGAGCAGAATGGCTGTTGCCAGGGGCTGCAGGAGAGAATGGGGACTTATTATTTAATGGATGTAAAGTTCAGTTTGAGAAGATGGAAAATTCTGGAGATGGATGGTGGTGGTGGTTGCACAACAGTGTGAATTTGCTTAACATCACTTAAAAATGGTTAAGATGGTAAATTTTAGGTATGTATGTTTTAGCACAGCCAAAATAAAATAGGAAGTTCTCACGTCCTGAAGCTGCAAACTCTGCTGATTTCAGCAAAAGAAAGAGGGAAGAAGTAGAAAGTATTTATTTCGTAAGCTGACACTTCACTGGGACAAAACTAGGCTCCCTGGGGTAGCTCCTTATCGAGGGACCAAATGCCATTTTTCTCTTGGTGAGTATTTTCACATATGACTTTCTTCTTATCCTAATGCAGTTTGAGCACAGAGCTCGTCTGCTGGGGAGAGCCCGTGGCTTTGAAAGTCCTCCCAGCCCAGAATTTGGCAGAGCAGGGAGCTACGCATTTGACTGAGAATGGACGGCTGGCAGGCGACAATCCTTGTGCGTCTCGCCCGGTTGATTGTCGTTGAGAAATGCACAACCTACCCCAATTAGTGGAGCAGGCATGGGGTACTTCCTTCATTATTGGAACATCCAAAGAACGTTGTGCCAACACAAATGGCAGTTTGTGACAGACTGTATCCCTTATTGGTTGTGTCTCAGTGCTTTAATTTCCCTGAGTCCTGAGCATACGGCCACATGCCTCCCCACAAAAGACTTTGCTGAGTCGCTACCATTTCCTAGAATGTATATAAAGAGATTTCCTGCAATTGCACCCCTTTCAACATAGATAAAACACATTTGCCAATTAGCAAGCTAGAGATACTTGGCCAAACCTTAAGTGTCTGATTGATTGGCACCATTTCAAAGAGCGGGTTTCATTAGGCCACTGACATGATTTCACATCCATTCTGGGGAGATTTGATCAGTCAGAAGTCTATGAACTCCTAGAGGGAGCAAACCTAACTAAAGTTTGGCATCCTAAGACATCTGGAAGAAAGAACAGCCACAAGTCAAAAGTCTTTGGCGTTGGCATGTCCCTAAGGCATTCGGAGAAACTCAAACACGAGTAAGAAATGTCAATACCTCAGGCAGTGCATTAAAAATCACAGTTGCAAACACTTACAAGACCAGTGTAGACATGCTTAGAAAAATCAGGTGCTCAACCAGTACATTTCATTCATTATAGTTCCATCTGATGGGAGAGGATTTGCACCTGGAATGAACAACTGAGTTACTATAATTTGTCAGGGATTGCGCAAGTTCTTCTTACTTACTTTTATATTAATAGAATTCAGAGAACGAAACAACCCTCAGACCACAGCTCTCCCTTCCCAAACACAGATCTATTGGGAAGGTATTAAAATATCGATTGGAGAAACATGCACCAAATTCACAACAGTGGTTGGTTACATTTGGGTGGGGAAGAAGGAGAATGGAGTCAAAGTGGGGTAAGAAATGGACTTGAACTCTGTAACACTTTATTCATCTTCTTGAACAGCAAGACCAATGTGAGCAGTCCTATTTAATTCTCCGTCATAGCGTGTGGGGGCCTGAGCTATATTATATATTTTTACTGTAAATGAGAAACCATCCCTGAAACCACAAAACGTGCTCATCCCAGGCCCTCAGCACCTGTGCACTCGCTTGGTGTCACGGCCACATCTATGCTGCTCCTTCTCCACGTGCTTGTGGCTTCATCTTCCTGCACGTGAGATCAGAGCTCCTTTGAGGCTGCCCGAGGACCTCTTTCCAATTTGCACAAGCTCCTGACCTAGCGCAGGCATGTCTATCATTTCAATAATAACCCATCCTGATAACACTCCAAATTACATTTATATCCTACACTTTTCTCCTGAGCTCCAGCTCAAATGAGCCACCCTTGCCCACGAGACGACTCCGTGTGGTGGTTCCACGGCTTTCTCAGACTCCAGTGTGCTCAAAATGAAACAGAATGTCCTGTCCCCAAACCTGTTTCTCCTCCTGGAATTGCTATCTCAGGGAACATGGTCACATCTTCTAGTAATTGTCCAATCCAGAAACCTGGGTGTTTTTCTTGGCTGCTGTCTTTCTCCCCCACTTCCCACATTTAGTCCTTCACATTGTTGTGCTTTTTCCAGAAGTGTCTCTGCATGCATGCAGTTCTCTCCATTTCACAGCAACTGCTGTCTTCTTCCATCGTGGACCTGGATTATTGTAACGACTCCCAAATGTGGTTCTCGACAAGAACCTTCACGATGCACTCCGCACTACAGCCAGACCGAGGCATCAAACGTGCACACACAGTCACGTCTCAATTTGCTTACGTCCATCGAAGGCTCCCCAGGCCCTTGTCCATGCTGCAGGACACCTCTCTTCAGTGTCATCTCTTGCCAGTAGAGCTCAGATCCATCACGGTGGACGGCTCCCAGCCCGTGGGCATGGCGCTTACTCTTGTTCTCTGCCTCCCTCTGTCGCTCCAAATGCTAAGACAAGCCTTTGTCCTTAGGATCTACTCTGCCCCACCCTGCGCACCCTGGTCGTCCCTCTGGCCCCATCGTTTGTTGACCAAGCCAGCTCTTGTCATCCATCTGTCAGGACCAGATACAACCCCACACGTCACGCTCCCACTTGAGGTTTTGTAACACTTGCACGTACTTTACCAATGTCCGTTACTCGTTACATTGCTCCCTAACCTCTCAGCTCTGATCTGTCACCCCCGTTTTGTTCACCGCTCCGTTCTCAGTGATTAGCCCCTCAAAGGCATTTCATAAGTCATTGTTCAATGAATGAAGAAATGAGGGTTTGGGAGATTTAAATGGGGTACGGCACATGGCCCACGCCCAGCTCATTCACAAATAGGTAGAAGGATTGACTTCTCTGGCTTCCTCAGGTAAGGGAGGTCATGCTGCGTTTCCCTTCTGTCTGCCTTACTTCACTCAGCATAATGTCCTCCAGGTTCATCCATGTTGTCGCATGTGGCAGGATCTCCTTCTGCGTTAGGGCTGAGAGTAGAATGGTGGTTACCAGGGGCTGGGGCAGGGAAACCGAGGGTATTAGTCACAGGTACCAAGTTTCGATTATACAAGATGATGAAGTTTTAGAGATCCACTACAAGCATAGTGTCTACAGTTACTAATTCTGTAGTGTAAGCTTAAAAATTTGCTAAGAAAGTCTTATGTTAAACGTTCTTATCTCACACAGAAATAAAGAGGGGGGAGGAAACATTTGGAGGCGCTGCTTATGGCATTGGTTATGGTGCTGGGTTTGTGGGTGTATAGTTACTTTCAAACTCATAAGTATTATACATTAATCACGCATAGCTTTTTTTTTTTAATTAGTTTTAGGTGCATAAGACAAAGTAATACTTAGACGTTTATCATTTATATCCCTTCCACTATCTCTCTGACATCGCACCGAGCCATCCCGTTTCCACTATCTCCACTCCCAATGCTGTACTCCGCCTCTTGTAAGTGTATACATACCTATATATACATATATATATATATATATAATATTATAGTTGGCATTCATTATTGTTCAGCTTCAGGTGTACAGTGCAGTGATCAGAGAAAGGTAAGTACCATATGATCTCACTTATATACGTATAGCTTTCTGTAAGTCAATCAGACACATACCTCAATCGAGTGGTTTAACAAAAACCCAGTCAATGGTATTGCTCCTATTAAGAGCAATGACGCTAGGCCTGCATGCATGGAGGTCAGTGCCACCCATGCGGGTATTCAGTGAAGGTCATGAAGGTCCCAGCAGGACTGTGCCTGTGGGTGCTGCGGCTCCAGGAAGAGCCAGGACGCGCAATAGCTCAGTTGTCCTGAAGAAATTGTTCAAGTCGAAGCGGGATGTGGTTTCCTGTCCCTCGTGGGAAATGTCACCTTGTTTTACATCAAAGCATGAGGCAGCCACTGCTCAGGGAGACACTAAAGGGCTCAGGTCATCAGAGAAGACACTGTTTCTGGCCCCAGTGAAGGGCTGACCTTTTCACCTTGAGATGGCGCTGTGGCCCGGGGTTGGGAGAAGGAGGAAGAACGCTGAAATGCACTTAGGGCCTTTAAAGACACATTTAAGCATTTTTAGGACACTGTTTAAAGATGTCCCACAATTCTGTTTGGTTGACTTGTAGACATATTCTCTCTGATCTTGGACAGATTTGTGTTCACCCTGTTTCCTCGTCTGTAAAGTGGGGCTCTTTCTACACATCCTAGAAGGGTGCACTGAAGAGCAAAAGGAATGAAGGGACTTGTTCCTTCTCATTGATTTGTGCTGGGTACCTGATTCCTGTTAACTGCAGAGCCCATGGTGCTGGGGAGCGGAGCCCACAGGTGCATGGGGTCTCAGGTGCAACACGGAAACCCCTGCCGGTGGGAAGCACCGGGTGAGTTTCCACTTAATTATACAAGGTGTCTCAGCTTTGGTTTGGGCCGCAGAAGGAAGGATGAATCAGGAGGAAGACCAGCTGGTGCCAGGCTGTTGAGTTAATTAGCAGTAAGCAGCTTTCCCCACCAGTACAGGGGCAGGTCGCAGGCCCTGGAACCAGGCCGCTGGGGCTCCAGGTCTCCCCTCCACTTCCCACTGTGGTCAGGCAGGGTGCAGCCAGTCCCTACCTGCAAACTGGGATGGTAATAGTTTCGACCTCCCTGCCTGGCTCCAGGCTAGCTTATGGCGGATGCTGGCTGTCACCATCACCATCCGCAGCAGCAGCAGTGAAAGACCGAGAAAATCCAGCGTATATATATCCTGTTGGCTCACTATAGCCACAGAACTCTCTGCGTGTTGCTTGGTGTGACTTTTCTTGGGGTTAAATAAGTTTAACAAATCACTGAATCAATGATGATTGAAAGGTCTCTGGTGAGTCACAAGAGATAAGCGACTGACTCAGAATTTGTGCAGCAAGAAACCCCCTGCTCGGACGGAGGCCAGCAGTAAAAGAGCAAAGCGGGCATAGGGCAATATCCAGGACGCCCAAGCGTCTGGGGCTGTGGCCTCAGGTGCATTTCTGAGCTGTGGGCCCTCAGAGCTTCGCGGGGAGAGACGTTGTACCTTGGGAGAAGCAGGTGAGATTTTGACAACAGGTGTCTAATTTAGATGCTGAAATTCTACGTTTAGCAAGTTGTTTTTCTTAGTTAAATGTGGTGGTGGTTTTACTTACCCAACCGTGGATTTATGTTGTCTTACTCCAAACTTTTACCAAAAGTTGCCTTGGAAGCAGGTCATTCCTTACATGGAAGCCATCCATGCATAGCCCAGCTTTACAGGAAGTCTCCCCTCCCCCCACTTCTCTGAATTCCTGTTCCTTCATTCTTTTACTCTAATACACTAAGCGATTTTAATTATTTTTTACAGTCAGGTACATAATTTCAAAATAAATTTAGACACATAAATTCAATATATAATTTGTTCTAACAAATCCAAGCATAATTGTTCTAATAAATTCAAACAAATTCACATTGAAGTGAAGTGTGAATTACCTACCAAATCCTGAACCATTTATTCTCTGATCTGCAAGCTACCCCAGGGGCCTTCACTTACCTACTGTCATAGCCACTTTTTCCTTTCTCTCTCCAACCCCCCTCTTCCTTTTCTTACCTCTTTACCTATGTACCTACTTATCTGTCTTGAAAATTTCCTTTCATTAGTTTAATAATCTATTGAAATCTTCATTCAACATCATTACACACGTCTCATGTTGAGGACAATTGCATT
Organism: Rhinolophus ferrumequinum; assembly: GCF_004115265.2. NCBI lineage: Eukaryota > Metazoa > Chordata > Mammalia > Chiroptera > Rhinolophidae > Rhinolophus > Rhinolophus ferrumequinum. The sequence continues at coordinate 105,374,447 of NC_046285.1, read as the reverse complement.
TTGGCTCATGCATGAATGTAAGTTGCTTCTATTATTAACATAGTTGACAGTTACAAATAAAGCTCAGACACTGTAATTTACTCACGTGTGCTGCCATTTCTTTAGGATAGAAATGATATTGTTCTAACATAGAGGGTGTGTACCGTGTTTCCCCAAAAATAAAACCTAGCCAGACAATTAGCTCTAAAGCATCTTTTGGAGCAAAAATTAATATAAAACCCAGTATTACATTATATTGCATTACATTACATTATATTACAAGACTCGGTCTAATTTTACTTATAGTAAGATAAGACCGGGTCATATATTAATTTTTGCTCCAAAAGACGCATTAGAGCTGATTGTCCGGGTAGGTCTTATATTCAGGGAAGCAGGGTATTTAAAATTTTTGGAACCAACACATTCCTTCCCCTTTAACATGTTTACCTCCAGTTACCACCACAGTGTTTGAAAACCATCACTTCCTTACAGCACCACCAGCACAAACGTTCTCAGTCTTTAAATTTGATGTCAAGTTCATGTAAAAAAAAGTACCATCTTATTCTTGCTTTAGTCATGTATTTGTTTTTGCTTTTTCGTAAAGATGTGCAAACATTTTCCTCCCGTCTGCCATTTGTCCACTTGGTTAAGCTGGAACTCCATATATCCGAGTCTGTCCTTATATGATGCCAGTTAGAATTAGTCCACAGAGGAGATTATGCAAGATTTGGGAGAGGAAATGAAGCTCCCGTCATTGCTCTCCAGAGGGGGTTTCTGTAGATGAGGGGCAGACAGAGGCAGGGATGCCAGTGGGCTCTGTGTGGTCCTGCTGCCGTCCACTCCTGCCCCCCTCATTGCCACCCCGGAGCTGGCTGACCGCACAGCTAGGCTGGGGAGGTGAATGTGCTCAGCCGCTCAGAGCGTCTTGTCTGCTTGTCTACTCCCGGGATCCTGCACCTTTGCTGTGGGCTCTGTGCTCCCCCAGATGCCCCCAGACCTGTGGTCTAAACCCTGCAGTAAACCCCTGCTCCAGAAACACGGGCGAGTGACAGCTCCTTGCCGGCACCTCTCTCTCAACTTTGGTCGGAGGCCTTTTCCCATGGAGGGTTTTACATTTTTAGATACACAGTTCTGTCATGTTCTTTTATGATTCCTGGCTCATGTCTGGCTTCAAAAGACCGCCTGTGCTCTAAGATTGTTTTTTAAGAATGTATTTCATATTTTTTCTAGTGCTTTCATAATTTGTGAACATAGGTAGATCTTCAGTCTGTGTAGAATATTCAGCTCATGATACGAGGTGGAGACTTAACTCATTTTACCCACATGGTCAGCCAGTTACCCCAACACCATTTCCTGAAATAATCCGTTCTTTCCCCGATGATGTCACCTGCACCCCAAACTCCCATCTGTCTCCTACAGTGTGTTCCTCAAGTCACTTAGACTCTTCCCTCCTTGGCTTCCTCATTTGCAGGCTGGGGACTGTTATTGGACCTAACTCACAGGAGGTGGAAATTAAATGGACTGAATCATAGAAAGTGCTTACACGCTAATTTCTCAGTAAAGGGGAACTCTTCTTATTACTGTGGTTATGAAATCCTCTCATTGAGGAATACACAATCTCACCAGTTATTCAGAACTTCGTTTATGTCCCTCGGGAGGGAGTGGTAGTTTCCTTCACATATCTTGCATTTGTTTAGCTGATTTTTAGATATTTTATATATTTTTGGTTGCTGTTGTGTATGGCTTCTTCATTTTGCAATTAGTTAACGAGTTGTGATAAAAAACAATGGTGAATATTTAAATAAAAGAATGTGTTACAGTAAAAGACACATGGCCATTAATGCCCCTCAAAATTCTCCCCCTCACTTAAAACACACTTATCCCATCGTTCTTGCCACTTTATGAAGCAGTTCTGGAAGTCCTCTTTCGTGAGTGTCTTTAGTTGCGTTGTCATGGCTGCCTCCATGTCCTGAATCGATTCAAAACGTTTTCCTTTCATGGTCATTTTGACTTTGGGCAAGAACCAGAAATTGCATGGTGTCAGATCTGGTGAATAAGGTCGATGAGGACACACTGTAATGTTTTTATTGTAATGTTTTTATTAGACAGAAATTGCCATACCAGAAGCAATGTGTGAAGTGGAGTGTTGTCATGATGGAGGATGAAGTAAAGACACTCACAAAAGAGGACTTCCAGAACTGCTTCAGAAAGTGGCAAGAACGATGGGATAAGTGTGTTTGAAGTGAGGGGGTGTATCTTGAGGGGGGTTAATAGCAATGTGTCTTTTACTATAATATATTTTTCATGTAAACATTCATATTTTTTGATCACGCCTCATGTGTGTGTGTATGTGTGTATGTGTGTGTGTGTGTAATGTTTGCATATTTATTTTATATCTTGTCTCCTTATTAAACTCTGTTATTGGTTTCTCATAGTTTCAAAGACTATTTACTTAGATTTTCTAGGTAGATGTTACATGAAAACAACTACACTTTTATTGTTTTTATTCTAATATTTATACTTTTAACCCTTCTCCCCTCATCTTTAGCATTGATTAAGAGTTCTGGAACAGGGCTGTCCAATAGAAATGTCTGCAATTATGGAAATGGTCCATATCTACATCCTATAGTCATTAAAGGAAACTACCTTGTGAACATACACATCAACCCTTCTAGGGAGTAGCAAATCGGTAGTTCAAGGAACAATTATGGCTTCCTGGGAAAACTCTTTGGCAGTGTTAATTTATATTATTTTGACATTGTGATCAGAAATCATGCTATTGTAAGATTTCTACTGCTTGGAAAACATCGAGCTTTTCCTTGTAGACATCGAGCTTTTCCTTTTTCTTTCTTTCTTTCTTTCTTTTTCTTTTTTTTAAAAGATTTTATTGGAGTAAGGGAACAGGACTATTTATTGGGGAACAGTGTGTACTTCTAGGACTTTTTTCCAAGTCAAGTTGTTGTCCTTTCAGTCTTAGTTGTGGAGGGCGCAGCTCAGCTCCAGGTCCAGTTGCCGTTGTTAGTTGCAGGGGGCGCAGCCCACCATCCCTTGAAGGACTCAAGGAGTTGAACCGGCAACCTTGTGGTTAAGAGTCCACTGGCCCATGTGGGAATCGAACTGGCAGACTTCGGAGTTAGGAGTATGAAGCTCCAACCGCCTGAGCCACCGGGCCGGCCCCAGGACAGCTTTTCTTTTTGACATGAGAGGAAAAGGATGAAGAAAATAAAAGTAGAACTAGAAAGGGAGGGAGGCATGGAAGGGAGTAGGAAACCTGGGGAAAGACCGGCACACTTGAGTTTATCCTCACAGTGGGCTTTGGCAGGTGTGGACTGAGAACACCCATAAGGAATTTTACCTCCGGGCTCCGACAGCAGTGTCACTGCTGGGAGTGAGGGAGAGACAGAGGCTCAGCTCTTTCCTTCTTAGTTCCTTCTGAGCCGCGTGTTCCCTGCTCAGCTTCGTCTTTCCTGGTGCAGGAAGGTAGAGGTTGCAGCCACGTGAGGGTGGGCACCTGTTTTTCCCAGGCATATGTCACTTTTCATGCTGTGTTCCCGGCCTTGTCATAGCATGAAGCTTAAGGAGGAGAGAACTAAACATTCATTCAACACAAAGCCATGTTCTGGACACTGCACTTGCTGGACTCGACATCTCTGCCAGCTTCTGTGATGTTCCACCTCTGACACAATGATGCCCTTCTTCAGAGCTCTGCCACATTGGGAAAGGCAAGAGTAAGTCAAGTAAAAAGACTTAGAGAAGCAGCATGGCATAGAAACCGCGAGAGTCGGACTAGCGTGGGCCCATGCACACGTCCACCGTGCACTGGCCGCTTGACCTGGCGAGGGTCTGGAGCCTAAGTCTTCCCACCCGTACAGGTCTGTACCTTGTAGAGCCGATGCCAGGAGTCCGTAGAACGAAGCACGTGAGTGTGCACCCTGCTTAGGACTCATGTAATTAATGCAAATCCCCTGACCACGCATGTCTTCCTGGATGGCCCCCGCAGCCCCCAGCACTGCTGGTACTTCCAGCCTCCAGAAGCCCTCCTGCACCTCCAGCACCACTTTCTCCCTCTCTTTCCTGCGGCTAGCATCTCTGGTCCTCCAAAGGCCGGCTTTGTCAAAGGTTTGCCGAGGTCCTCCTCCCTTGCCAGCTCTCCTGTGCACTCTTTCGACTTGTGCATTTTGGTAGGGGACTCCTAAATTGGTATCTATAATCCTGATTGTCCCCACGGCCTCATGCCTCACCTCTGGCGTCATTTCTTTTCTGGCATCTCCATCCCTCCTGCTCAGTCTGAGACCCAGCTTCCTCCTGCTTTCCTGGGCTGGAAACCCGAGTCAGGCATACTTAGCTTCTCCCTCTTCACATTTTCCACTTTCTATCAGCTGTCTCATCCTGTCAAGCCGAATGCTGCAGCCTCTCGTGTCAGCGGTGGCCTCTGGCCTCTCTTTTCCATTCCCTTTATCATCCCTGTAATTCAGCCCCTCATTACCCTGCACATGGACCCAGGCAACTGCCTTCTCATTTGTCCCAGCGCCCCCGATTTCTTCCTCTCCTCCGTCCTACACGCCGCGGTTAGGAGAATCTTTATGAAGTACGGCTCTGATTACATCAGTTCCTTGCTCATGTATTTTTAGTGGTTCCTTTGCCTACTAAAAATGGCCACATTCCACAGCCTTCCATTCAGGTCTTCTGGATTGGAACCCAATCGTTGAGTCCAAACTGTTCCTTCCTTCCTTTCTTCTGGTGTCTGTTCCAGCTAAACAGACTCTGTCTTGTTCTCTCAGGCACATGACTTGCAATGTAGAGAAAGTTCCAGCTTGTCAGCCTGGCAAAGGCCCTTTTTATCTGACTTCTGACTTTCTCTATTCCCTGGTATCCTTCCACGCCACCCACTTATACTTACATCCGGGGAAGAAAAACAAGCAGGTTATGGTTTCCCGGACACGTGTCTTCTCATAACTGAATATTTGTCACCGTTTCCTCCCTGCCTGCTGGGCCCGTACGGAACCTCACTTCCCACCATCTGCCTGGGGAACTCCAAGCCCTTCCTTTGTTGGAATATAGTTAGTTCTTAAAATCTCAGTTCAGATATCCTCTTTAGGAAGCTTCCTTGACCAGCCCCTCCCTCCCAGGCCCTCAGATAAAATTAATTACTCTATTCTGTGTAATGTCTGTGACATACGTTTCCTTCTGTTGTTGTGCTTCTCACAGTCTAAGTTAACTGATTTGTTTAGCTGTCCAGTTCCCTTCAGGGAATGCAAACTCTCTGAGGCGGGGGCTTCAGCACAATGGCGGCCATGTAGTGGCTGCTCCCAAACATGTATTAACTTGAGAATTTAATTGACAAAGAAGGTAACGGGGTGTTGGCGTGATCCCTGTGAACCCATGTTGACTCCAGTTGTTCGGGACGTCTTTCCTAAATGCTGTCTCAGCCAAAGGCTAATACTGCATCCCATGATAGGTCTGGGGGTCAGAGTCAACCTCGCTGATCTGTAGTTTCGGAATCTGTCCGCATCCAACCTGGGACAGCCTCCTGACGTCATGTGCCCTCACTGGGGTCACTCAGGTAACCAAGGGGGGCTGTTAGGGGCTGAACCGTGTCCTGCAAATTCATATGCTGAAGCCCTAACTCCCAGTTCCTCAGAAGGTGACTATTTGGAGACAGAATCTTTAAAGAGGCAAATGAGGTCACTGGGGTGAGCCCTAGTTCCATCTGACTGGTATCCTTCTGAGAAGAAGAGATCAGGACACAGACACACACAGAGGGACGACCATGTGACGACAGGGAGAAGCCAGCATGTACCTGCCAAGCACAGAGGCCTAATGAGGAAATGAACCTACCGACCTGTTGATCTCAGACTTCCATCTTCCAGAATTCTGAGAAAGTAACTGTTGTCTAAGCCCCCAGCCTGTGGTGTTTTGTTATGGGGGACCAAGCTGACTAACCCAGAAGTCCTGTGACTTCACCCCAATCTCGGATCCTGGGCGGAGACTTGATCAGCCCAGAGATGTGAACTTGTTTCAGAAGCTCAGATTCCTTTACTGAACCTGAACCTACTCTGGCTTCAGTCCTTGGACGTGTTCATTCTGCCATTCAGGTCTGGCCGCGGCCACAGCTAATGACAGTGGACACCCGCATACAGATCCTGCTGAAGCTCATCATCTCATAAATCCTCCACAAATTCTATGGCATAGACTCTATGATTGGCTCCCATGTGAGATGCGGAAAATGAGACTAAATTATAGTACGTGGCTTGTCTTGGGTCACAGTAAGTAGCAGAGCTGAGGTCGGAACCAGGTGTCTCCATCTGTGCCCTTATGGGACTGGAAATACTGTTTCTCCCTGAAGCTCGACCCAGAAGGAAAACTGGCCCTGATTACTTACATATGTTTGCTGCCATCTCTTATCCACGTATCACTCACCTATTCATTGTTTCTCAAACATTCACCGAGTTCTCTCCATGTGTCAGCCCCACATGGAGAGACATCCATCCTGGATTTTCTTCTTGGCCATCAGGGCTGTATGGAAGCAGGGGTCATCCTCAGAGTTTTTCACAAGTGCTCGTTTCACAAGTGCACGTTTCTCTTTTGGACATAGCTTTTGCCTGAGTGTGTCACATTTTTGGAATTGTCCAGGAACATTGCCCCAGTTTGGGCCGTTCCCTTCATCTTTCGGATGTGGCTCGTATGAACTCTGTTCCTCCGAGAGGCTGCTGGGTGGCCGTCACAATGCTTTGCCTGTGCCTTGTGCGTCGTTCACTCTCATGGGTTCATCTGTGTTTGCATCGTCCCAACCTCTTCATCTCTTCTGAGGCTTCCCTCCCGGCACCCCTGCCGGTGGGCTCGCAGTCACCTTCTCTGAGTTTCGAATGGTGCTTCCATTTTCCAGTCGTCTTGTAACCACACCTCTGATCCTTTATCACTGTCTACCTGTCGTGTGTCCAGGTTTGCTTCTCTCTATTTCTAAGCAGAGAACATGGTTTTTCATTGTATTTCTTTGAGGTTACTCTCTGCCCAGATTGTCATGTTCATAATTATAATGTGTGTATGGGGAGAGAGAGAGAGAGAGAGAGAGAGAGAGAGAGAGAGAGAGAGAGAGAGAGAGAGGTGTGGACACGGGGAAAGAACGAATGCCTTAAGTATTATTCTAACAGTGTCTGCTGTCTGCCTGAAGAGTGAGCTGCGTCTGTCACCATGTCACCAGCCAGACTTCTCTGACTGATGTGGATCATTGAAGTCAGCTAGAATGATTGCAGTTTTTAGTAACAATATATTCATTAGTCTAGCCAAGAAGCCTGAATTGATAGCCAGTAAAAAAGTTATGCCAATGATTCTGAGAAAATATTTTATTTAAAATAGTCCTTTTCTTCTGGGGAAAACAAAAGAGATGTTTGATAATCCTATTTCTACTTATTTCCTGAAAACTATCATCGTTTATGTTAAATTTGGCTGTATGTTTTTCTGCTCTTTGGAAGTAAATGCATCTAATAATTAGTGTGTTTCTTCTGTACTTGCAGACGTGTTGCGACCAGGGGCATGGCTATGTCACAGCACCATCTGGAGTGTTGGTAGGACTTGCTGTGTGTATGCCACATTCATTGTGTGAATGGGATTATTTATTATACATTGTATTCATTGCATCCATATCCACAGAGCTGATGCATTCCTGATGGTTTTTCATTTGCCTTTGAAGAACCTACCTGTAAAAACAGTGATTTTTCTATAAGTAGTGAGCCCAATCCTATAAACAAGCGAGTTTACAGCAAGTTTGCAGGTAGCAGCCTTAATGAATGAAGCAACTGGTTTCCTCTTGGCCCAGTAGCCCCTGACTGGGTCCCCCTCCCTCCCTGCAGGAGGCCAGGTTTGATTCATAGCACCAGTGTTCTACTCTCGAGGTTGGTGAGACTGGGGAACTGGATAATGACGGTGCTTCTGGCCCTGTGTGTGTGTGTGTGGGGGGGGGCACGGGCTTGCGTCAGTGAGCGGCATTCCCTTCAGCTCATGACCACGTGCCCTCCTTGTGTGCCAGAAGCAATATGGCTTTTGAGCAGAGAGACGAGATGAGCGTGGGGACTTGCGACAGCCTAGTCGCAAGTCCCTTTTTTCTGGGGGGAAAAAAAAACCCAAAAAAGTGAGGCTGGTGTCTGTGTTGGCTGGTTTGTAGCAGCAAAGCCAGACCTGGGAGGGAATTTTCTCCTCTTTGCTTCTCTGGCCTGTACGTAAATCATCACCCGCACGTGCACCTCGCTTATTTGCAAAGAACCGCGAGACTACACTTTGTGATCGTGCCAGCGTTTCTGCCAGATGCATGTCATGTTTCCACAGCAGAATGTTGGCCAATTGACAGCACTCATTGTCTCTGGCCATAGGGACTCGGCATGTCATGACGTGGCAGTACTTTAGTTATCCGGTGGCTGGTCTAGCTGATGACAGGAGTATTACAGAATAAAAAGGCACACACCTGAGTTTTTTACATCATGACTTTTGTTGTCATACAGAATGCCTGGAAGTTACATGCGAAAGCAAAACAACTGAACAGCAGGAGAGAAATAGAAAGACACCAGGGCACTGAGCTGGTTTCAATGCCTTTCTAGATCACACAGTTTTTGGGTGTGGGAGTTTTCATAAATGCGATACAGAGATCCCCATACAGCTACACCTGGACTTTGTCTGCTACAGTGGGCTAGCTGAGGGGCCCCAGACGCTGTGTGCATTCTGCTGGCAGAGTTTGGTGCAAGAGGGACCAGAAGTACCAGCCTCTTTCATGGAGGGCCGAGATCTGCAGAGAGGGTTACAGTACAAGTGATGGCTCTTGCAAAACCATCTCTTCCTCTCTCTGAAATGTCACCAGGGGCTCACTAACAAGTCATGGAGGCCCGGGCTAAGTCCTGCCAGTGGTTCCCAAGGGAAATGGGCCATACTCTGTGCTCCATACTCCATGCTCCAGGCTCCGTGCTCCATCCTCCGTGCTCCAGCCTCCATGCTCCAGCTTCCGTGCTCCACACTCCGTGCTCCAGCCTCCGTGCTCCATCCTCCGTGCTCCATCCTCCGTGCTCCAGCCTCCATGCTCCAGCTTCCATGCTCCACACTCCATGCTCCAGCCTCCGTGCTCCAGCCTCCCTGGTCTGCCTACTACTTCTCAAACACACATGCATCCTCATTTCTTCCCAACGTCCACAGGTTTCACTGGCTTTTTCCTAGGAACACCTTCTCCACCTTGGACATTCAACCAGATCTAAACTTCAGCTCATGTAGTTGTCCTGGGTTGTCCTTCTTCGTCACCTATACCCATTCCCCAAGGCTGGAGTGAGTCAGGTCACCCTCGTGTCTGCTCCCGTAGCATGCAGTTCGTATCCCTACTGCAGCTCTTCCCGTGTTGTCGGGCCTGACTTTTTCCACCCCAGGATGAGGAGTCTTCCAGAGGTGTTTGTATACATTTAGCTTCTAGCAGGGTAATTCAGAGGAGGACATCGATGTTTGTTTCAAGGATATTTCAATGAATGAGTAGCCCAGAGCCCTAAGTGATACAAGTCTCTGGGCTGATTTGGAGAGTGAATGCTACAGCAGAACTGCTGGGTGTCTATGTCAGCTGGATGGTGGGGATGCAGCCCCAAGGTCATGGCCAGGAACGTACATGTAAATTATGTGAGAATATGTTGGCTATTGCAACATGTAGAATCTTGCTCTCACATGTCCGATACGTGGTGCTCGTTAAATATGCTTCCTAATCTGTTTGTCCTGGCGTTAGTGTGTAGGGGTGGGCAAAGGGCAGAGAACCTTAGAGGAAACTTTTGGAGACATCTCTGCTGTGCCCATCCAGGAAAAACATTCCACAGGGAGAGTTGTAGGGGCTCGGCCAGATCAGCAAATGGGAAAAGATGGTGCAGACACACATCTAGCATGACTTGTGACAGATCATGTCATCAAAACAACTCCCATGCCAAAGAGCAAGGAACTTTCCAAAGCACTGAAGAAAAGTGTGTGCCAAACGCGTGAAGGGACCCTGCAGGTCCGGAATAACGCCACGTCTCCTTCCAGTGGAAGAGAACCTTGCATCTCAGGGTCTGAACTTTAACAATCTTTGAATTCTACCTTATTCTTGTTAGAATTTCACTCTTTCCTGGGGCATTTGGGACCCACAGCTTACCTGGTCGTGCACTGGACTAGCCTCTGAAACTAGAGTTGGATTTCCCCCCTGGGACAGCAGAATGTGTGGATTTGGGAGAGGTGGGTGCAGGAGGTGGGAGTCCAGTGCGTAGGCTGAATCCCATCATGCGTTATAATGTCTGTCTAGCATCCCTACCCTAGAGAAACATGCTCCCTTATTAATTGTTATTATATTACGCTATGTATTATATTACGTTATGTTACGTTACATTACATTACACTTACCTATCTGGTGGGCTCAGTCATGGTGCATTGCACACTCTGGCCACAAGGGGGCATGCTTCCCCAGCCCAATCAATCACCTACTGCCACTTCCTGGATACAGGAGTGGGCTCTTTACTGAAGCTGAAACCATTGGAATCCTTTTGTGGCTTTTTCTGGACTAACGGTTGAGGATAGAGTAGGGTTGAATAGCTTTTTCTTCCTATTGGTTCATGAACTAGAAGAATTTTGGTCTGGAATTATAGCAACAACTTTCCTACCATGAAAGTTGGATGCAGAGCCCGGGGAGACCAGCAGATATGAAATACCAGGGGCGGGAGGGAGCGTTTTGGCAGTGTTGAGTCCTGATTCTAGCTCCTAGATATACAAACGAACTAACAAGAGTCTCTCCTCACTCTGTCTGCCCTTCTCAAAGGTAACTGTATTAGCCAGCATTCTTCAGAGAACCAGAACCAACAGATTTGCTTATCTGTTTGTTTGTTTGTTCATTTAGTATAAGGACTTGGCTCACGCAAGTATAGTGGCTGAGAAAGCCCAGGATCTGCAGTTGACAAGCTGGAGACCAACGAGAGCTGATGGTGTAGTTTCAGTGGAGACTGGGGAAATGCTGATGTGTAATGGCCTAGTCAAGTTGACACACAAAATTAACCATCAAAAGTCCACCCTCTGTCAACCTGGCATCCACATACATCCCCTTAAACCAAATGTAAATATAAATACACAGAAACATATTCATAACAAAATAAGAAGAAAATACGGCAATGACAGTGCCCATTTCCGTAACTGTTCACACGGTCACAGCTGGTATTCATAACGACCGTTCTGTATTCTCTTTGCCTTCAGCAAGCACTTCAGCTGCTTGTGGTGCTTTACGTGGGGGGTGGTCCAAATCTTCATTCTTGAAGGGTCCGGGCCATTAGTAGTGCATCTGGGTGGGGTTGTTGTAGTTTTTTTATTTACCTGATCACAGGGCATGGTAATTCTAAGGGTCGTCCTAGGAAGTCTGTTAGGTTGGTGCAAAAGTAGTTGAGGTTTTTGCATTTATTTTTAACCTTTTAAACTGCAATTACTTTTGCACCAACCTAATATATTCTTGATATACAGTAGTCTCCCCACTTATCCATGGTTTCGCTTTCTGTGATCCATAAATATTAAATGGAAATCTCCAGGAATAAACAATTCATAAGTTTAAAATTGTGTGCCATTAGTGGCATGATGAAATCTCGTGCTGTCCTGCTCCTTCACTCCCAGGACATGAATCAGCCCTTTGTCCAGTGTCTCCACACTGTACACGCTCCCCGCCCGTTAGTCACTTAGTAGCTGTCTTGGTTTTCAGAGCCACTGGGAGAGCACTACAGTGCTTGTGTTTAAGTACATTTTGTTTATCCATTCTTCTGTTAATGGACACTTGTGTTGTTTCCATCTTTTGGCTGCTGTGAACATGGGTATACAAAGGATCCCCAGCTTTTACTTTAAGATATATATATGATCAGAAAAGGGGACCAGGTATATATACATGGACTGAATTGAGATCTGGTGGAGGTGGGTCAGATTCACAGCCAGGTTTCCAATGGAGACCACGGTGGACCTGAGGTGGGAACTTCAATGAAACATTTGAGAGGTGCCATGGCATTATAGTGAAAACCAGGGTGAGGTTGTGGGTTAAGAGCACTTAGACAAGCTAAAACTGGGGCATGATGGGTAGGAAGAAAAGGTTAAGGACAAGGGTAGAGGGATGGCCCCATCCCTCGGTCGGCCCCATCAACGGTTGAGAGGTTGAACAAAGCAAACTGGGTACCATGTGGAGACATCATCAGCGAGCAAGACCTAAACAACTGCTCTGCCCAGGATTTTATAAAATGTCTCTTTGGCAGGAATGAAACCCCGAATGGCCAATCTAGGCACTGAAATTCAGATCAGGTCATTATTATTTCAAAGCTATGAATAATAGTAGCTACCATTTTATTGAACTCTTACTATGTGACAGGCAGTAAGAAGTGTGTTATGATCCTCACCTCATTTAATAATCCAGGAAGCTGAGGCACAGAGAAGAAAATTCTTAGGGTGTGGTTATGAGCTGGCAAGTAGCAGCTGGATTCAAGTCCGGAAATTTGACTCCTGTGGTGGGCTCGTTCTTAACTATTATGCTGTCCTGCCTCACCTGTTGACCTGTGATTGCTAGACCATTGGAAATAAGCTGCGTCTCTCCTGGGGTACTTCAGACACAAATCAAGGGTCTTAATACATTTTTTCCTTTTAAGTAACATTATACAAGACAATTGGTTTTTAAGCCTGGTTGTATGTCAGATCACTTGGCTACTTATCAAAATTCCATAGGCTCGGGTTTCCCCCTGGGACAATTTTGAGCCCTGTGATTTTATAGGTCCTTTTCTAATGGATATATGGGAAATACTTTTATAACACATTGTCAGTAAAAGATGGGACCTATTCTCACATTGACAAATGTGATTGTTTCATGCTGGGTCCTCGCTTCTCTCAGAGGTAAACACAAGAAGAGCCTCGGATCAGCCAATATTGAGGGTGGAGGCTGTGTCTGTTGGGAAGACCATTTAGTTAATGGAATTTCACACCAAACTAATCAGAATCAGACCTTTAACTATATGTCAGTTTTATGATTCTATGGCACTGTTAAATCAGGAGAAATACAGACAGATCTATTTATCTCAGTCTTCGCGCTCAGCTATTCCTTCTCCCTGGAATCTAGATTAAGTCATATCCTGGAAATAATCACAAAAATCAATGGAGCACAAATAAGAAGGTTTCTTTTTATTGATTGCATCTCATATATTCTTCTCTTTAAGAGAAGGAGAGAGGAAATGTGGCTTTGACTTGTTTTATTTCTATGGAAGAAATGTTCTCTTTGTTGGAGCGTCAAGAAAAAAAATAACCTATGAGATAGAATTGTCCCCCAAGGTAACAGTTGGAGCGGGAATGGTCTGAGGTTCAAAGAGCAGTGAGAGTTTGCAGGGCAGATTTTAATGTGAGCCTTTACTATAACTTTATTTGTACTCACCAGCCTAGATGTTTGGTCCTCTGTCAGAACAGAAATGGTTAGTGTTCTGGTTACCTTCATTCTCTCACTTACCATGGACAAGTCTAAAAGGCTTTCTTTCCTCTTGTTCGATTTAAATGCAGCTTTGCCTTCGGTATCAATACTCGCTCACTAAGATAGTGGCCAAGGGGGTAATTCCTGGGTTGGGACTTGAACATCTGGTGGCCTCTGAATCTGATGGCCTGTGATTGCAGCAGGGGTAGCTGACAATGAGGGACTAAAGGGCGGTTGTGTAATCTTCCACCAGATGTTCCCATTGAACCTCTCTTCTGTCTCCTCTCCTCCTGCGCTCACCGGAGCATCTTCTGTTTGCTGAGGAAGCTTGTCCCTGGGGAGCTGGTGTCCTCCTACCATCACTGGGCTTTCCTGAGCAACCCACAGTCTACACGGTTAACAGTATAAACAGACCATCGCTTGCCTATCAGTATTCAAATGGTTCCCATTTAACCCTCCTTTCTATCCCTTGTAGTTTTATGCCTCGTTCGGAAACTTAGCAATTTACTCATAATTAAGAAGGCATGGAGTCTTACAATTCATTAAGTCTAACTGGGAAAAATACCAGTTCTTCCTTAATTATAGTGGCTGCTGTATCATATGGAGCCAGTGCTTGTTGACGTCTTTCATGTAAGTCTTAATGAACATTGAGTGAGTGAATGGGTGTTCGGCGGTTGTAGAACCAGACAAAAGCCATACTTTCTTGAGTCAAGGATGTTGGAGAGAGCTTGTTAAAGGTAAGATGCTCCCGCCAGGATAAAAGCCAGGGGGAAGTATCCAAATACTAGGCACCAAATGCTCTGGTAGACATCAAGATTTCATAAGCATCTCTGAGTCATCTTCATATGGTCGTTCTTGGCATATGGTGCGTGCTTAAAAACAGGAGCTATTCTAGATGTGTGGAGAGTGTGAAATGGCCACGATGTAAACAGTTGATTCAGGGGGGAAAAGGACATGGCAATGTTAGTCAGCAAAGTGAAGACTCAGACTCAGACACATGTCGTCTGACTTTTTTTCCCATTCCACCACATGTATTTGGCACTGGATAGTCCAATAACCAAAAGCTCATCACCGTTTCCTCAAATAATAAAGGTGCATGGTAGATAATTCTTGTTTTTCACTTGCAATCCTGGGCTTTACATACAACTAAGATATTGGGAGAATAGCGTAATGAAATAAGCATCCTGTCAAGTAAATGCTTTACAAAGCTGTCAAGTAAACCAGACCCCTACTAGATTCTCTTCAGGGTTCTTGGGTTCAAGGTGTGGGTGTGGGAGCCCCTAGTGAGGACAATAGATGTCACTGAGATGCATGAAGACCCTGGAGGTCACAAGCCATGCTTCATCTAAGCTTGGCTTATAGGCTCTTACCAAGGTATGTATGGTTCCTGTTCCCACTTGTCAGACTCTGTCATCTGCTACTGAAAATATTCTCACTTGTGCCCTGGGAAATCTCTATTCCTGGCTCTGGTGGGCTGAGTAATAGCCCCTCAAAATATTCACCTCCTAATCTCTGGAACCTGTGATTGTTACCTTGGATGGCAGACTTTGCTGGTGTGATTCAGTCTGAGATGGGGAGATTATTTTGAGTTATGTGACTGGGCCCTAAATACCTTCATAAGTGTCCTTATGAGAGACAGGCAGAAGAGGAGAAGCTCACGTGACCATGGAGGAAGAGATGAGAGTGATGTGGCCATAAGCCAGGGGATGCTGACAGCCACCAGAAGCTGGATGACACAAGAAACAGATTCTCTCCTAGAGAATCCAGAAGGACCGCAGCCATAGGAACACCTTGATTTGGCTCACTGATGCCAAGTCTTCTTGGGAAAATAAATTTCTGTTGTTTAAAGCCACCGAGTTTTTGGTAATTGTTACAGAAGCCACAGGAAACTAATACTGTGACTAACAGGAAGTTGAGGGACTTAGGAAGTATTTTTTTTTCTTTTTTATGCTATGTATTATGCCATTTACTTATTCTATAAAACACGAATTGAGAGTCCACTGTATACACACACACACACACACACACACACACAAAGTATGGGCTAGACGTTGAGAGGTCGAGAGACACAAAAATAGCATAAAATATTAATAAACAATATGTTGAATCATATTAAATTGCTAATATTCAACCATTTTGACCTATAAAGTGGTAGTTTGGTAAGGTTCAATGTAATACTTCTTCACCAAGCTTGTTTGGAAGATTATATTTTTAAAAAATGGCCACAAAATAATCTCTCATTCTATATGCTCTCCTTTAATGTGACTTTGATACTCTTCCTATCAAGAGTTGGGGTTGTCTGTATTTCCTCCCTTGAATGTAGGTGGACCTGTGGTTATGCAGAAATGTGCCATTTCATCAGAGGCAATGCACATGATACCTGGTTCTCTTAGACACTCAGCTTCAGAGACCTGAGCCAACATGTGAGAAGTCTGAGGCTTCCATGCTCTGAGGAAGCCCAGACCCCATGGAGAAGCCACACGTAGCTGCTCTGGCCAACATCTCCAGTTGAAGTCCCATTGGCCACCAGCCACAACCTCCAGACACATGAGTGAAGCTGCCCCCTCCCCCAAAGAATCCTGCCGTTGGCTGTTGGGTCACACCTGGCCTTCCAGTCTCCCAGCTGAGACTCAAGACATTCTGGATCAGAGACACTCCACCCATACTCCATCCATTCTTACATTCTGTCCCAAGAAGCTGTGAGGGGGATTTGTTTAAAATGCAAAGTTTTGGGATAATTTATTGCACAATTTGGGATAATTTATAACCAAACAGCTTGTTTTCTTGGCTGAAAAAAGGAGGTATGTCTACTTTCTTAATAAAGGAGAAATAGGAATAAACCATTCAGGAGAATCCTGATACAGAATAACGACTCACGCTACCTTGGTTTCCTTTCTTTGGCATCAAAGAGCTTATAAGGGATGAGACTGATATGTGCAGAAATAGCTGTCAAAGACGAGAGGAAGTATTAGGTAATGTGAAAGCTAATAGTTCTAAGACATAAAGTAGCTTTCCTGCGCATAATCCTTCCCGGAAGGAAGCAGTTTCCTTCCATCTTGTTGTTCCACCATCCAAGGGCTCATCTGCCAGTCAGTCCATGCTCCAGCTCAAGTGGAGGGAGGGAGAGAAGAGGTCCAGGGTAGCCAATTCTTTTCAACTAGATGAAGCAGCAGCCACACGTGGCATTGGCGCATAGATGCTTGTAGCCACACCTAGCTGCAAAGGAACCTTGGAAATGCAGTCTCCAGCTTGACCTCAAACTGCCCAGTTCTAGTTCTGTGGACAAAGGGGGAAATGGATTTTGATGAGCAAGACGCAATTTTTGACAGAGATGCAATGAACAGATCTGTAATTGAAGTGCAAAGCATAGCGAGAGGACAACACTCATCACTAGTTTGGGCTTAAACATTTGGATTAGGTTTTTAGTAGGAAGTACCAGCCACTTGAAGGAACAGCAGGGTTTCAATGGCAGATGCTCCCCTTAATATGTCAAAAGGACAAGCAGCATGCTTCCCCAACTCAGGGGTTTTTCTTTCATAGTGATTTTTAAGCAACAGACCAGTCACCAAAAAGCCGATCTTCCCTGGCCTCTGAGACTTGATTCTTTGAGACTTGAAGTTCATTTGCTGTTGCTTTCAAAGTGATCCCCAGAGGCAAGGTGCCATGACGCTGCGCTCTGGGAGACACGCAATTACAGAAGGGGTTACGGTACCACACTGACTTAACCGCGCTGATGTCATCTGCTGCCTTCCAGAATTCAGAGTCCGACTGTATCGTTTCATCATTCTTTCCAGAGATGCCAACTGTTGTGCCAGAAGAGAAAGTCACAATAGGGATAGGGAACAAAAAAATAAAGGTATGACTATTATCTACGTGACTTTGATAATAATAAATGTGGAAAAACTTCTGATGCTCCATATAAGAGAAATCTTCCTCTAGAATATAACTTTTGAAGAGGAATTGGCAGCTGACTAGCATTTTAAAACACATGCCATAACATGAAGATAAATTAATTGCTTTAGGAGATGGTATGAGTCCCTCTCTAGGGAGAGATAGGCATTGGTGAAAGTTTGGTTACATCCCTCAGGTTGGCAGTGGAGTGTCCAGTTCCTGGACTCACCTGTAGTCTAGGGTCCAGGGAAGCAGGCAGAGAGGCTGTGCCTGAGGGGGAAGAGGGAGATGCTTGCTGGGACTGAGGGCTCCTGGTTGTGGGACAATGGGAAGGAGAATCCTAGTTGGTGAGATGAGAAGGGGAAAGACAAGGGCTGTTGAAGAGTTCGTTGTAGGCTTACAATATCAAAGCTCCCCCAGTCTTCCTCGCAATACTGTCTGGAAATTCTGTGCTGCTCTTTAAAACCTAAGGGAAGTTCATTTATTTGTGGGCACCTGAAGAGGAGGAAGTGGAGTTAACAAGCGCCGATCCTAAGCCTCATTCTCCGAGTTCTCTCAAATAGTAAGGATTTCATGTCTGCATAAATCCATACAGTCTGTGAAGGAAAACGTGCTTTTAGCACAAGAAAGTGAATTTCAAGTACCTCGTACTTCTGACATTTCTTTGGGAGTCCTGCCTCTCTGGCATTTTCTGGTATCATGAGAGGAATTATTGAGGAAGACGGTTTTAGCTGATGCCTTTACCCACAGAGATGTGGGCTCCATTAATGAGGGCCTCTGGCATACTGGAGTGTGAGGAAAAAGGAACATTTCTAATTTACTTCCTGAGAACGGAACTGCCATAATGTCAACTTCTCTTTAATGTCATCTCCTCCAAACCCGAGTCTGTCTCAGGATTCCAAACTTACCTGGTGCTAGGTTGCTAGGTAAGCATATACATCCTATCTATCTATCTATCTATCTATCTATCTATCTATCTATCTATCTATCTATCTATCTATCATCTATCTATCTATATCTATCTATCTCTCATCTATCTATCTATTAATTTTTAATAAAGGGGCTCACACTAGATTTGATAGAATACTATCCTCATCTGGATAGACCAATTTTAAAAACAAGCAATGCCCTAATTCCAGTGGCTTAGCACACGTTTATTTCTTGTGCAAATGAGTCGATGTGGTCAGGTAGCTTTTCTGGGTTGTTCTCCTCCAAATGCTCATCAACAATCCTGGTTTCTTTCATCAGGTGGCTGTGCCACCTTAGAGTCCTTTGTTTGGCCCATGGCTGGGAGACTTGGAGCATGCTTCAGGGGCCGGGTGCAAGTGGCCCTACATTCAATGACCAGAGCCCAGTGGGATGGTCCCAACCCAACTGCACAAGAGGCTGGAAGATATACATTTCCCTTATGCCCTGGGAGGCACGTAGGGATTTGGCGTGCACCTATCTAGTCTTTGACACTAGTCATTAAGGAAGGTTTTATGTCATTGATGACTATCAGTCATGTATGTGATTCCCACAAGGTAACGTGTTGTTCTTTTGTTCCTCTAACGCAGAGTTGGGGCCATGATACTCTTAAAATCATGGCATAGAATCATCACTGCTGTGTGGGAGCTTCATCTTTCTTTAACTTTCCCCCTCACACCAGCTCCTCTTCTTCTTCTCCCCTCTTTTATAGCCACCCACCCCAATGTGTTTATTATATATCCTTGAATATTCATGTATCTCGTAGAACAAGCTGTCTAGGACGGAAGATTTCCATGTCTCCACATCTTTTCCAACTCTTGACGTTACTCACTGTGGTTTTATTGGTGTTATTTTCATCCCTGATCACTGACACCCCTTCGTACATATACTTCTGTGATTGCTTGTTCATATCGAGTTTTTTTCTATAGGGTTTCAATTTTCTATAGGGTTTTCTTTGGCATTTATTTACAAGAGTCCTTGTATATACTAGATGGTAGCATGCTGTTGATTTTTTATGTGGCAAGTATCTTCTCCTACTTTGTCATCTCTCTGGTAACTTTGTCCATGGCGTTCATCACTTAACAAAAAGCCTTAATTTTGAGGCATTCCAATTGCTCCATTAATCAATTATTTCATAGTTTGTTCTTTTGGTTCTTATTTAAAAAGTCTTGTGCTAATTTTGAGTCTTGGAGACATAGTCCTACATCTTTGCAATTATCTTTAACTTTTAGATTTTTAAACTGTCTGGAGTTTCAACCTTTATATGGTATTAGCTGGGAATACAGCTTTATTTTCTTCTATAGGGATTGGATTTCTCATAAGTCATCTACTAAGCAGTTCCTTCTTCCACCATTGCTCCACGGTGCTGCTTTTCCCAGACATAAAACTGGTCTGGGTCCAGCTCTAAGCTCCTTCAGGGTTCCATGGGTCTATTTGTCCAAATCTGTACCAGAACCATATTGCTTTTATTATAATAATTTTCTCAAGTCAAGCCCATCCTGATCCACTCTTTGTTCTTCATTTTCAAGATCACTTTAGCTACTCATGGATCACTATTCTTTCATATACATTTTAAAATTATGTTGAAGTCATAAAAAAAAATCTAGCTGGAATGTTGATTAGGATTGCATGGAATCTACAGATTAGTTTAGAGATAATTGTTATATATTAGGTTGGTGCAAAAGTAATTGCAGTTTTTGCAATTATTTTTAACCTTTTGAACCGCAATTACTTTTGTACCAACCTAATATTAGGTAAACTGTATTATACTAATTTATACCAGGAACATGGCATAAATCTCTGTTTACTTAGATTATTAATATCTACTAATAATTAAATTTTTTTATAAAGGCATTATGTATTCACTTTTAGGCTAAATTTTTTTAAAGCATGGGTATTAGTCATAACACAATTTAATTGGGATACATCCTTGCAGGGACCCTCTGTTATATGCCTATATCACAGGTGCCTGTAGAAACATGCCCTTCTCAACCAGCATTGGCATACACTACTTGTATTTCCAACCTTCCTCTTAGACAGAGATCTTATGAAAATTTAAGAAGCTCCATCAATTAAAATAAATGAACTGCACCCTGGGGATGTGATTTAAGACATGAACTCTGCCTGAGTAGAAAAATTTCAGCCAACAAGGCTTCAACAGCATTTACACACCAGGGAGCTCTGAAACCTTTGTTTTGCTTATCAAAATGACATGCATGAAGAAGTGAGGAAGCTGGTAATGAGGGTCCTTTTGGAGAAAGATTCAGGGCTCCTCCAACTTCTCCACCACCATAATTTTTGCAACAGAGAAAGGAGAGTTTACATCGCTGGTGTATCTAAGAATTCAGACTAGGGCGGTCTGAGGCTGGTACAGATTTTATTTTGAAGTCCTGTGTTTTAAGAGTAAAATTTTATTTAAAATTTTAATCCATCTCCAAAATATGTCAGTTATATCTTTCTAGGCATAACATAGCACGAGGTGAAATGGACTCTCCAGGAGGTCATGCTACTTTTCACCTGTGACTTTTTGTAACCCCAATCCCACTGCCCAGGGGGTCAGTTTGAGGAGAATGGTGTAACGGATTTTTGTAATAGTTTTCTTAGGGATTGTTATGGGTTGAATTGTGTCCCCCATAAAATCCATATGTTAAAGCGCTGACACCTGGGACCTCAGAATGTGACTGTATTTGGAGATGGGGGTCTTTAAAGCGGTGATTAAGTTAAGAAGAGGCCCTTAGAGTGGGCCCTACTCCAATCTGACTGGTGTCATTCTAAGAAGAGACATTCTAAGAACAGAGACGCACACAGAGGGACGGCCATGTGAGCACACAGGGAGGAGACAGCCGTCTACAGCCCAAGGACTGTAGGCCCTGAGAAGAAACTGACCCTGCCCACACCTGGATCTTGGACTTCCAGCCTCCAGAACTGTGAGAAAATAAATGTCTGTTGTGTAAACTGCCCGGTGTGTGGAACTTTGTTATAGCTGCCCGAGCTGACCACTGCAGGAAAAGGCTTGCAGTTTAGATTTGTAAAATGATGTCTCTGCAACCTAGTGGTTCTCTAGCCTTTGGCCCATCTACAAACTACTGGCGTTTTGGTGGAAAATAAAGACCAGAAAGAGCTGAGCACAGGTCAGAGGGGGGAAGAAGGGAGCGTGAGGAATGCAGGTAGTCTAAGGTGTGCTGCCAGTTAATGGGGGGAAAGGAAGTCTCTCTACAGGTGAAGTGGTGACTTTCTAGAGAATTCTGAGGAAAGAGGGTGTGTGGTCACCACCTGGTCATAACACTGTGGTAGGACTGGAACAGTAAATGAGAAGGGTCATTCTGTCGGGGCCAGGGCCAGAGTGGTGGCCTGGACTCAGGCTACCCAGCAGCTCCCAGGGAAGGGGAATGGGGGCAGAACCGAGTTTGGGACCTCGTAGATGGAATCCAATCCAAGAACCCCTGGGACCCAGGGGTACTGTTGGATAGGGAAGGTCGTTGAACGATGGATGTCCCAGTATGAACAAAGCAAGAGCTCGAGCAGAGCTTGGGTGCAGATTGTGGGGCGCCTGGCTCCAGTTCTGAAGAAACTGGACTCCAGGTGGGGCTTGGACATAGAAGCCTAAGACAGCGCTGGAGCAAAATGAGACATTCAGCCACTTGTTTACTCGGTCACTTTTAGGAGGGCATATCTTGATTCAGGCACTGGCGAAAGCACGAGAAGGTACACTAGCTTGTTTCCAGTCACATCAGCTACGGAACTGGGACTTCATCACTTTCCTTTCATTAGACACTGTTCTGAAAGCTGGAGCTGGGACCTGGCCTGCAGGCAGGGGAAGAAACTTCAGCTTTTAAAATTTGAAGGATGAGGGAAAGAACATAGACAGGTCATTTTAAGGAGGGACTGAGCAGCCGTTTGGGGGTGAATTTCATGTTGAGGTCATGGGGCATAGCGAAGCTCTCTGAACGTGGATCCTGTGACGTGACATGTGGAATCTGCCTATAGGGAGAGGGGAGGTTGGCATTTAGTCATATTACCAAACCCAAAGCTGTAAGATTTGAAAACAAACAATTATTTTAGCAGAAAATGAGAGACCAGCTTCAAGTTTTCTTGTTAAGGACTTGTTTCTAAACAGCTGAATAATTACTGTCATCTATTTAAGATTTCCAGATGGTTTCTAAAATTTTCTGCTTTCTTCAAATTTTCTCAGCCTTTTTACACTTGTCTCAAAGATTGCTGTAACATTTCTAATTGGATCATAGCATTTACAACAAACATTTCTTGAGGGCCCACTTGCTAAACACTGCTGACTGAAATGCAGAAAAGCTTCCTGGGCGATTTTAAGAAGAGACAGGCATGTGTACGGTTTAGTGTTGTTAGGGTTCCCCCCCCATTATATCTATATTCACTGGTAAGTCAATATTAACAAATCAAATACTGATTTGATAAGTTGTCTAATTCTGGATAAAATAGAAATTTCATAAATATTCCATAAAAATGGTATTTTAAGGTGACTTTATTTATTTACTTATAAGACTTTTTCTGACATCTATTTAAATGTTCCCAAACCAGAGTTGCTATAAAATCTTCCTCCCCATTAAGTTGACTTTAAACACAGAACAGTAACAATTTGTGTTCTATTATCTTACATAAGTACTATGGATTTTTCTATTCTTTTGCAGGAAAATTAAATCTGTTTGGGATTCTCTAGTTTCTGATTTTTCATTCAGAAAATTAAGCAAATATATCTCAAGGTCTCAGAGTGGCCACTACAGTCACTCTGTTGTCTGTTATAAATATTTGTCACTAACGTTGTGTTTCAGGTCCATGCAGCTCAGGGTTGCCCCAGAATTGTAGCTCCAACACCCCCTCCCGAGCCTCACCCCGTGCCGTTCTTGTGTCTCACTCTAGAACCCTGTGCTTGAAGCCACTTGGGTGTCTCGATTTTTCCATACAGTCTTACATTTCCTGCATTCTTCGATCCCTCTTCTATTGATCTCATTTAATTCAGTCTTCCCTGAGGGTCCTATTGTGGGTTCCCTTCCAGACCACCGCAATAAAGTAATGTTTGGCTGGTGCGGTTGTGGCCCTCAACTTGTAAAAAATGCAACATCTGTGAAATCAATAAAGCAAAGGCAACAAAACAACACATGCCTGTATGTTTTCCTTCCTCTGTGTGCTTACTGCATTTTCACTTCTGTTTTACGTGACTGTAACTCTGCTTTGAGTTCCAGATAGATATGTACCTGTAGAGATACGGTCCTATACAGATATGTTCATATTCTTCTTGATAAATTATAATCCTTGAAGGCTATGGCTGTTATAGATATAGGTAGATAAATAGATTATAGATATAGATACAGATGAAATCAATGTAAATATAGATACAGAAGTAGATGTCCTCTATTTAGCTGATTGTGAGCTCAGTGAGGACAGGGATATGTTTCGATCATTACAGCATCTGGAACCCTCCTGCTCTGGGTTCCAGGTGTTCACCTGCAGCTTACCCTCATGCAGTGTACACTCGCTGGGCTGTGGTCTCTATCCATTGCCTCTCCTCCCCACTGCACTGCAGCTTCTCCAGGATGGGCTGTTCACCATCTATTCTGTGTCCCTGCATCTTGAGGTAAATGACGCACAAATGATACCCAGCTACCCCATACAGATGGAGGCAGAGTGTCCCCGAAGAACTGAAAGATACAGGAGAAAGATGATAGCTATAATCCCTTCGGTTCCATCTCTCACTCTTTCACGCCTCTGCGCCAGTATCACCTTAGAAACGAGGTCCTCCTCCGTGTGGCACTCTAAAATGAAAGCGAGTGTGCGCCCCCACCCAGCACTCTGTTTCCCCTGTTACTTTCCTCCAGAATGTTTATCCCTGTACCACACACTTATTTGTCTGTCCCAGTGGGGTCTACATGCCAGACAGCAGGAATTCAAATATATTTGTTGAATAAATGGAAGACTAAACTATGGTATCAAAGTACAGTTGAGGAATCATTAAGAACTTTTAATGATTTTTAAAATAAATATTTAAGGGTCTATAAGTAAATGAAAACATTTAAAAGTAATTTTTCAAAACAATAAAGTGTGCAAATAGCTTTACCTCGATGCTATGTATGTACCATTCTTTACAGGCTGCATTTAGCTGGTGAAATTCGTTAAGATCTGTGAGGGTCCCCTGCAAGGGGCCTTCCCATTACCTGGATAGAGCTGTTGACATCACTCACCCCCACCCACGGTCCATCTGGAATGAGGGCTAATAGGAAGCTGGATCACTCAGGCAGCTTTTTCTTTTCCAGGATAAGAATAATCGTCCCAGCAGCCGTGAACCCAGACCCTGGGCCTGGCACATTCTCGATAGATGTTTCCTGAATGACAGAATCGCGGTAAGAATGTAACTGTTCAATGCTCTCCAGAAACATGGATTTCACGAATGAAATGCGAGGCTTATTTATACTGCATAAATTCTTCTAAATTAAATGTAGAAAACATGGTTGCAAACATGCTGTTATAGGAGACGCTTGTCTCTGTTACTGTAAAGTTGGCCAAGAGGTTTGTAGTGTGTGAGGTTTGTAGCATGGAGGTCAGGGGAAGGTGAGGAGCCAGCACAGGTCCGAGCGGGCGTCTGAGGAAACACGATGGCTGGACTTGCCCCTGTGGGCACACACAGAGGCTCAGGGTCGCCTGGCTGTCTCTGCCAGGGCCTAGAACCCAGTTTCCACGCGGCCCAGGTGAAGGCGAGCCTGCAGTGTGGCGCTCAGCCTTCTGGAAGCACTTGCTCAGTGTGTGGCTGAGCACCGACGTTCCACATGACATAGCTTCCGGTGAACACGTGTCTTTGGCCTAACTTTACCGATGCTGCAGGCTGTGGCGTTGACAGATGACAAACATGCGTTCTCATGTACCATGTGACTTTACCATAACCTTGCCAAATTTCTCATGATCCCGTTTTCTCCTGGAATTTTAGAAAAGACAATCTCTCTCTCTCTCTCTCTCTCTCTCTCTCTCTCTCTCTCTTTTAATTAAATGACACCAAATTTGGGGATTGTACGTTAAATTTATAGTTTAAAAGAAAGGCTGCAGTGAAGGAAGAAACAGAGATGGGTTGATGGTTTATTTTTTCCTTTGATAGGTAAGGCCTGCTTACAAATGGCCTGCTCCGTGCACGCGCATGCACACGTGCACGCAGGCGTACACACGTGGGCCTCCCTGCGGATTCCATGACCCACAATCCATCTTCTGCATAAACAAGGGCAAACGTGGGCTCTTGGCCTCAAACTCACTCCGAGACGAGCACAGTGGCCTGATACACTGTAGAGTGCCGGGTTCTAGGTAGACCAGCTGCCTTGCTTGCTTCTTTTCGGCTCCCTTTTCTTCCTTTCATTTCTCCTTATTTTCCTGCTTTCCTTCCCACCTGCTCCCTCCCTCCCTCTCCTTGCAATGACTTTCCTTTTCCTCCAGAGAGAGTGACACAGATGGAGGGAGAGGCGTGTCTTTCCTCTGTGTATATCCCAGGGCCCTTTTTTTTTCCTGTTTGGATCCAGCCTCCTGGGTTTTGGAGTTTTTTTCATTGTTTGAATACATGTCTTTGGGTGACTGGATGTAGGGTCGTCGGTCTCCCACGCCTCTTTTCTCACCTGTTCAGAGCATCTGAGGCCTTTCTCCAAATCACCTTACCACTCTTTGAACCGTTAAAATAATGGGGTTGGATATGGAGGCTTCTTCAAACCCCTTTGTGGCTCCATTTTGGGGGACACTGTGTCTCGTTTTGGAGAGAGTGAAGAGGCAGATTGAGAAGAGTGAGAGAGGGACACTTCCTTCCATGTCCTTGACCTCCGAGGCCTGGCCCTCTTTTTCTGTTCGTCATCGTGTGACCTCCCCACCCAGGGACCATCCCTGGGTTCCGACTGTGACCCCTCGGTGTTTCAGACCACGTGGACCCCGGCCCAACAGTGACATAAGAAGCTGTCAAGTAGAGCAAGCACATATTGGATTGGTAAGCATAACGTGCTGTTTATTTTATTCTGACAGGCGTCATTTTTTCTTTGTGTATACCTTTTTTTTTTGACGTGGTAAAAATATAACATGTACTGTTTTAAGCATTTTTAAGTGTAGAATTCAGTGGCATGGAGTTTGTTCACATGGTACAACCATCATACCATCCCATGTGTGTCATTTTTCATGTATGTGCTCCCATTAACAATTTCTTGCTCTCTAACAGTCATTGAGGATATTTCTGGGCAGTGATGTGTGTTCAAAATAAAGGGCGGTTTGAAGTCAAGTGGCTGTGCAGGAAACAGCTGAAACTCAGTGAGGTTGAAGTAGTTGATTCCACCAGGCCATTTACTCTTCGCTGCCAGCAGAGGGGGCCAGTGAGCCAAGCCTCGAGGAATTCTGAGGCCTTCACACCCGCTCAGAACCTGGGGAGAAAGCAGGCAGGTGCCCCTGAGCAAGTCAGCATTTACCAAGCAAGCGCCACGCCATGTAAGGGACACTGGAACCAAACAGTGGCTAGTTGTTTAAAGCAATTTTTTTTCACCAGTTTTTATTGGTTAAAGAAATCATCAGGGAAGAAGACTAGTTCTCTCGTCTCTTCCAGCGTGCTTCTGTCTTTGATTCTGAGCCTTCTTGTCCCAAGGGGACATTATTTGGGTATTTTAAGCTGGACGGACAGTTCTTGTGTGCCACCCTAGTCAGGGAAAAAGGCCCATGGTTTGTTGCCAACCTTGGCATGGAATTTAATTTGATTTAGAGAAAGTGAAGAAATGGGGGGCATTTCTTGTACCTGGAACCGTGTGGAGCGCTGGTGTGAACAGTATGAACACAGAATTGCCACTGCTGTCTCGCCGTGGCCCACGCAGCTGCTCAGAGCATTCTGTTGAAACCGCAGAGACATCGGGGCTTCCAGCCTCCAGTTCCCACAGTGGACGCAGCTGTGAGTACCTGCAGGCCAGCGCACGCGCAGGGGGAGCTGACAGGGAAGGCGCAGGTTCTCACAGGCCGCTCGCACACTTGCCGTGGATTCCCAGAGTACACGGAAGAATTCTTTAGAAAATAAACCCCTGGCCGTTCTAGCCACAGATGGTCAGATAAAAATGGACCGGTATTGTCAACAAAGAAAGTGAAAAAGACAACTTAGTGGTTTTTAAACCTGGTAACCTAGAATTAGTTGAAAAGAAACTCAACTTAAACACAAAGAGACAAAAAAAAAAAAAAAAAAAAAAATCCAAGCCAAAATGCCAGGGTCCTTAACCAACCTTTCCTAACAAACAAGTCATTATCTAACAGATGAGGAAGTAGTACTTTTTCTACCTGACCTTTGTACAATTTCAGGACAAAAACAATAAACAAAATGAAACAACACCCCCCCCCCAAACCCAGCAAACCTCAAAAATCTATTCTGAGTTGTTTTTATTTATCCTTTTGAACCACACTTTAAGAGCCAACTGGCTTCAGTATTATCAAAAATGCTTCTAACTTTGGATCTCTCTTTCTTTCCTCTCCCTGGCTGGAAAATGAAGTCCTTTATGCAGATTACTGCCTTACGTCTGACTGTCTTGGGTCCATGTAATGGGGTTGCTGACATTTCTTTGACTTCCTAGTGGAATAATTAGGTGCTCTAGTTACCAAGCAACAGAAAGTCGGACGACCCAGGCGCAGAGAGACCTGGGCAGACTCAGTGGAAGGATGGATCTGCTTCTGGAAGAGCCTCTACCAGACGTGGGGGTGGTGAGCTTCCTGCCACAGAGGCTGATACTCCCAGGTGGCCAGCTCACCTCCACGGTCCCCGGACAGGGCACCTGCACAAGCCAGCCTCCCATCGTGGGTCCCCGAGCACCTGCTGCACGCACAGCAGCCCCTGTGCAGAATTCAGTAAACCCTTTTGTGTGTTTATTTATTATTTTAATATGGTTAAACACACATGACGTGAAACTGACCGTCTTGACACATTTAGTGCTCGGTACAGTATTGTTCCTGTAAACACAGTGTTATACAGGAGATCTCTCGAACATTTTCACTTTGCACGGTGGAAACTTTATACCCATCGATCAGAAATTCCCTGATCTGTCCACCCCCAGACCCTGAAAACCACCGCTCTGATGTCTGCTCCTGTGAGTTTGACAACTTCAGACACCACACACATCGTGCTGTATTTGTCCTTCTGGGGCTGGCTTATCTCACTTCGCATCAGGGGTTCCATGGTTGCCTGGTCCTGGGAGGAGACACCACCTGCTCACTTCTCAGGTAATACAACCTGAACCAGGCAGATGGGACTGACCCCTGTACTGGGAGGTGGGCTAGTGATTGATGGGTTTTGTGATTCAGACCGCAAAACCCCTAAGAGAAGAAAAACAGCACCAGAAGACTGTATCTTCCTTCCAAATTTTGTCTCATGAAGCTTAGTAACTCCTTCATGCCGCAAGTCAGGAACGCCCCAGAGTTGAAGAGAAGAGCACGGTGCCAAGCTGTGCTGTATAGAGTGCGTCTGTCCCAAAATGTGTGCATGGTTAGGCAAAAAAAGTCCCAGACTATAAGGTCATGTCCCATGATGCCAGCGGTGACTATGCCTGGTTTTGAGAGTATGTGATTATGAGTAATTCCTAATTAGTTTTATACTTTTCTACATTTCGTTAATTTTCTACATTTGACATTACCTTTATCTTAGCAAATATAAACATGTAAGCCTGTATGGATATATGTATACGTGTGTATGTGTTGTATATACGAAGTCTGACAATTGAGTTCGCGAACTCATCCTAGAAAAGTGCTCCATACCTCCTTGCTGAATATCACTATGGTCACCTTTGAAGTCCTCCTCTTGAGAAGCTATGCACCGACGCCAGCGCCTAGTCCACCCTTCAAAGCAATTTTGGAACTCTTTTTCTGAAATGGCCATCAAAGCTGTCATATTACCCTTGATGTCCTGAATGTCATCAAAATGTCGTCCTTTCAATGTTTCCTTTATATTCAGGTAAAGAAAGAAGTCATTGGGGGCCAGATCAGGTGATCAGGGAGGGTGTTCCAATATAGTCATTTGTTTACTGGCTAAAACCTTCCTCAGAGGCAGTGCCATGTGAGCTGGTGCATTGTCGTGATGCAAGAGCCATGAACTGTTGACGAAAAGTTCAGGTTGTCTAACTTTTTCATGCAGCCTTTACAGCACTTCCAAATAGTAAACTTGGTGAACTGTTTGTCCAGTTGGTACAAATTCATAATGAATAATCCCTCTGATAGCAAAAAAGGTTGGCAACATTGTTGCAACAAGTTTGCAAACTTAATTGACCTCTTAATTCTCTGCCCTGTGTATATGTTATATGTGTGTGTACCACCCAGGGGTTTGCTCTCCAAAGTGTGATTCTCTTTGTAAAAGTGAGTTATCACATAAATCTACTTATTCTTCCAAGGGGAGAAGTAGAAAAGCCCATTGTGAGCAGTGACCTGAACTGCCCTGGTCACAGATGGGGGTCGGCCATGGGACTCAGAAAATAGGAATTGCATGCTTGTCCATTCAGTAGGCCAGCTTGTATTGCAGCCACCTTGCTCAGACAGATTCTTCAGCTGTAATTTGTAAAAACGAGAGCCAAGATTCACAGAGTACTAACTGCATTCCACACATGCTAAACATTTTCCCCATTAATCCTTACACCAAGCCTGAGAGGGAGGTTCTGTTCTCATCCCCATTTTCCAGATGAGAAAACAGAGGCACAGAGTGGTCAGGTGATTTGGTGAAGCTGCCCAGAAATGAGCTGTGTCCAGGAAGTGGCCTCCAGGGATCGTGCTCCAATCACCAGGCCATCCTGCCCTTCAGGATGTGGTGATGGGTGAGAAGACACCCCACAGGAGTGTGTGAGAGACTTACAAAATAGATAGTACTGGCGAGACCCTTAGGAACTAAATAGCACATCAAGATTAGTTGTTTAAAATCCATTTAAGATTCTGATACTTGCAGTAGAGCCTGTGTTCCTGGTTTCTAGGCCTGGGTGAGAAGGCTGCCTTCTTGTGGGATCTGGTTGGGTTCACAGGGCTGGCAGGATTCTACCTGGACACAGGGATTACCTGGTCTGGGTCTCTTTCAACCAGCTGCCTCCTCTAGTCCTGGCATGGATCTGGTCTATGAGGAAGTGCGTGGCCAGGGCCTACCCACAGGCCAGGGGGAAAGACCAAAATGAGCCCAGCCTCAGCAAAGCCCTCCTGGAAACTTTGCTTCCTGTCTGTGGTTTTCCTGGGGACAAAACCCCAATGCTACGTTAGCTCTAAGGTTTAGCATGCATGTCCCCAGAGTGGGTAATGTATTGCCTGATTTACATCGTAGTCAAGAATGTGGCTGTCTGAGCTGGGGCTGCTTGAACAGAAGACCACAGACTGGGGGGCTTGTGGCTCACATGTCTGGAGGCTGGGAGCCTGAGATCTGGGTGCCATCACGGTTGGGTTCTTGGGGAGGGAACCTCCTCCTGGTTTATAGATGCCCGACTTCTTCCTCTGTCCTCACATGGCGAGAGTGAGCCAGTGCTCGTGTCTTTTTTCATAAGGGCACTAACCCTATTCCTGAGGGCTCCACCCCCACGACCTCATCATCTCTCAAAGCCCCACCTCCAAATACCATCACACTGAGGATTAGGCTTTCAACATATGAATTTGGAGGAGAACACAAAGATTCAGTCCATAGCAGTGTCCAGTATAAAGTACACACCTGCGAATAAATTGGAAGAAGTTTCATGTTAATAATTTTAACTAGTAAGTACTCTAGAACAATAATAGGAAAGTCGAGTTGGTTTTTGTGTGTCTCTCTAAAGACGCAGGCTCTTCAAAAATTATGGCTAAATTGGCTTTAGACGTGTCACATTTGGAAGAGCAGCAGGACAAAAGTATTGGTCAAGCCTTAAGCAACGTGGTGAAAAGAGTTTTAAAAGAGGCTCCTAGAATCCTGACTTCCGGTCAGCTCTAGACAATGCATGACTTTAAATGATTACAACTCTTAAAATGCTCCGTAGTTCTAAATTCAAACTAATTATAACAACTCTGCTCTCTTTTGGTTATCATACATTTAAAAAAGTCCGCTTTGTAGCTATTCTTCCCTCCACAGATTGTGCAAAGACTTCTGCGCTAAGGGTAATAACATTCTGTTATTATAAGTGGTGGGTCTCTGCTCAGATCTGAGCAGTTATTTGTTCAGTCAACAAACATTTGTTGAAATACAAAGAGGAAGCAGAAGATACTT
The DNA here is from genome assembly GCF_004115265.2 of Rhinolophus ferrumequinum. Taxonomy (NCBI): domain Eukaryota; kingdom Metazoa; phylum Chordata; class Mammalia; order Chiroptera; family Rhinolophidae; genus Rhinolophus; species Rhinolophus ferrumequinum. Next base: position 105,342,954 of record NC_046285.1, on the reverse strand, counting down.
CTCTGATCTCAAGGTTCTCTCAACTCTGTGGAGATGTCCACAGTGTGTGTGTGTGTGTGTGTGTGTGTGTGTGTGTGTGTGTGTACGTACGTATGCATGTGTGCATGCGTGCAAGGGTAAGAGGCAGCTTGGGTTAGGGTTTAACAGAACCATTTTTGGACTGAACGTGTTTCTCCATGGCTTTGGAGCTGGCCTGACCATGCCAGAGCCGAACACAAATAAGGTTTAAATTATGTGCAATTAGAAATTTCCCTTTTCCCCTTTCGTCTGCTTTTGCTCATTTCTAATCTCATTTCTTACTCTCATGCCCATCGTCTAGCCTGGCATTAACGTAGCAGTACAATGTCTATAAAATTAAATTCACAAAGGCCTTGGCAGCTAATTCTGAATCCAGCTTTGATGTAGTCTCAACCCTGGGCTGCAGCCAACTGGTAGACCTGATAACTGGGCCGCAGAGCAGAGAGCCGAGCACCCAATTGAGATCCACATTTCAACCCTGTCTGGCAGAGTAGGAGGGTGACAGGAGGCTGCCTAATCCACAGAGAAACTTGGGATGGTGGGAAACACTCAATTTGCTTCTTCTGGAACCCTAATCTCTGAGTCTTAAGTAAATCAGACCTGGAGAGAGAGAGCCAGACCTTTTGAATGAAGGCAGGCCCAAGGGTTAGTAAATTGCTTTAAAACACCCAGTGCTAAGAAGCAGGGTCCCAGGAGCCTATTTCCATGATCTTTTCACTCTGCCAAGTTTCTTAGGGCTCGACAATCCCCATCATCCCTGTATTTGCCCCCTCTTTCTCTCTCCAGCTGAATAATTTGGGTTGTGTAAAACAGAGTTACAAAAGGTGATTGTTTTGAGCCTTTTGGGGGATTGGCTACATAACAGGCCCTTTAATTCCCAAGAAAATTGCTTCTTTTTTGCAAAATATACTGTACCATTCACTTCTCAACTTAGCCATTTCTATTCTGACACAGGTCCCTTTCAGATTCGAAATACACTATGTAAATGTGAGCCAACAACCAAAAACCCCTTTCTAAAATGGAGACTGTTAATATTTTTCTTTGAAGCTCGTCACCTCTTTTAGGCAGGAAATTACTGTCAACTTTCTTGCTGCCTGGCACTAGTTAACTGAGCTTTTTCTCCCATTTGTTGAAAGGAAATACCATGCCAGGGACCATTTCTAGAAATAAGTCTATATTTAAAAATCATTATCTTCAAAAATTGGCATCCAAAGTCATTGACGTCGCTGTATTCACATCAAGAAGCTGGAGTACAGGTTAAACATCTTTCCATTGTATGTGCACTGGGGAGCTCTTGGTCTATTTTAGTAAATGCTTTAGTTCAGTGTAATTACTACGGTTTCTAAAGGAGTTTCTGTGTAATTACCACGTAGTTTACTTCATGGTAACTATGCAATTAACTTGTCCCACTTCTCTAAATGGAAAATAGTATAATTCTCATACAAATGGTTCGGATGCTATGGTTTTCAACCGTACCTTAAAATATCTATCTTTAACATGCTTTCTTCATTTTCTCCCTTCCCTTTCTTCAAATAACATATCTGGTTTAGTTAATTATGTTTTGCTTTTATAGACCAAAGAAAGGCAAGATTGCTAAAATTTTATCGGGCAGCCCCAAATTATCAAGAAATCTATTGGGACATAAAAAAAAAATAACAATGGGGGTTAAATTATCCACACAAATAAATGCTGGGTCAGGGTTTTTAAAGGATCTATTGAGGTCTGATGGAAATCAGGTCGTGAGCCCAGAAGAAAACCAATCCATTTGTCTCTCCTTCTCGGTGTGTTAGAATTAGTGTTGAGAGGGAATTTGCCTGAGTGGGGCCCTTCGTATTTTCTGCTGTGAAGGTGAGAGTGGCCTTTGGAGAATGTCCCAGGGAAAATTCTCTCCTATTGTTTAAGGTTCAGGAGATGGAATGGGCACTAAGAAGACGCTTTGAAAAGGGAAAGTAGCCCCAGTTCTAATTATAACCTAGGGGACGATGGGAAGTTTCAACCCATAGATATTTAAAAAAAAAAAACAGCGTGTTTCTGTCTGTATAACCAGTTTGGAGGGCATTTACACGGCCCATTGACACAACTAAGAATTAAGTTCTAAAAGCAAATCAACTTACCTGTCAACTGTGGGCCCAGGGCCAACCCTAGGCATAATGCTTACTCTTCTAATAAATCCATCTGTCCATCCATCTATTCAAACACCCAACATATATGGATTGCCTGGGTGCTGGTGATGAAGAAGATATGTCCCCTGCCCTTGAGACCTTACAGCTCATTTGGGGAGGCAATTGGGCAACGGCCATTAGAATCTAGCAACAGAGCACCATGGTGGCATAAGCAGGTGAGCTCTGCAAACACACTCTCCCATTCTGCAAATATTCTACCAGTGCACTGAACACCTCCTCTGTGCTGGGTGCTCTCCTTGGTTGTGGAGATACAATAAAGAGTGAGACTCCCAAGACCCAGATCGTCATGGTGCTTCCATTGTCCTAGGGAGACAGAAAATAGGTCAGCAGGTAAAAATGTGCACCAGTTGCAGGCAAGGACATGTTCTGCAGGGGGGTAGGGAGAGATGGAGAAAGGAAGGGCTGTGCTGGATAAGGTGGTCAAGAAAGGCTTCTCTACGAGAGTGATGTTTGAGCAGAGATTGCGAATAAAGTCAGGACATGAACCTTAGAAAGATCCGGAGGAACCAGTCTCCGAGGTGGGATCAGCAAGTGGGAAAGCGAGGAGGAGGCTTTTGTCTGAGGAATGGTGAGGCTGGAGAGCGGTGCGCCCCGGTGAAAGCTATGGAAATGAGGCCAGAGAGAGGTTGAATAGTGGAGCACGTGTGGCCATGTGAACAGCATGAGGAACTTGGGTCTTTACATTTGTGTGTTTGTATATTTTTGTGTGGGCTAGAAAGTCACGGGAGATTTTTTGTGCAGGGGCAAAACAAGATCTGATTTTTGTTTTTTAAAAGAAAGTACCACTTTACAGCTCTCATGTCAAGACCGGACTCTAGGGGGAGTAAGAAGGGGAGACAATGCTACTCTATATGGTGAAGGATGATGGCGACTGAGGGTGGGGTTTTTGTGGTGGAGGCTGCAACTAGTACAAAGGGGCTTCTGGGCATGATCTGAATATAGGTCTTGCTACCGAGTTGGATGCAAGGGGGTGGAGAATGAATGGAGGCAAAGCCGGCATCTAGAATTTTGGCTTGAGCAATCAGATGAATGGGTTTGCTGACATGGGAAGGTTTGGGGGGAGAAGAGTTGGAGTTGGTGAACTGAGTCTCATCCTCGGACATGTTGTCTGTTTCACACCCAAGTGGAGATATTGAATAGTCAACTGGACACATGAGTCTGGAGTTGGGGAGGCACTTGTGAGCTAGGAATCTAAATTGGGGAGTCGCTAGCAGAGGAGGCATTTAAAACAGCAAGACTAGCTAAACTCACCAAAGAGAGTCAGTGTAAGAAGATAAAAGGCCTGGGGACAGAGCCTGGGGCATGCAACATTGACATACTGGCAAGAGGAGGGAGAGCGGGGATCAGCAAATGAGGCTGAGAAGGTGCAGTTAGGGAGACAGGAGGAAAAGGAGGAAGGCTTGGAGTCGAGGAAGTCAAGGGCAGGAAGTGTTCAAAAGGGAAGGGACGATCACCCGCATGGAATACGAGAGGTCAAGGAAGATGAGAGAACTGCCCACTGGGCTTGACGACACGGAGCTCACTGTCATTTCAACAGTGTTTCAGAGGGGTATTTGGGGACAAAAAACCTAAACAGAGTAGGTTCAAAGAACGGGAGGTGAAGACACCTAACATATAACAGCATGTGGGGGAGTTTTGCTATAAAGAGGAGAGATATGACGTGTTAGATGGAGGTGAGTGTGGGTCCAAGTGAGAGCTTTGAAAGAAGAGGCATCACAGCATGTTTAGGGGTTAAGGAAGCAATTCCATGGAGAAGGAAGGACTCGATGATGTACAGAGTAAGGAAATGACTTCTGAAGCAAAGGTGAGAGGGAAGAATGCAGACTCCCAGAGAAGGTGTGAGTAGAAACAGTTCTAACAGAGGGGAATGCAGAGTGTGTGGGGGCAGGGGCTGAGGCAGAGATTGGGGCTGAAGTCGAAGAAAAGAGCGGAAGAAAGCTCAGAAAGGCAAGTGACCTGAGGCTGTCCCAGAGTCACAGAGGAAGGTGGCAGCTGAGCCTCCCTACAGCCTGGGATTCCTGGGACTACAGGGTGGCACTCCTGGTTCAGGTGCTCTCTGCCTCCAAACCTGGCAGTCTCGACCTTTCTCCTCCTCCCCTTCTAGGGGCCCCATACTTCGTCTTTGACAGAAAATAGTTCAGTCTGGACTTGCCCCCTCCCTTCCCCTTTTTTGTGGTCGTCAGAACAGTGGCTCCCCCCAAATGTCTGATCCTGATACCTGTGAATATTTTACTTTATATGACAAAAGGGATTTTGCAGGTATGACTAAGTTAAGGTTTTGAGAGTGGGAGACGACCCTGGATTGTCTGGGTGGGTAGACACAAGGTCCTTTTAGGAGGGCAGCAGGAGCCTCTGACTCAGAACAGGAGACGTAACAGTGGAAGCAGGGGTGGCAGTGATGCACTTTGAAGATGGAGGGAGGGGCTGAAAACTAAGGAACTGGGGTGTGGACTGTGGAAGCTGGAAAATGCAAGGAATTGGGTTCTCCCCTGGAGAGCTCAGAGGGAACACGGCCCTGTGGAAACCTCGATTTCAGTCTTATAAGGCTCATTTCGGACTTCTGACTTCCAGAATAGTAAGAGAATTAACGTGTGCTGTTGTAAGCCAATGAGTCTGTGGTCAATTGTTACAGCAGCAACACGAAACTAATACATCTTATATGAGAATTTACCAGGTCTGAGAGCCATTATTTTGGAGCACTGGCCTTTGTGAAAGCACTGAACCTGCAGATGGTTACTTCTGGTTTGGAAAAGAGGACAGGCTTGGGAGAGAGCAACAGCGAGCGGTGACTCCTTCAGCATCCATCATTTCAAAGGCCACTCATGCCATAGGCATAGCTACCCAGACCCCAACTGTGACTTTTTCTTTGACAATGTCACAGTAAAGAGAGTCATTTCAATAGCATGTGGACACGACAGAAGGAAAGAATAGTCTCAGCTCTGTGCTCTGCCCTGTGCCCCATGACCAAGGCACTGACCCCCAGATTTCTGCTCTTTTTTACAAACAGAAGGTCTGTGGGATCCATGGGGCGGACTTAGGCTTTAGAGCAGACAGGTGAAAGGTCTTGCGGTCATCTCATTGGGGTAAACAGTGTTTCCCTCGATTTATAAAGTTGGGACTTCTCCACGACAGTCCCAAGAAAGCTGCCATCGAGTGGCTTTATGTCACTGCTGCTGTCCTTAACGTAGTTTACACTGTTAGCTGCCATTCTTTAGTGAGTTTTTGCTACTAAAATCAATGCATTCATTTTCTATGAACGTCCTAATTCCGAGGCTACTACTCTTCATGGTTGCAAACCGAGGAAAACTACGGTGTTCCATGTGCTCTCACAAGTCACACGCGAAGCTAGGTCCCAAAGTGAGAATGAAAATATCATCCCATCACAGCTTTGCAGCTGGAAGTTCAGCCAGTCAGGAGGCTTTACCGAACGAGATGCCTGGGCAGTCCGGATTGGCAGTCTGGAGTGCTCCAGCTGAGTCCATAAATTAAACAAAGAAAACAACGAGAATGTAAGATGGGAGAGCGTGGGTGCTTTCTCAGACTTGGGGCTTACCTGAGGAGAGGGCAGCAGGTGCTGGGTGCCCGAGATGTGAGAAGAGGCACAGAGGAGGGCGGTGAGAGAGAGGGTGTCAAAGACGTATTTCTTGACTTCTGGTGTGTGCCCTGAGTCAGCTGCTGAAACCAGGACCTTCCTACCAACTGGGCAAACATCTCTCCCATGGCTCCCACAGGGGCCCCTTTGCCTCCCAGAGCACGTTAGGCAGGCAATGTCCGGAAATGTTTCTGGTTGTCAAAACTGGGGGCAAATGAATGTTCTTGCCATCTGGTGTACAGGGATGCTGCTAAACGTCCCACATTGAACAGGAAGGCTCCCCACCACACCTTAAGCACATACACACGGGGAAAAACCATCTGGCTCCACAGGCCAGCGGTGCTGGGGTTTGGAAACCCCAGTCAATTCCTTGACATTTCCCCCACTTTCTTTGACATCAGGAAAGGTGCTTGGAGAGAAGCTGTGTGGGGAAAGGTGCGTGCTTGGTTGGGGCATCGAGAGTATTTTTGCCTTAGAGATCGCAAAGTAATTAGATGGGGCATACACATTCTGTTTTGGAAGAACAGGAAGAATTATCTTGTCATCGCAGGACAATTATCCTATGAATATTTTGGCAGCACATTATGTTTTTCTATGTAATTGCAATTAACATGTAAGTGATCTCGTACTTCTGGTGTGTGACATTCCTACCCAGAAAAACATATGACTAATGCTAAGGGGACAGCTTACACACGTGTGGCACGTATCTAAGAAGAGGCGGCATAGGGATCAGCCCACATTATTGGCTTCTTACCAGCGCCCAAGCTCTGCTATGGTCATGTTTTTAGGTGAATTTTAGGTAAGGATGTACAGAGGGGTCCTGAAAAGCAGTCATAATTTATCCACGTGGAGAGTGGCCAGGTGAGTATGTGACTTTTCTGTCTCTTAGAAATATTTTCAGATCCAACACTGATTCTTTTGAAAGGCCAGCATAGTCTTGATGGCAAAGAATATTCTATCTCTTGTATCAACAGCATACAATTTCTCTTCTCATACCTTTAAATGTTCCAATCAGGATTTTTATACATATACATATATATCTATATATATATATATAAAAACATATATTTATATATATATAAATATATATATACATTATATATATATATATATATACACTTTGTAAAGAAAAAATATATGTATATATTTTTTTCCTTTACAAATGTAGATCTCATTTTTCTACTAAAATTTTTAGGAGTGTAAATTTTTCTTTAATGCTTAGTTCTGATATACTTCCTGTCATTGTGTGCATTTGAGTATCTACTAAAAGAATAATCTATACTCTGAATTTTCAATAATGATTTGCTCATTTTCTTCAATGAGTAAATTTTCTGAAAATGTGTAATCTTGAATTGGATTCCTTTCTCCTCAATTGTCATTGCTAGCAGCAAAGCAGGGAAGTTATCATGTGTGTTTGGGTGTTGGGCGGAGCTCTGGCCAGACCCTGGCATGCTGCCACGTCGAAGGGGCGTGTCCTGGCGTGGCATGCAAGCCGAGTGTCCCAGCATGGCATGTGTGCCCAGCTCCCCCTGGACCGCTGCTTGGAATTAGGGAGTAAGCCCGATGTGTGCTCAACCTGGTTCCCTCATCTTGCACATAGAATCAGGCTGGTGGGGACACCCCAGCTCTGCTGCCCATCCTTTGGGATCTCGGAACTCAGTTTCGTCAGAGCCTGTGGGGATCACCAGGCCCTTGGAAATTTCACTCATACTTGCTAAGCGTGCACAAGGTTGATGTGTAAACCCTCATGTGAGGATGCTGATTTTCAGTGATCCCAGCACTTAGGCTCTTCCAAGGAGACCAATCAGGTATAATACCCTGTCCCACTGTCCAGACCCAGCCTGGCATCCCATCATAACCTCCCAATTATTTGGAGATGACAGTAGCATCTTTTAGTTACCCAGGCTCACTTGGGTTGGTTGCTGACGCCACAGGTGTTTATTTCCTGTATACAATCAGCCACCCAATTGTTTGATTATTTTCACTGTTTCTTTATCATGCTTCCTGCGTTTATGTACTTCTTTTTGGTTCCTGCAGCCTTAGAACCTAAGTCAGGCTGGGCTGCCGCAGTATCTCGTTCCCAGGCCAGTTCATCCCGGATTCATCTTCTAAAGCCCAAACACACAAAACACAGGACACTGGAAAAGCATCATTTTCCGTGAGAAGTCTTCATTTACAAAAGAGATAATCGTGACTTATTTTACTATCACTTTGATTTTACCTAGTAGGTTTTAAAAATCAAATTAGAACTAGGGTCACAAATCATGTGCAGACCTTGTTATCACTACTCACTGATATTTTTATGCTTTAAAATTTTCAGAACATTTATATGCATTATCCCCCTGGCTCACTTAAAGCGTAATTTGATTTTCAAAATTAATGTTTGCACACTTTTTCAGAAAGGTACAGAATATCCCCACCATAATTATGCAGAGTGATATGTGCACATTGTATGTAAGTTTGAAAATATGGTCTTCATTTTACACTGCTATGGTCAAGGACCAAAAATGAGACCTCGGTCCGGATCCAAACCCCATTCCTGGATCCATTTGTCAGCCTCAACCACCCATCAGCCTTCTTGCGTCCTGTCTAACTAGACGTCAATCCTGCAGTCCCCTTCTGTGCAATCATTTCATAATGGTGTCTAAGCTGCTAGTTTAATAATCTAGATATTAACACACTCTGTGCATAGTCATTGGTGATAGCGGCGTGTTGTAATCCACGCTGAGAATGTTTTCATCTTTAGAAACACAGTGACATTGTTCTCATGCCAATTGAGAATCCTCCATAATCTTGTTTTTTTTTCAACTGATGGTTTCTTCTGGCTGCGATCGCTGTCACCGCCATCAGAATGCTGCCGGGGACACCTCTGTTTATCGTGGTCCATCGGCTGGGTCCCCTGCTTCCGTCTCCCCAGATGTCAGTAATCTTCATTCACCTCGTTCAACATTTATGGCATTCAAGGGACATATCCACGTGCCTCCAGTTTGAACTCGGACATTCTAATTCTCGGAATTAAAAGCACTCACAGTCGACTTTCTGCATGTTAATGTGTTCCTGTCTAAAGCTTCTGGAGGATGTCTTGTGCTTCTCCGTAGCTCCGAAGAGGTGACACGTCTGCTCACAGGGATGGAACCCTGACTGTGCTGCTGATTTAGGCACAGTCAGCCTCGCTCTGGTTCCTTTTGGCGCATACATGGGAACAGTGGGGACTGTGGGTTTTTGGCTGGCTCGTGGTGGCGGGGCACAGCTGCTCTTTCCCCTTTTTGCACTGGCTAATCTCACCTTATCATCACGTCTCGAGTCATTTATAAAAAAGATAAGAAAATTGTAACTGTGGTTAAGTATTTGTCTCAAAGTGGGCATAAAGTGTTTATGAGGATAACATTCTGGTGTCCTTGAGACAGGCACAGCAGCTCTGACCTGGCTGCTGGGAACAGATCATGGATATAAGATCTGGATTTATCGAAAATTTCTTTTTGGAGCAAATTAACCATCAACCAGGATGCCAAGAACTCCTATAAGAGGTGCCTAACAGGTGGCTCGCAAATACACTGCAAAAGGAGGATCTGTTCCCAGGAGGTACAGGGGCTTGCTCCAGGTAAACCAGCGCAGGTAGACTAGGTCCCCACTAAAGAGACACCCCGTTCATCATGGGACCTGTAAACCATGCACTTTCCGCTGTTTCTCTGGACCCATGTCCATGTACAGAGGGTGCCAAAAATTATATACGCATTTAAGAAAGGAAAAACGTGTATTAGAATTGTAATACTCAATATATACCAATAACAAAAGCTGATACAAGTCATGTTTTACTTCTGCAATTACAAGAGGTGCTCAAGGTGGTTTCATCAGCAAATTTTAATACACTTTTTCCTTTCTTAAAATGTGTATACGTTTTTTGGTACCCCCCCCCCCCCCCACCCCCCCCCCCCCCCCCCCCCCCTCTGTTTATATTTTGGTCAAATGTTACTGTTATTTGTTGAAATTGTGATAATTTCATGGATATAAATTCTTAAAACCAAGTCAAAGTTACGCATCCAATGCCACAGTGCAACTCAGAACGTTTCTCACTGGCGTCTACATGGCCACAGGAGTAGGCGGAGAGCGGATGATGGAACTGAAGCATTTGCTTTACAGATGTTTACCTTTTTATATTATCATAGAAATCTGTGCTCATTGTAGAATATTTCAAAAGTAGAAAAAGTGTGCAGAAATAGAATAAGTCACCCAAAACCCACCATCTTGGAACAACCTCTGTTGACATTTTGCATATTTCCTTCCAGACTTTTTTTTTAAATATGCTTTTTTCTTTTTTAACATCATTGAGAACAAACACATGTATTAATCCTGATAGGCAAAAATAGTGGGCAGAAATCAACAAAATAAATTCAAATAGGGATGAATGGAAATTCTGATATTTTTTCAATAAGTATTTTTGCAGATTCTGGTTTAGGGAGTCCTGACTTAATATACTGTAGTTTAAGTGAAAAATCTTTTTTTTTTTGTTTTGTTTTCAAGTTGGTCGCAAGCTGAATGTGGGGAAACATTGCCAGCACAAAATTAATTGAAGAAACTCCTGTGTCCAGGTCAAAGTAGGTAATCAGGAATATTTTTGATTGTTTACTATCACTCAGATCAATTTTGAGCATATGCTCCAATGTACATGTATTTGTATGTATATTTTTTATTAATTGCATACATGCAACTATAGTAATATATTTTACTTTTACCTCTATGCATTATCATTTTACCCATCATGTTATATATATATATATATATATATATATATATATACTTATGTACCTACATACATATCTAATTACATGCACATATAGTAATATATTTTATAAATGTATTATTTAATACATTTATAAAATATATAAATACATTTATACAATATATTACCATGTTTATTATATTTATGTAAAATATATTACTATAATTGCATGTAATCACATATCTAATATACTATAGTGGTATATTTTATATATAATATGTTATATCATATAAATAATTACATTAAATAAATAATTAGAATAACAATTGTATCAATATATTAAATAATTATAAATAAGATATATCATAATATATTTTGTATATGATATTATATATAAATATTACTATAGTTACATGTAGGTAATTAACAGATATGTTTGTATGACATATATGTATGTGTACATATATGATGGGTAAACATGACAATCAATAAGTCATATTTGTTTCCCACATTTTGATTAGTTACCTGGGCTGTTTATGTTGGAAGTCATTGATCCAAAATCATGTGCTTTGCTCTGGGCATTCCAGTGTGTACCGTTTACTAGAGACTGTTGCCTGGGACGTTGAGAGGTCTGGGAATTGAGTCACTTGGCGGCAGCTGGGAGACTGGATCTGCTTAGCAACTCCACTGAGACCCTATTGTCACTAAAAGTCCCTGTGTTCTGGTGCCAAGGCATGTGGCTGACTCATCCCCTCCCTCTTGGCTTTTTACCTCTTCTGTGACCATTCCATGTGTGTGCAATGTGACATTTATGATTGTATCCTAGCATTTCCAGAACACAAGAGGCCTGTTTAGTCACTCCTGCTATGAAAAAGACCAACTGGAAATATCACATAATTATGAAAGTGGCCCCAATGAGCTGTTTTGTGCGAACATTTGAATCATATTACATCTACATGATCAAGACACGTATTTCAAAAAAAACACATTCCCCAGTCTGGCACGTTTAGGCATAAAAGATGGAGGAATTGATATGAAAGACCTTTGCTAGTCTTAAAAGATATGTCTGTGATATTAATACACACTCCAGGTTTCCAGTGCCATGGTCACACATCGTTTCACCATGGAAAAGCAGATGGTGGGCTTGCCTGGGACCCAAGCACTGCTGAGTTGTCCCCTCACTTTGGTATGTGCTGTGCCTGAACTCTGAGAAGTAGCCATTGCTTCCCAAAGCTGCCTCCATCACCACACTAGCCAGTGGCTTGCTTTTGTGGCCATTTATTCCTCTAGGAAGAGGAAGAGTTCAATCAGTGCCCAAGAGCTTCTCACTATGACAGGGAGCAGAGAACCTCCTGGGTTTCTGCAAATAGGGATGCTGGGTGGTCAGCAGGCTCATTCTCTTGCCAAATAATTTGCTTTAGCATGCCAGTTTCCTAGCTGGCAACCAAATCCTGTCCTCAGCAAAGCCACAAATTATTACATGTCATGGACACTGGGGAATTGGGAAGAACAGAAAACTGTAGTCTTGAATGTTGGAGGGCAAGTGTGATCCCTTTAGTTCTCCTTAGTTCTGTGGCCACCTGGCAATGTCCCTAACCTCCTTGAGAAGTAGTCACACAGCAGCAGAGTCTCAAGGTTTTTTTTTTTTTTTTTTTAAAGATTTTATTGGGGAAGGGGAACAGGACTTTATTGGGGAACAGTGTGCAGTTCCAGGACTTTTCCAAGTCAAGTTGTTGTCCTTTCAATCTTAGTTGTGGAGGGGCACAGCTCAGCTCTAGGTCCAGGTACCGTTGTTAGTTGCAAAGGGGCGCAGCCACCATCCCTTGTGGGAGTCGAGGAGTCGAACTGGCAACCTTGTGGTTGAGAGCCTGTGCTCCAACCCATTGAGCCATTTGGCACCCTGGGAGCGAGCCGCAGCTCATTGACCTCATTCTAGTTGCGGAGGGCACAGTCGCTGGCCCATGTGGGAATCGAACTGGTAGCCCATTGCCCAGAGCTCGCGCTCTAACCAACTGAGCCACCCGTCACCCCTCAAGGTATCTTAAGTATGATCTTATTACCCATCTCATTTGGCAGAAGAGCGATTTGAGGCTGGAGGTTTTCATAGTGAGTTGGAGGGAAAATCCCAATCGTGCAATTCACTAATTCTGTTTCCTTTTGTACAAAGTCAAGGTGGGGACAACATTAGAGGTAATTTGCATAACGTGGCCAGAATTGATAAGACAACCTACAGAGTAATGGTCCCTCCTAAACCAGGACTAGAATCCAGAACTCCTGAGTCGTGATCCTGTTGCGTCTTCAATGCCACAGCTGTGGCACTGCCCATCTGTCCAAGGCTATAAGCTTGACCCGTGGCCATGGGAAATGTTCACAACTGTTGATGACACAGTGGCACTACCTTTTAATAATCGCCCATTTTCCCATTTTATGTCTTTCTGCACAGTCATTTGTGAAGGTCCTAAATTTAGAGGGAAAAATGCCATTGGTGAGTTATGTGACTCAGTACAAAACTTCCTTTCAGTGAGATATGAACGAAAAGTCTCTCTGTAATAACAAAAGTATTGTGCATAATTTCCCACTGGTCTTTTTTGTTAATTAGGTTCTTACTCATGAAGCCTTTAATGCAGAGAATAATGAATAACTGGCTTTTATGCACAGCCTCCTTTCATTACGTACAAGGGCTCAAAATTTACAGTGAACTATTTTTAGATCTTACGTTATGATATAAAAGATTGCTTATTGCTGGTAACACAGGAAGCAAATTGCGTTTCTGCTCCTGCCTGTGTGGCCCATTCGAGCTTCCATTCTTGCTGATTCATTAGGTCCCAAAGTGACTTGAGTAAATTCTGATCATTTTTGACAGGGACGGTGGCTCTCAAACATTGCTAGTACAATTCAAGTTCAAATTCTGCTTTGGCCAATCAGGATGGAGGTTCTTAGATGAGTCAATTAAAATTTTCTTATGTGACCCCTGTTGGAGTAAAACCACAGGAAGAGAGTATCATGCAAATGGACAATCCAAAATCCTCATGGCGTTTTTGGCCCAAAGATGGCTTCTCTGCACCCTCTCACCTTCCTTCTCCTCCGCTAAATGCCTTCTTCCTCTCCAGCTTTTCTTCTCTCCTTCTCCATCTCCTCCATGATTCATGTTCTGACTCTTTCTTTTAATGTGACAGAATGTCAAGGAAACTCCCCTGATGATTCTTGTATTCTAGTATCTGACTTTTTAAAACTAGAACAACACACAGAAAATGACTATGAACTCAACAACCTCTTACATGAATTTTATTTAATTCATCACAATGGTTTCTATATACATTTAAGTAATGTTATACATAAGCCTGTGAAGAATTATTTCTTCGTTTTATGGGCCATTATGGACCCAAGGACACTTCACAGAGAGCTGCAACTGCCCATAGTTGATAGGTTGAGAATTAGTTTTTCATTAATGGCTGCCTGGTTGCCAGTGATATACTGGGCACTGCGAGTAAACAGATGGACAGGCACCCATTCTGGCCTTCAGGTGGACACGGAGAACCCATGAGAGGCTGGGTACCTGGCTTGTCATCTTCCTCTCCATGCTTAGTAGCTGCATCACTTAGGCACATTGGTTATCTCTTTGTATGTCAGTTTTCTCATCCATCGCATGGAGATAATATTATGGCTTCCTCCACTGGATTGTAGCAAGAATTAATGAGCAATGGCATGTGAAACGTTTGGAAGTGGCTGGTTCATGAGAACTCTGAGTGTTGCCCTTATTGTTTGTATGCGGCAGGAAGGGGATGGCCTGGTCCCAGCCCCACCAGCCCGTGTGTGCTTACGAGGATGTACTGTTGGATAGATGAACCGCTCTCAGGCCCCCTCTCCTTAGCAGGATGTGTCCTTTGGGTCTTCTAGGACATAGCTGTCAAGGTAGATTAGGAAGTACAAGAGGATTACTGGGAAGGATGGAGGAGGAAGAGCAGGGGTGGGCGGGCGGGGGGCTTCAGAGACTCATGCCAGTCGGCAGTGTGAAGTGGGGGAAGGAGGAGCATTGGGCGGGAGAGCCTCAGACTGCCACACCACTTAGAGAAAGTCCCATTGGGTGTCGGGGAGCCCCAGAGCAGAGACTGCCACAGAGGGGTCCTGGTTGAGCCGGAAGGCCCAGATCTGTCACCCCTGCAAAGCTGGTCGTGCTGAAGCAGCCTGGAGTGCTTGGCCTGGGTGATGGCTGTGGTGGCTCCTGATGGTGCAGCAGCTGGAACTCTCCACTCCTCATGACAAGTTCTCCCCAGAGGGAGGTCTGAGCAGCACACATCCACGGTGGCCTCTGGGGCCCTCAGCCTTCCCTTGAACCTCCTAAGCTTTCCTAGGAACCCCCAGGTATGTGTTGGGGGTGGAGAAGTCTATCCAGTGCTCCTGTCCCAGCCGGCCTCTCACTATGCCAGCCACATGGCCACTTGCTTTGGTCCTGAGCCCTGAAGGATGGCTGCTTGTACCAAAGTCTCCCAGAACATACCTCTCGTGGGCACAGCTCCCCAGCCACTGGTCGGGCCCCTCTGCTCAGTGAATGTAACAATGAAGAGTGGTTTTTGTCTTTTGGTTTCCATTTTGTCAACTTTTATTTGCCTCTTTAAATACATTTAATTCAAGGCATTGACTGATTGGATTCAAACCAGTCAATCCTCTCTGTCTTCTCCCTGCGGCCCCCACCCTAACCCCCTTCCAAACTGCTAACTCCATCAACTTTCTGGTCAAAACACAGGAAACAAGGTGGGTCAAATTAACTGTTTGATCAAATAAGACTTGAAGTCTAATTTCTCTGGTCTGGGACCGCTGGTGCAGGCGGCATGCCTCCTCTCCCTTTCACATCTCCCGCTCCTGCTGCCTGTTTTCTAGAAGTACAGCTGCTCACTAAAGGGTCAGTGTGGTGGCCAAAGGGCTAGTCTCTGGCTAAGGTCCCTCGAGTGACAAGCATCTGCAAACAGTGAGCTATTTGGACATCAAAACATCCCCCTCCCCCAAACAGCAGCAGGACTCTTCCTGTTGTTTCTAATGATAAAGCGAAGTTATTTCTGGAATTTGGTGGAAGATCTCATTCAAAATTGCTGCAGCCTTGACATCATACATGATTTCCATCTAGGTCAGAACTTTTCTGCTCTTGAGAACTACCCAGAACTACCTGTAGACACATAGATACGTTTTCGGAGAGAAGTATGTGAGATGAAAATGTTTAACCTGACTACTAGGGGTCGTTTTCTGTGCCACATTTTGGTTTCCAAATGAGAAGAAGTAGAGTGGAATTTGGGCAGCAGCGACGCCCCGCTGGCGGCCAGGTGTGCCCTGCATTACAGGGAACCGCCAGCAGGCGGGAGAGGAGAAGTGAGGCAGAGCCCCGGGCTACCTCCCGCAGGAGAGCGAGCTGCTCTATAGGACGCAGCGAAGTATCGCCACACGCACGTAAGAGCGGCGTGGTGACTTCACGCCAGGCTCTGCGCCCCTCCCCCCGCCCCTCCCCCGCAGGCTCGCTTCCCCGCCTGTCGTATTCTTGAAGCCATCTTGTCGCCCTGACTGCTGGCCTCTGGCCAATGGCGTAGCAGGCACGGTCCATTCATCTGCCTGCAGCTCTGCCTGTCCTCTCAGGGTCTCCGCAGCCGCCTTCCTGCCAGCCGACCTGGTTACTGCAGGGCCCGTTCCTCCTTCCCTTTCTGCTCACCCGCACTTCCGTCCGTTTTCCAACCGAGCTCCACCTTCATTAATATTTCAATACCGAATGTCTATAAAACAATACAACTGCCTTCAGGAAGGAGGATGTTGTGGCTGATTTTTTGTTTGTACCTGACTCGTGGCCAAATAGGATGGTTATAAAAGGACACTGAGCCAGACCAGTGACATCAAATAAATGCCGGCACAAGCAATTAAAGGCTGCGTGGAGCAGAGGCCCCTGGCGCCGCCCTAGTTAGGGGTCTGACAGTGGCTCAATTATAATGGCTCCTTTCAAGAGGCTGATACCCTCAGCTGGTCATTGTCACTCTGGGCTGCCGCATAATTGGCCACGGGTTTGCATTCTTGAGTTTCTTTAATTTTGTAAATGCTGGTATTTGTCTTTTACAAGCACGTGGTTAAATTTAGCTGTTTGTTCTCTTATAGGGGCATGAGATGACTCAAAAATTACTGCTAAGAGATGCACCGCATCTCAGTCTCTTCCTGCGTCCCTGCCCCTCCTGCCCCTTCCAGTTGCCCCTCCCCCCAGGAGTCTTTGAAAGAAACCTTGAGCTAGACTTTGCACGATTAGGATTGTGCAATTACCTGACTATAATGGGCAGAAATTGCTTTTTTTTTTTTAAATTACGTGTGAAGTTCAATTTCATTACCACATTCCTTTATGCGAAGGACTCAGGGATTTAATGCATTTTATACTTTTTATTAAATAAAGGACCAGTAAAAAGATGTGAACAACTTTTCAATCTGTGATGAGGGCCAAATATTTTGAGAATATGATTACTTCCTTCTCTCGACACAATTTCTGGAGAAATGCAGATGGAAAATCACTGACTATATTCTCCTCCATTGCCTTACATGCAAGGATGGCATTTGTTGAAATCAGATTTCTGCCAGTGTTTCTCCATCACTGGTGTTGTCTTGTACCTCCTCCTTTTGACTTCCGAGCCTCATGCACCTGGTTGTGAAATTCCAGATACAGTATGTGTCCATCCCCACACAGGCCTCTCTCTGTGCATTATTCTAATCTTTTTTTTTTTTCTTATTTCTGCTTTACTGCCCATACATTTTCCCATTCTCCAAGTACTTTCCCTAACTCCTTCCATTTCTCCTTCATTTTATCCATTTAATAAACTCCTACTTTGGATTCATAGCAAAAGGTCACCACCTGCATGAAGCTTTCTCCTGGCCCTACAAGGCAGGAGCAACGGCCAAGTCTGTTAGGGTGTTTACCTATGATAGCTTAAATTGCTTTTCCTCTGAGAAATTCTAGTTCCGTGGGTCAGTGAGACATTGCCTCATGGAAGTTGATGATGGTGATGTGATGATGATGAAGACGAAGATGAAAGAAGAAGGAGGAGGAGGAAGAGAGAAGAGGAAGAAGGATGAGAGAAGAAAGTGATGATGGTGGTGATGATGGTGACGGTGGTGGTCACGGCGATGATCACTGCATAACTCTTTTAATTCAAAACCCTTACAAGCAGTTTCTTGCCATCTATCACAGCTCTTCTGTCCTTCACCTTGGTCTTGAGCCTCCACCCTGTCTTCTCACTCAACTTGCCAGTGTTCCTAGGGTGCTCTCCTCCAGACAAGCTGCTCTCAAACACTGTCTCACAGACGTGAGCCCGCTTGTCTTACCTCCATGTCCTGGCCCAGCTACTCCTTCAGCTAGAAACTTTCCACTCATCGCACTTCACCCCCTATGTAAATCCTTTCATCTTCAGGACCCCCATGCAGATGCCAAATGCTCTTTTCCTAGTCGTTCTAGATCATCTGACAATAATAGTAATGGTTCCAGGAACTTTACTTTCTTACTTAATCTGTATATAACCCTGTGGCATGGCTCTTACCATTTTCAGTTGGGTGATGGAGGCGCAATGACATTTAGCGACGTGCCCAAGGTTAGCACATGGGCAGAGCTTGCTTTCAAAACTTTGTTTCTCGGCACCCAAACTCTAGCTTTTATACCATCATACACATGATGTGCTAGGTAGGTATATAAAATATATTGGCATGTCTGTGTACTAGCAAGACTGATGATTACTGTATAGGTAATTTAGGTAACCTACATAAAAACCAAAATGCAGGGGTACCGCTTGAACGTAAATGCAGAGGCTTTCTGTAAGGATAAACAAATGAGTTGATACCTGCAAAAACAGACTACTACAGGTACTGTTTAATATTTTGCATTGTTCACACCAGTATATTTAAAAATTATTTGTAAAGTGACGTGACCTATCCCAGGAAATTAGAAAACAACACAGGCCTGCCACAAAAATAACTGCTTTCTAGTCCAACCTTGCTCTGCCCGGACACTGAGCAAGATACCTGTGAGAACTGTCACATTCATACCTCCCAGCCTCTCTGCAGGAATGCCAAAGAGGAAGCAGAGGCCACGGAGATTAAAAGATTTCCAGAGTTCACACAGCTATAAGTGGTTGGGGTGGGATTAAATCTAAGTGTGTCTAATACAAAAGCATGGACTGATAATGACCGTACACACTTCAATTAGAAATTGTGTGTGTGTATATATACACACATACACACATGCACACATGTACACATAATATTGATTTCCATTTTATTTTCTTATCAAAAACTGTCATATTCATACAGTATTGATATGTATCATAGGCAATACAATATTGGACTTATTTGGAGGTATTTTTTATATTATGTGCTTTTTTGGGGAACTTTAATTATAATTATTATCTTTCCTACTCTTTGGAAAAGTATATACATACTATAAAATGAATAATTAAAGTAGAAATAGTTTTACATGATCCCAAATAGAGAGTAGTTGGCTTACCCTACTGTCATGGTGACCAGGAGCATGGACTCTCTGCAACAAACTGCGAAGGGACACAGCACAGAGACTATATAGCCCTGATCCACAGACTTCACCAATCCTCTACCCAGGTTCTCACTTCAGTATTCTCTGCTTCTTGCAAGTGAATTGTGGATGTAGATAAAAATGTCCACTAATTCTTTGCAGGTTTTCCCACCAAGAGGCAGAGTCCGTTCCCCCACCCCTTGAATCTGGGATGGCCTTGAGAGTCTCTCACCAGCGGAAAGCAGCAGCAGTGAGGACATAGGAGTTCTGTGCCTAGGCCGTGAGAAGCTGTGCAGCTTCCATTCTCCTGTGGAATGCTGCTGCCATGTGAAGAAGCCCGGGCTAGCTAGCTGGAACCATCCACAGCCCAGCATGTGAGTGCCGCCATTATAGATCAACACCTCAGGTGAGCTGTCAGGTGACTGCCGCTGTGGGACTGACCTCACCTGAGCCCAACAGAAGAATCGCTCAGCTGCTCCCAGCCCGCAGATTCTAGGGCATGGAAAATGGTTGTTATTGCAAACCACCAAATTTTGGGATGGTTTGTCATGGAACCATAGGTAAGTGACACAATGTCGGACCATTGGGATTTCCAACTTCTTTGGATTTTCCAAGAGCTGAGTCCAGAGTCCCTGGATTTTGAGATGTTGGGACTTTGAGATTCTGGGACTTCAATACGTGGGGATTTCAACATTGAACAGAAACATTTGTA
Organism: Rhinolophus ferrumequinum; assembly: GCF_004115265.2. Taxonomy (NCBI): domain Eukaryota; kingdom Metazoa; phylum Chordata; class Mammalia; order Chiroptera; family Rhinolophidae; genus Rhinolophus; species Rhinolophus ferrumequinum. The sequence goes on along the minus strand of NC_046285.1, from coordinate 105,323,196 downwards.
CCTAGAACATCAGATGAAACATAGGGTGTGGCAGGAGACTAGTCTGAAGAAGTGATTGGCAGCTTCAAATGCTCTTAAGAGCTTGGGTTTACTATATAAGTGTTAAGAGGTAGGGATATTTTAGGATATGGGTCAGGCATGACCAAATCTGTATCTTAGAATGATCCCTTTGGCAGTTCACAGAACCTGGATTGGAGACCTGTAAGACTGGATGGAGCTCCAGAACCACAAAACGAGGCGGGATCATTGAGAGACACAGGTGCAAAGGAAAGATACTGCGTTGGAAAGATGAAGTGTTGCTTGTGAATAGCCACTAGCTCTACTCCTGCACTCAGGGTCTAACTCCTGGGTACACACTCACACCATCTGGGCTAGCTATCAGAAGCTACAAATCTCCAGGCCCCACCTCAGACACTCTGACCCAGGTAGACGAGTGTGGGGCCCAGGCACAGGTATTTGGGGAAAACAACTTGGGTAGTTCTCCTGTGCAAGCCATGGTTGAAAACCACTGGATTAGACACAAGGATGAATCTGAAACTCAGGACAGAGGTTGAGGTTGAAGGTAGAGATCTGGTTAAAAGCAAGTGAGAGCAGCCAGAGGGAAGAAAGGAGTGGCTGCTGACAAATGACTGGGACGAACAAACCAGTAAGGGTAGAAAGAGGAAGAGGGGCCATTTTGGGGAACAGGAAGAAGGAACAAGCCATTAGAGAGGTAGGGAACCAGGGAGGATGGCAGTTTCCTGAGCCAAGGCAGGAGACCTGGGGTCTCAATGGTGGTTGGTGCAAAGGGCATGTGTGCAAAAATCTACTGTGTGAACCATAAACCACCCAGCCTGAGTCAACACACCCACTTGCCCACCATGTGACACTGCTGCCTCAGTGCCAGGGAGGAACACTGTCCTGGCCATTTGCGAGGAATGACCATTCTATCTCATTGACCATGTGCCATGGATTTAGTAGAGGACCTCCTGCAAAGGGGTGGATTTCATTTGATGAAAATTTCGTGGAAGAGTACCAAATAAGGTGGAAAACTGAATATTTAAGTTCCGGGGAATACATTGAAGAAAGGTGTGTGGCAAGGGGGTGTTTATTAGCGGAAAACATTTAACTTCTAGTTAGAGAGGAGGTTGGATAGTTATCATTATCTTTAAGACTGGAAGAATATTAGATGAAATACATCTCTTCATTAGTCCATTTTTTTCATTCGTTGTAATTCTAGAATCATGACTACTTGGCTTTTGTTCAATGCCTGCTTGGGTTTTGGAAGTTTCTGTCTTTTTCCACCTGCCAAGAGGTGTGGAACTATTACTTTGAATGAGACAAACTCCATAATACACTTGACCCTTTCCTTCCACTGTCCGGTGAGGCCTCATTCTCCCCACCAAGCCCTGCTCTTGGATGAAATCTTGAGCAAGTGAATAACTCCTTAAATCTTTGTTGAACCCTAAAAAGGTGTTCTAGACAATTTTAGACCCCCCAACCATTGTTGAGTCAGTATTTTAAATGTCCCATTTAGTTTAGTAGTAGCCAAGAATGAACACTGAATTCAAATTTGAAGGTTCTCCCCACCCCTGATTGGGAGGTCCTGCTGGCAGTTGGGGGTGGGGGCAGAGGGGTGTAGTCAGTTTTTCCTGTTTCTACCTCTGGTCTTCTGTCGCTTTCCCCACCCCACCTCACCAGCGCCTCCAGGGTTAGAGCTGAGACAGTGGTGGGAAGAGGGGAAGAGCAGAAGGTCAAAGGCTGGTGTGGTTGAGATGTGGTTTTTGTACTCCGTGGGCCTCACATGTGGTCACCGTTGACCCGTTCCCTTGTGGGGTTCCCCAGAGTTCCCCTGGGAACAGCTGTTTGCTGATCCTGCGATGTGGGCACTGCTGCTCACTCATGAGCCTCCCCTGAGTGTCAGCATCCCCCAGTCCCCCTGCTGCTGACCTTGTCTCACCCTGGCTGGAGGTCCTCCTGGGATGGATGCTGCTGCTGACACTCAGTGCCCTGACCCTGTCCCTTGAGTCCTCATCGTCTTGTGAAATATTCCACATATATTGTGAAATGATCACCACGATAAGTTTAGTTAACATCTATCACCTCATATGGTTACACATTTTTTTTTCTTTGTGATGAGAATATTTGGGTTTTACTCGCTTAGCAACTTTCAAACGTACCATAGAGCAGTGTCAACTACAGTCATCATGTTGTACATTCCATCTCAGGACTCATTTATGTTGTAACCGGCAGGCAGAAGGTGCAAACTTCCACTGATAAGGCAAGGAAATTGCGTTGGATGGCTTTCAGTGAAAACATATAACTAGCTTTTTCTGGCTTAAAGCCTGACAGACAGACGTAGAATTGAAAACTGGTTCCGCCATTACCTAGCGGTGAAGTTTGAGCAAGTTTCTTAAGCTCTCTGATCCTTGCTTTACTCATCTTGTGAAGAATTGGCTGTCTTGAAACTATTGATTAGCAGGGAGTAAAATCTCTCTTCCCTGCTAATACCCCACAAGGTTACAATATCCTCAAGATCTCTGTGATTTGTTCTCCAAATATTATCCAGCCCTGATATTTGAGATTTGGAGTCAATGTGGTTCCAGGGGAAAGGACTTTTATTAGTAACATCTTATAAATGTGGAAGTGAGAGAGAAATGACCAAGAGGTAGGTACATTGTTTCCATAGTGGGGAAAAGAGGGCAGTGATGTCATAACCCAGGAGATCTCAGAAATAAGGGGGATTTGGTTGCCCTCTGAGATTATACTACAATCTCAGAGTAGAAATATATAAAATGATCGTAAGAGATAAGACTGCCTCCCCCATCTGAGAAAACCCTAGTCTGGACTAAATGTGTAAATAGTATTTTTAAAACATTTATTTAAAAATTAGTATTGCTTTAGAGGCCTAAGCTTGAGTTCAGATTCACCCGTTTACTAACTTGTGTCTTTGGACACTTTACCTGCCTCAGTGTCTTTGCTTGTAAATTGAGTTACCAGTTTCTCCATTGTTGTTTTATGGAGAGGATTAACTAGTTGTCAGTGCCAGACAGAGATACTCAAACTCTACCCTGCGTGGCAGTTACCTTGAGCAAGTTGTAGGCCTTTTTGATATTCAAGGTCTAGGAAAACTCAGTACTTACCACACGTTCCCTTGTAAAGTAAAAGATTCTCTCTCAGTGAGAATCAAATTGTCAAACCTTGAAAGTGTCCCTGCACAATGCTTGATTGAGTCTATGTTATTGGTTTACGTGTTAACATTTTTGGGAGGGAGAGTGGTTTTCTTTTTTTTTCTTTTCTTTTATTATTATTTTTTAAAGATTTTATTGGCGAAGGGGAACAGGACTTTATTGGGGAATGGTGTGTACTTCCAGGACTTTTTCCCAAATCAAGTTGTTGTCCTTTCAATCTTAGTTGTGGAGGGTGCCATTCAGCTTCAAGTTGCTGTCCTTTCAGTCTTAGTTGTGGAGGGCGCAGCTCAGTTCCAGGTCCAGTTGCCATTGCTAGTTGCAGGGGGCACAGCCCTCCATCCCTTGTGGGAATTGAGGAGTTGAACTGGCAACCTTGTGGTTGAGAGGACGCGCTCCAACCAACTGAGCCATCCGGGAGCTCAGCAGCAGCTCAGCTCAAGGTGCCGTGTTCAATCTTAGTTGCAGGGGACAGAGCCCATCATCCCTTATGGGACTCAAGGAGTTGAACCGGCAACCTTGTGGTTGAGAGCCCACTCGCCCATGTGGGAATCGAACCGGCAGCCTTTGGAGTTAGGAGCGTGGAGCTCCAACCGTCTGAGCCACCAGGCTGGCCTCGAGAGTGGTTTTCTTGATTTGTGATTTTTGTGGTTCCTAGCAAGGAAGCCGTTCTAAGAGCTCCATGTCAGCCTTCGGCAGAAGCATTCTGCCTCATGACCACCATTTAGGACACACTTAGTGCCCAAATGTACCGTGCAAACGTTCTGCATGAGTTATTTTTCTAAGTACTCGTAGATACTTTCCTTTTGATCATAGTAATCGAGACTCCAACCCCTTCAGGGGTTTCTGGAAAGTCCGTTTGGTGGACAGTTGCTGCGAGCGCAGGGAGAAGTTGTCGGAGAGGCTCTGCGTTCTGGTGGACCATCGACAATGGAAAGCCAGCTCCCTGCAAATAGCTCCACGGGCCACTTTGGCCCCGCTGCTCGTATGTGTATCTGCATCTGACAGAGCCCTTGCTTCTCCCCTGTACCTTCTCTGCCATGTCCATTGGGCTTTACGTGCTCCGAGTCCTGTTCGCTCAGTCCATTGAGAGGATGACATACTAAGACCTGTCTTTCCCTGTCCACACTCAGACCTGCCTTGCAGCTGGGGAAACCCTCTCCCATACAGTTCCTGTCCCCAGACCCCCCTCAGCTCCCCAGAAGGCAACTCAGGCACATTAGGGCTGCATTGGGCTTCATGTCCCATTTCTAGTCCCACATTCTCTTCTCTCCCCTTGGCCATGCGGTCTCTCTCGACACTACTTACTATTTTTCCAGCTACTAAATGAAGAATCAGAATCTTGCCATGCCTGCCCATTTCATCCAACCTTACACATGCACCATTTTCTTAAAAACCATTCTAGATCTCAACGTCAGGGTTCCATGTCTAAATAGAGGAAAAGGAAGTTACTCAAATTTGAAGCTCAGCAACTCGGTTACATTAAGTTGTGCCTCATTTCTGGAAAAATCATTTAGAAAATGCCCCTCGTTACTTATTAAACCTTGCATTGCCCGACTTCCAGGGCTGTTCTTTACACAGGATGCCTAGGGCTGCCGAGCTGCCTGGCAGTGGGGCCTGGGACTTGCCCTCGCATTTCCAAGTAGGAAACTAAAGGCAGTTCTCACAAGGTTTTACGAGTCATTCCTGATAACGGCAGACAGGCTATAAATGACTTGAAATGGCTCGATAATGGACGATACCTAGAGCAAGACCAGCGACCTGCTGTGCCACCAGCTCACAGACTCCACACTGATTTCACTTGTTTCAGTGTTTTGGATCTCATGGCTAATGTGGGCCTTCACTGAGACATAGCTCCAGTTTCCCTCCCAGAGTAGACAGACTTGGTGGGGAGAGGAAGAAGGAGCCTCTGGTAGTAGAACATTCTACTGTGAAACAGGAAAGCAAGAAATCTGCCTCATTTCAGGGCACCTGCGAGAAGGAGCTCGGAGCCTGAATCTGTTGTCGCGGAGATGCCACTGTACACGGAGAAGCTTAGACCTCGCTGTGCACAGAAGAGCCCTTGGTTGTCTTTAGTTCCCGTCATGTCGTTGACTCTCGGTAAGTGACTGTTACATAAATTCACACATGATAGAGCTGAAAGGGGATCTTTGAGGGTATCCAGCTCGCCCTCCTCCATTAGTTTTTAGATAAAGAACAAAAGCCCTGAATTGGCTACCTGGTTGCATAGCAACTCAATGATGACAACGAGGCCTTAGGTCTTCTGCCTAGGTCCCTCCTTTCCCAGGCAGGCCACACGGCCTCTTAGAGTCCCAGACAGAGGGAAGTCACTTGGTGGGGTCGCTCAGGTTGCGCGGACTCTCCCAGATGCCGTAGGGCTTTGGGGAAAGCAGGAGAGGCTGAGCTGGCGCTGGCACTAGGATGGGACTCAACTGTTGGCAGGAACTTCAGCCAAAGCATCTGCAGCAACATTCCGAGCATCATGTGTGTCCAGGAGTCTCTTCTCCATAAACACGGCGCTGCAGCGCCCGGACGCCCAGAGAGAACCGGCGTCAAGCCCTTACTTGCGGTTCCGGGTCTTCATCTGCACTGAGTGTGCCAGTAAGGCCTCGTTCATTGGGCTTTTGTGAAGATACACGGCCCTTCCATCAGTGCCTAGCACAGAGCACAAACTCGGTGGGTATTAGCCATATTTAGTATTACTCATTGCAGAACAACTTGGTCAGCCTAAACCAGGATGGTGGAAATGGGGGGTCCTCCAATGGGTTGGAGAGTTGGGAGACAGCCTCTTGGTCAAGGACATGTGGAGGACATGCCATATCGATATGCTTACAAATGGACCCGGTGGTCTTTCTGGGTGTCCCTGGGCCTCTCTGTTTACGATAATCTGTGACATGTTTTAAAGAAAGAGAGCTTATGTTGCCACAGCTTTTTCCCCCTCTGTATTTTAATCACATACTATGTGGCAAGAAGGCTAAAGTAATTCCAACTTCTGATTTCCTTAGCTCGTCTCCCTCCACCCCCACCCCCAGCCGCCCAAGAAAACTATGTTTATATCCTCCTCCTTTGCCAGAGCTAAGTTTTAAATCACAGAGTCAGGTTATCAATGTTCAGCCAGAGGATTGTAGCAGAGTCATTAAATCTTATTACAAAGCCAAGTGCAGAAAGTAATCGCACATATTTGTAAGTAGCTTAGAATTGATTAAAAATGCATAAAGAAAAGCTGCAAAATTCTCCGCAGGCCTAAGGATGCTATCCTTCAGGGAGACCATCCCAGCTGCTCATTCTCTGAGTAACCTCCTTTGTTTCCTAGTGAACACCCAGGAAAACGCGTGCTCCCGGCTCTCCAGCCCCTTGGAGCAGAGCCTGTGGCAGCCGGAGAGGTTGCTATGGTTTGGCAAACCCAGCAGGAGTGGAATTCATATTCCTTTTGCGAGGCATTAATGAAAGCTCACCCTACTGAACTTATTGAGTCTTACCCAAGCTCATGGCCCCGACCTCAGAGGCTGCGTTTTTTTACATGGTAGAACTTGCTACAATGGGTGGATTGGAAAGAGAGAAACAAAGTATAGGGAGGAATTTCTGGGAGGAGCTCATCCACATGCATATAGAAGGACAGCAGATTAACTGTGTTTTTAGTGGGATTTCAGCAAATTTCCAGGAAAATCCATTGATATTTGTCTCTCCTGTTTACAGCCTCTTGGCAATCATTTCCTGCAGCAATCAGTCAACTGTTATGCTGGTTCCCGGCCCGCCACACGCAAACCACTGTGACGGGCACGTGAGGGGGTGAGAAATGACTTCAGTCAACATACTTTCAATGAACACCTGTTATGTTCCAAGAACTGCTTAAGATGTGAAAAAACAGGCCGACTTCAACAAGTTCGTGTTATGGGGGAGGGAGTGATACATGCTATTGACAGAGGTGTACACAGGCTGTGGAAGCCAGCAGGAAGTGTATGAGTTTGGTTAATGCTGTGGTAAGAAAGAACCAAAAACAAACTGGGTCTCAGTGGCTGAGTCCATAAAGTTCTCTTCCCCTTTTCTTTTCCTTTCTTCCCTCTCTCCGTCCTTCCCTCTTCTTCCTTCCTTCCTTCCCTCCCTCCTTCCCTCCCTCCCTCCTCTCTCTCTCTCTCTCTCTCTCTCTCTCTCTCTCTCTCTCTCTCTCTCTCTCTCTCGCTTTCTTTCACAAGAATTAAGTAATACTTCATCTGACCTTCAGGAGAAAGGGCTTCTCCTCCTCACTGGGGCAGGACTTGCCCCTTCCTCTAAGAGCAAAGGCAGAACTGGGTTGGTCTGGTTAGCACTGTACGAAGGGGGTGGGGCTTGGAACCCAGAGTGGCACTCGCCCCCCCCTTTCTCTTCTGGGCATCTGGGCACAAGCACCAGCATGGAGGTGAGGAAAGGATGGGGGCATGTGGATGAAAGGAGATACAGAGCTGGCGGTGCAGAGTGTGGCATGTACCCCTATTCATCTAAATACATATATTTTAATTAAGTTTCGGAATATGCATGTTATTGTGAGAAAAAGCCCAAACACTTCAGAAGTACATTCAAGTGCCTTGCACAAGAGGCACATATTCTTGCTAGTTCAGTGTATAGCCCCTAGACAGTGTTGTCTTCTTGTTCTGAAACTTCCTTTTTCTCTGCAGCCCTCCTGCTATTGACCACATGTCTAAATCTGACAGTGGCCGCCCCCCAATGTTCTGTGCCATGCATGCTGCAGACTGCCTCTCCTGTAGCACTTTTGCCAGCCACCCACTTGGCTCTTCAGTGCGGTGTTCCATTGCTCTGGAGCCCTGGCCGGCATCATTCACTAAGATCACCAGTGCACAGGGCTACCCAAAGGGGACATCTGGTTACCTCACTGTGGGTGGCTCATTGTCCTTTTGCCCAAGAGTCAAAGCAAACTGAATAATTTTCTTGCATCTGATTTCTCAAAGGACAGTGGCTATGTGTATGTGTTTATATAATGAATTTGGGAACACTTAACTAGAGTTACACACACACACACACACACACACACACACACACACACACACACAGGTAAGCATCACACAAGCTCTCAAGGAAAGGCTTCAGTTCCCTAAAAGCTGAGACTCCAGGCAAGGCTTTTGGGGAACAAATGCCCTACATTATGCTCAAGCCAAATGCTCAGTTGGCTTCCAGAATGTTCTGATCTTCCTAGAACCCCCCACCCCACCATGTTTTTCCTCTTCCCCACAGTCCCCATCACTGCAGTCTAACCACTGCACTGAGGACGTCTGTCTGCGCCTCACCTTCAGAGATGCTGACTTATGGAAACCACAGTTCTTATGTTTCTCTCTCCTACCTTCGTACTAGCAAGAAGTGCTGGGAGAAATAGGGAGAAAATACAACGGTTGCTCAGCTACCTGGGGGTAGAGCAGGTTTGGGCCAAACACCATGGTCCTTATCAGTTTCTGGGAAAATTTGTTCTTTCCAACTGACTGGATGTTAATATAAGAAGCGTTAGCCAGAGGACATTGAAAAACTTAATATTTTCCTCTTGTAAAAGTATTTTTTAAACAAAAAAATTAGAAAATAAAGACAAATACATAAAATAACATTCATCACTTCCCCCATTCTTAGGCACTCTTGTCGATATAATTCTCAACTTTTATACAAACAAGTCACTCAAAACTGCATCACATTGTATCGTTTCACAATCTGGTTTTTCACTTAAAGTTGGAACCCTGCTGTCCGTGAATGTGGTTCTACAACACTGTTGATATTTACACTCATCTTTGAGATATTTCATCATTTATTTTAATCAGTTCCCTAGTTTGATATTATTTCATTTTCAATCTGAGAAATGAATTATTACAGTTTTATAAATGATCCAGCCCGACATTCTGCTTTGATGTTAATATCTAAATAATGAAGGAAAGAAGAATAAGATTCTCTAGGGCAGTGCGTGTGTATGGGGGGGTGGGCACAGTCTGCCTTTTCAGGTAAGTCCTTCAGTCTCCCCTTTCCACACCACCAGCTCTAATTGCCCATCACCTTGCTGCCTTTTGTCCCCTGGGATCTGGCTGGGGAACATAGCAGACTGTATTGCGATGTTCACATTCTAGAAACATGCAGTCAGGTTTTCCTCTACATGAGATGCTGTTCAATCAACTCTCTGCCCCTCCAGCTGGAATCCGAGTGCATTGCCCCCTAGGGATGGAGCAAATACGCCTTCATGAAAAACCATGACTTCATCGGAGACCATGAGCACAGGGATATCCTAACCTTTACAACTGATGGACCACAGCTGTATGGTTTCGCTTGCTAAAATCCTAACGATATCACTAGATGAGGCTAGAGGTTTCCATGGCAACTGAAATGATACGCAAGCCCTTAGAACAGCATGTCACATGAGGTCCGTGAACCAGAGAGGATGGATGGGGTGACCAGGCAGGAGACCCCACCTTTCCTGCTTTAGCAGAGAGTTGACACCGGGTCAGGTTAAAGGGGGAAGTTTGTCTTCAGCGCCTGCCTGCCTCTCCTCCCTCCCTCCTCCTCTTCCTCTCTCAGCCCCACCTTGCTGGGGCGACTCGGAATCTCTGCCTGGCTCCCCAGCTACGAAGCATCCCGTGGACCAGGCCTGTCCGTTCCTCCTTACTTAAGCTTTGGCAGGCTGTTTCTCTGGAAAGGATTGATGCTGCTGACCTGGATACACTCCCATATTAAAGCCCGTGGAGGGAAAATATCCACTGACGAAATAGCCTTGACAGTGTTTTGCACTAGTAGATTTCCGTAGGTACGCTGCTTCATTCCAGGACTGGCACTTACATTTCCTTGGGAGTTCAGACCTAGCCCTGCTGGTTAGAGACTATGTTGAGAATTATGAGCCTGCAACCAGGTTGAGAGAAGGACACATGATCAACTAGTGATGTCTGCCATGTGTGTGGGAAGGAAGCTGGTGACAGGCGGGCGAGCTAGGCACTTGCTAACCTTCCTTTAATCCAACTGTGAAATATCAGACAATGGAAGGCTGGAGATAGAAATGAAAATATACCAGCTGAGAGACTTTGTAATTTGTTTGAGTGCAAGCATCTTGTCTGCACACCAATTTAACACCCTTCCCTTTTTACGCATTCTTACATCATCAAAGTCCTGGAGAATATGGATACATCAGATGATGAGGAAAAAAGAACAAAGTATGTGTCTCCATAACTCAGGTCTACATAGAAACATTGATCTTGATAGATAGCTGCAAAGATAGATTTTTCTAGTTTCTAGTCATTGTGATTATTCCCTTAACTTTTACCTTAGGAAAGTGTGTTCTAGAACTTGAGTCCCTGGGGGGAGGGGGAAAAGTCTCCTCTTGAGTTAGCAGCTGTAAGTTGGAGAAATGCATGGCCTCATGATAATGGTTTGTGTACTCTTAAAATTTGCACCTCATTTGCACAGACATTTGGAAGATAGGGCCAAGTATTTCTCCCAATCAGACTTACGTGTGATTCCTAGAATAGTCTCTGTTAGAAGTTTAAAAACTATCCTTAAATTTAGTTTCTATTTAGGTATGCGTGTGCCAAAACTGGAGCACCAGCCTGATGAGTATAATTGCATTTCAAAAATACATTGTTTGGGGTGAAAAGGTGATGGTCTGAGGAGGTGTAATCAAGTCAGACGGTGGGTGGGGGAAGGGCAGGTCTCATGCAGCTTTTAGGGTGGTGCAAATGTAATTGCAGTTTTTGCAATTTTTAACCTTTCCAACCGTAATTACTTTTGCACTGATCTGATAAAGGGCAGTGACAGTGAACACAGATGAAGGAAGCTGCTAAGGAAGGCCTCTGCGCTTTTCTCTGGGTTCTCCAGTGCGTTAGTTTCCTATTGCTGTTGTAACAAGCGACTACAAACCTAGAGGCTTAAAACAACAGGCAATTCCTGTCTTCTGGTTTGGGAGGTCAGCAGTCCTGAAATAAAGGGAGTCAGCAGGGCTGGTTCCTTCTGAAGCCTCCGGAAGTTGCTTCCTGCCTTTTCCAGCTTCTAGAAGTCATCAGCATTTCTTCGCCTGGGGTTTCTTCCGCCGTCTTTAAAGCCAGTGCTGCAGTATCTTCTGGTATCTCTCCTGTCTCTGACTCGGACGGCACATCTCTCTGTGTCTCTGAGCCTCCTCCTCCCTCTCCCAACCATCACTGTGATTAGATCAGGCCGGATTATTCAGGAAAGTGTCCCCATCTCAACATCCGTAATCCCATCTGCGGATTCCTTCCTGCCTGGTGTTCCCAGGTCCCAGAAATGAGGACCTGGGCACCTGTAGGGGGCCATTATTCTGCCAAGGCCCTAATGATCAGGAATTGTCCCCTTTGGCCAGCTCCAGTGGGGTGGGGCAACCTGGCTGAGTGGCTTCCAGTTCTGTGTTGTTAGTGGCTGAGCTCCTGGGTGAAATTTTGCCTTGATGACCTACTTCCAACCTGAAGACAATAACAGCAAAAACCTTCAATAGTTTAAAGACAATAAAGAGCATCAGCTCTGCCATTGAAACGTAAATCTGTTCTATTGTGGGTCTTCATGAATTAAGGCAACTAGGACTTTAGAAAGAAAATCAACACTCTCACAACAGCCTTTTCAAACAGACGAGTTTCCCAAAATTACAGTCCATGAATCATGGCAACGGTTGCATGAGCTGCTGGCTCTTCTGCTTTAAAGGGAGCTCCGAGATGCTTGTGTTTGTTCCCCGCCCCCCACCCCCCGCCCCCAAATTCCTCCTCTGGTGTTGAGAGGTCTAATCTGGAAGTTCAGTGGACTTGTCGCAGCAGAGGGCACATCTATTGATTTTGTTCTCTTATCTGCTATTTCCTCTCCAAGAGCTTGAGTCACTGTCAACAAAACAGTGAGAGGGGTTTGATTACCTTCGAAAGTAGCACGCTCAGGTATGTAATCAGGGCTTAATTGGCAATGCTGAGTGCTGAGGCTGGCCCCTCAGATGAGCAGATGCCCCACGGGAGGGGGGGAGGATGAGTACAGACCTCTTTGTGGGGCCTCATGAAGCCCCTCTGTTATGCTTAATAACAGAAATGGAAGGTTCCCTGACTGAGCCCATCTAGGCAATCAACATGGTTGTTTCAGCTGCATAACACAATTTCAACCAACTCTCAGTAAACACAATTAATCCTCTTTAAAAGACATGGAGTGAGAGAAAAGACGTTTTATTTTCAGTGTCCTCCCCAGAGCTGTCAGCGAGTGGGGGCTCAGCAGGGTGTATGACCTGGAGCTGGACCAGCCCACCCAGGTGTGGACCCAGTGATGAATGTCACAAACAGATGTGCACCAGGTCTCACATTCCCACTCAGCCTTCTATAGGGCAGGACTGCAGTCCTGGCCATTCCTGGGTTGCCCAGCCCAAGGGCTGGCCGAAGTCTGGGTCATCTGCATCTTCCCTATGGCCTGGGGAAGCTGCCTGGTGTCTGTTGAGGAGCCTCTGTTTCCTTCTCTGTTATCTGACCCCTCAGGTGCAGTCGCTCTGCTCCTTATGCCTTGCTTGGGGGGGCACAGGAATCTTCGCCTGGTGCCCCCAGTGCAGCCTTGCTTAGTCCCCCTGCAGCCATCCCCTCTGAGACTGCACTCTTCTGGGAGCTACTGTCAAATTTTAGGAGTGTCCTTGCTCCTCCTAAATCTGCCCAAGCCACATCCTCTAGCCTTGCAATATGGAGGAAGTCCCCAATCTGTCCCCTGGTTGCCCTCAAAGATACTCCCTGCACAAACTTTTAGATAAACTTAGGTTCTTACTAAAGACAGGATAAGTTATTGACTTCCACTGGGTTTTGTCTGCTGACTGAGACAAAGAAATACTGAGAGACCAGTCACCTTCCTGAAATATAGAAGCGGGAAAAAAATCCTTGTTAACATTTCAAGTGGTTCTGCAACAAGATTGACCCAATGGGCTCGTAGGTGTGTCTGAGGTCCCCTGTGATGTGTAGAGGGGTAGGTAGGCAGTTTCAGCCCTGATGGATGGGGAGGGTGGGATGGGATGGGGTGAGGAGGGTGAGTGGGGCAGGACCAGCTGTCAGGACCAGGTGCTCAGTGGCCATGTGATGCACGATTTGCTTTCCTGAGAAGGTTGATTGGAAGAAGGCTGGACTCGGGTTCCAGGAAGTGGAACCCAGATCCTGGGCCAGGGGCACAGAACAGGGAATTGGCCAGAAAGCCCTAGTCCATAAAATGGGGGTGCAGGGTCCGAACACAACCACAGAAGGCCAGGGGTGCTGAGCTTCCATTTGTGAGGTCCTTGACTCCTTGATGAGAAGGGCCTGGATTCCAGGGGCGGGGCAGGATCTCTCCAGCTGTCTGCCCAAATCTCCCCATCACTGTGTCCCGCTCAGGTTCAGAACAGCCATTTTGTTTTTCATCTCCACTCCTCATGGGCAACAGATTCCTTGAGTGGCTGATGAATAGTGTCACATTGCTTGACTTGGCAACCCTCAGCCTCCACCCCTCACGCCCCTAACACACTTGCCTGGCCCACCTGGGGGGGGGTGAGCCCTTCCGCTGGGCCCGCCCCCTCCCACCTTGGTTCTTGATGGAAACAGCCTGGTCCTGCTGTATCCCAGGCTCATCATCCCTGTGTGCTTTGCTCAAATGCCGCCTAACCTCCGAAGCCCAGGCAGCGTCAATCTTTTCATTGTTCACTCCATAGCTGTTACTTGTGGTTGTTTCCTGATTTCTAACAGATGTTAACCTTTCGGATTTGAGAATGAGAAATCTCAGTTTTGGGGAATTCTCAGGAATGCCCACAAATGTAAGTGACCCTTAAAATACTTCTGTCCTCATACTCTTTACTCACTGTTACCAAACCTAAAAAACTTTCATCAGTAAATATTAAATTCCGCAATATTTTCAAAGAATTGCAACTATTCAACATTGGGAAAAAACACCGGGAAATGCCAACGAAGATTAGCAAAAAATTAAAATTTGGGTCACCTATCCAGGTTGACAGCACTGTGCAAAATGGACAATTTAGGGACTTATTTTGTGTTCAGAATGTGTTATTCCTGCGAACAGCACTCATAAGATGTGTGTAGAGTAAATAACTCATTACTAATAATTTTATTTCCAAGAATGTCTCACTGTTAGCCATCAGGAACACACGCATGGCTACAAACGGCAACAAAAAGCAACTGTTCATCAGCCACTCAAGGCAACAGGTGCAGCCAAGAGGGGCTGATGACAGCATGGCCATTTGTCTCCTAAGTGTTCCTGCCCCGGTTCCGGAAGTGCCCACCTGACCTGTGGATGCCACTGTCAGCACTGTCTGCTCCTGCTTTCGATTTGATGTCAACAGATTCCTTCAAAACACATCTTTATGATGATTATTCAGTTTATTTTCACTGTTTTTCTTATTTCTTGACCAATTTTTCTCAAACATGGGGATGTGGAAAAACGTAAATTTCCGAAGAAACCTCAGGAAGGAATTCCTGCATTGAAGCAGCGTTACGTGGATCTGTGTTAATGTGTCAGGAGTGTCTTTCCCTCAATTATTTATGAACTCGTTGGAAGCAAACCAGTATCCTCATGACGACGACAACAACTCTGAAAGTCTTACATTATGAAGTTGTTATTAAACAAGCGTTGTCATTAAATAAAAGCGTATTATTAAATACCTTGGACAATAATAATGACTTCCTCTTCTTTTCTCCTTCTCTCCTCCTCCTTTCCCCTGACAGCCCTCCTCATGCCTAGTAGGCATTTACGATAGGGCAGATTCAGGGCTAAGTTCTTGACATGCATTTTAAAAATCAACTTTATTAAGGCATAACTTATATCCAATAAAACACGCTTTGGAAGCAAATGGTTCAAGAGATTTGACAAGTTAATAGTCGTGTAACCCACTGCAGTCTTGACGTAGGATATTTCCATCACTCGCCAAAGCTCCCTCCCTTTGTCCATTGGTAGCATAGCAGCCAATGACCGGCTTTCTGCCACTGTAAGTTTTGTTCTTCTAGAACTTCATATGTGTGGACTGATCAGTACATAGTTTTTTGGGTCTTAGGTCTTTTGCTGAGCATGCTTTTGGGATTTGTCCGAGCGGCTGCATGTATGTGTATCAGTAGTTCATTCCTTCATTTCCCCTTCCCCCCGATTCTTTTTTTTGGTCTGAGTCATATCTATTGTGTGGATATACTATGATTGGTTTATCTAGCCCCCTATTTTGGGCATTTGGATTGTTTCCACTTTGGGGCTGCTAAGAATAAAGAAAGGTGCTATGAACACTCATATACAAGTTTTTGTGTGGATGCACACTTTTATTTGGATAAATACTTAGGATTAGAATTGTGGGTTGTATGACAAGTACATGTTTAACTTTGTAAGAAATAGCCAAACTGTTTTCAAAAGAAGTAGAACCATTTTACTTTACCATCAACAATGTAGGAGAGTTACAAATACTCCATGTCCCAGCCAATATTTGGCATTGTCTCTCTTTTCAATTTTACACATTCTACTGGATTTGTAATGGTGTCTCATTGTGGTTTTAATTTACATTTTCCTAATGACTAATGATCTTTTAATGTGTTTGTTTAGCATTCCTGTATCTGCTTTTATAATATATCTGCTGAAATCCTATGCTCATGTTTTAATTGGGTTGTTTGCCTTATTGTTTTCTTTAGAGTTCTTTGTATACTCTGAATACAAATTCTTTGGCAGATATATGTGTCATAAAAACTTACTCCCAAATTATGGTTTACCTTTTCATTTTCTGAACAATATCTTTACAAGAACAGAAGTTTTTAAATTTGATTAAGTTTAATTTAGAATTGTGTTCTTTTGTTTCTGGGACTCCAATTATCTCTATGTTAGACTACTTGATATCTCACAGTCTGCCAAGGTTTTGTTAATTTTTTTCAGTCTTTTTTTCCCTGTGGTTTATTTTGGATGGCTTTTATTGCTAATCTTCAAGTTTACTGGCCTTTCCTTCTATGTTTTTCTCCCATTCATTCAGTGATATTTTAATCTGTTTCTCCCATCCGTTCAGTGAAATTTTAATGTTAGATACTGTATTTTTAAAATCTCTAAAAGTTCCACTTGGTTTTTTAATTTACATCTTCCATTTCACTCATAATATTCATGTTTTCCTTACCATCCTTGAACGTATTTATAAGATTTGTAGTAACATTATTTATTTCCTCTTCTACTCATTCCATCATTTCTGGATCTGTTTCTATTGATGTATTTTGATCTTGGTTCTGGCTCACATTTTTCTTTTTGTTCACATGTCTACTAACTTTTTTTATTTTATTGGAGTTAGACATTGTATTTTATGCTACTGAGTGCTATGTTTTATTGCTTTTCTTTAAAGAACATTGGGCTTTGTTCTAGCAAGCAGCTAAATTGCTTGTAAATGAGCTTAATCTTTTCAAGCTCTTTTTAAAAAAAAAAAAATTATGGGATGGATCTAGAGTAGCCTATTTTCAGGGCAAGCTTATCCCTGTACTAAGTAAGACCCAGCTCTCTGGTGTCTGTAATGCATGTCCCATGTCCTCAGTGAACCGTTACTGCCTGGTGGGTACCTGAATAACACCCAGACTTATGCGAGCTCTGGGGAGTTTTCAGACTGTGGTTACCACAGATCATTTTCCTTTCTCTCGTAGTTGTTTCTTGCCCCGTCTTGTGGATTATTCAAGCTGACCATGTGCTGATTCAGATCCAAGGGACTCCTGATGGAGATTTTTAGAGCTCTTTCTCTGTGTAGCTTCCTTCTCCCTGGGATCCTGCTCCACACGTCCTGGCTGCCACATATCTCCTGAGCTATCTAGCCCCTCCGCTCAGCTCAGCAGATTGCTGGGAGCCGTTTGGGTTTCCCTTCTCTGTCCTGTGCTTTGGATATTGTCTCCAGACAGAGATCCTGGGCAGCCACAGTGCTCACCTCAGCTGTTTCCCTTTCATTAGGAATCACTGTTCCGTACTGTGTATTGGCCAATGTCTGAAAATATTTATTTCATATGTTTTGTCCAGTTTTTCTAGTTTGTTTTAATGGCAAGAATGCAAATACTTATCAGTTACTCTTCCATGGGCGAAAACAAGGGTTTGTATTTTTAAATTGAATTCTTATAACCCTAAGAGGTTAGTATCATTATTAATCCCATTTAGGAAAAGTTAGGCACTGAGAGTTCAGAAAACTGATAATATCACTTAGCTAACAATCATTTGGCTTTGTACCAATGATTAATTAATTAATTAATTCAACAAATACTGAGCCCGTTGTTCCAAGCAATAGACTTGAGTCTAGAGTGGTTACTAAAGCATACATGGTCCTTATACTTATTTATCTTGCAATTTCCTGGTAATGCCCAGCACAGTGCTTGGCCCATTGTAAAAGGTAAATAAGAATTTGTTGAATTTATGCCAATAGATACAATTGATGTCCTAAGGGCCTCAGGTAATGTGTGGGTGCAGGGCCTGTCCTGCTTTCCCACTCAGTGCACTTTTGCAGTGTTCCTCGTTCAAGGTTATGGAGCGTTGGTTTGGTTGCTTCCCACGACAGGGAGCTTGTTATCACACATCCCATTTTGGAACTGTATTTTACTGCAGTTCGCCAGCCAGGATATAAGTGGGTACCAGGCAGATGAAAATGTATAGAGGTTTCCTGCAGAGGAGAAAGGGGACCTAGGAGCCATGAAGATGGACTTCATTTGTCACTTTTCCCAGTGCCAGCACAAGGGTTGTTTATCTTCCAGTCTCCCAGGTCCTTCCCTCTGTGTCCTTACTCAGCAGCCGGATGACAGCTTGTCAGAGATGTTGTGCCTGGAATTCATGTATGCTGTATGAGCTGTGGGCTGGGGGTCAGACTGGCTGACCTCTAAGATTCTTCTGACATCTTAGAACCTTTGATTCTAGTTTTCTTTTTCCATTTCTCTTCAGTAGCTTTATTTACAGCCAGACCTAAAAAGTATAAAAGCTAATTCCTGCAAATACACCTTCCTGCACATTTCTTTGGCTAGAATTTCCAAAGAGTTTATTTAAAGTCTGTCCAATGTTGTCCTCTGCACTGTACGATATAAATTCATCCAGCCTGTTTTCATGTTTTTCCTCTTATACTTCTGAGTCCTTGCTTCCACCCCAAGTTCTAATGTGTGTCGTTGATCTGGATTTCAGAGGTAATGAGACTGTTCTCAGTAGCAAAGGCCCTAGAAATCCATTTCCCAGTGTCTCCATTTGGCAGGCAGGAAATGCAGGCCTACTGTGTAAGTACTCTGTGTGTAAACTGAGAAGTTTCTAAAGGAAGTTTTATTCATTTTAATAAAGCATTTTAATTTGCTTTGGAGAAAACAAAAAGAAATCTAATTGAAAACAGGGAATAAGATTACCCGATGAATAACATTCCTCTATCATAGCGATTTCAGGCTTTGAATAACCTTGTTAATTCAATTGAACTATGTGCCTGGACTGGCTGAACTGACGCTTCATCCAGGAGACAAGGGAGTAAATTGGATTGCTTGTATCTAAAGCACACTTCCGGTCCTGCTGGCCTGCTTCTCTCAGAGGACAACAGATAATGCAAACCCTTGGCTTTAGCCATAAATAGACCACCTGCCCAACAAACAGAAATATACTTAACTGTGGGTCTGAACCTTTAGAATAAAATATCATTGTAGATCGCCTTTCACATAAATATTTCAAATGAAATGCGTGAGACAAAAATATTGATTGTCAAGACTGATAGCACTGAAAATCATATGAGTCTCTGCCACGCCTAATAGATAAGCCTAATTCAATCCTCCAGCTGGACTAATCACTACGAAGCCGAATTTGGAAGTCTCCAGTCAGGGATTTGCAAGTCTATCAGCCATTCCTTCTGGTAGAAAGTCACAGTTTCTGGAAAATATAGTCTGACTTTTAAAATGTGCTATGATCTAATATGTGATATGCATGACCTCTACATGGTGAGAAAACTCACCCAGGCCTCCCACTGACATTCTTCCTGCTAAATTTAACTACTTTGGCTGTTTGCACTTCTCATTAACCATACATGTGTCTTCACTCTCAACACCAAGAAATTGATTCTATAGGAAATTCTCTTGACCTGGCTTGTATGAATAGTACTAATTATTTTTGTTTTATGTTCTTTCCCCCAAGCTATATCCCCTGACCTTTTCTCTTTTTTCCCCCTAAAGGCTTAGCCCTGTGCATGAAAACAAAGTGACTTATTTTTCATTAAGATCAATTTTTATTGTAATATTACTATTTTCTACATTTCCCTTTCCACCTGGAATAATAAGAATCTAGACAATTCAGTTAACAATCTCACTTTCTTATGAATAGAAAGATTAACATATACCTTTCAGAGTAACAGATTTTCTTTGTCAGTTTGAGTACTCCACCATCTGAAAAATGTATGTTTCATAGAATACCTAGTAGTTACTGCACCTGGAAACAGATACATACTCTCCTCTTTTGGAGTTGTGAATAAAAGATACATGTGGCTAGTTTTTAAAAGTGGTCCCAGGTGAAGATACAATAAAAAAGAGTTAGCTGTCTTTCACATATTTCAAGGTTTTAAGCTTGAAAATTAAGTAGCTATACTGAGATCACATTCTCTGAGGTTTACTTCCTGTTATAAAGAGTAACCTTAATTAATTGGTTTTAAAGACTTTTACTAATATATAGCTAACATACAACATTATATTAGTTTCAGGGGTACAACATAGTTATTCAACTTTTATATACCTAAAGAAGTGATCACCATGATACGTCCAGCAACCATCTGACACTGTCCCACGCTACCACAATATTATTGATTATATTCCCCATACTGTACATTACATCCCCATGACTCATTTGTTTTATACCTGGAGAGTTGAATCTCTTACTCTCCTTCATCTTTTTCCTCTTTTTAAAATTTTTCAATTACAGTTGACATTCAGTATTATTTTATATTAATTTCAGGTGTGCAGCATAGTGGTTAGATATTTATGTAATTTAAGAAGTGATCCCCCTGACTAGTCTAGTACCCACCTAGCATTATACAGAGGTATTACCATATGTTGTTTTCATTTTCATTTTCATGAAATATCTTTTCCATTCCTTTACTTTTCATCTGTGTGTGTCTTTCAGTCTGAAGTGATTTGATCCTCTGCTTCATCTAGTCTGCTGGTGATTCCTTTTAGTGCATTCTTCATTTCAGTTATTGTATTCTTCACTTCTGATTGGTTATTTTTCATAGTTTCTATGTCCTTTTTTATGGTTGCTATCTCTGTTGAAATTCTCACTAAGGTCCTTGAGCATCCTTATAACCATTGTTTTGAGCTTTGTGTCTGGTTAAGTTGCTTGCCTCCATTTTGTTTAGTTCTTTTTCTGGAGTTTTCTCATTATTTCATTTGGGATGTATTTCTTTGTTCCCTCATTCTGGCTGCCTCTATATTTGTTTCTATGTATTAGGTAGATCTGCTATGTTTCCCAGTATTGACTGGGTGGCCTTAGGTAGTAGGTGCCCTGTGGAGCCCAGTGGCACAGTCTCCATGGTCACCTGAGGGGAGTGCTCCAGGAGCATCCCTTGTGTGGGTTGTGTGTGCCCTCCTGTTATGGTTGAGTTTGGTTGCTATTGGCACATCTGTGGGTGGCATTGACCTTCAGTCTGATTGGCTGTGGGGTTTGACTATGTCCACAGCTTACAGGCTGCTCTGCTGGGGGGCTTACCCCACTGAGTGGGATTTGCCCCAGTGGGTTCTGGTGCCTGTTGAGACTGCCCTTTGTTTGTGCCACTTATGGGGCTAATTAGATGGTGTTCTGCTGTGGTCTGAAGCCAACCTCCAAGTATGTTGGTTTTGGGGCCTCTTGGGAGGGGCTCCAGTGCAGGCTGAGGTCACCCACTGTCTGTGACCAGCCAGGGACTACCTGGTAGGAGCTACAAAGCAATCTATGGTTGTTTATTGCCTGTGCTAAACCTGGAGGCACGTGGGAGAGGTCATGCTGTGAACCAAGGATGGCTACTACCATTACCAGGCCTGGGATAACTTGGTAAAAAGCCAGGATACCCTGAGGCCACTTGCCACCTGCTGGTTCCCTTAAGGTTCAGCCACTGATAAAGCCTTGTGCGCTACACAAGTTGGATGAGGCAACGTCTCAGGGAGTTTTGGGGAGAGTTGTGGTCACCAGCTTAATGTAAATTCTGGTTTGGTGCCAGTGCTGAGCCTGAAGGTACTCAGCAAAAGTCTCAGAGTACATTGAGGCCAGTAGACACCCAGTTGAGGTTTGTCAGACTCTAAGAAAGAGTGCAACGAGGGCGGGTCTGGCTGCTCTTGGAGAAAGTGCCTCCAGAGTTGGGTGTTGGGTCCCAGCTGAGTCAGCAGGATGGAGCAGCGGAGCTCATCAGGCCAATCAGTTTCAGATTTGGCTGTTGGGGGTGGGCCCCACACAGGAAAGATGGCGCCTGCCTGCCAGCTGCCCAGGAGGAGGGCTCCTCACGGAAAAATGCCTACCGACTGTCCTCCAGGCCTCCCTCTGAAGTCACACACCTCAGTCTGCTCCCTGTATGCCTCTGACATCCCCCAAGTCACCGCCCCTCCGCTGGAGCCTAAGGTAAGTGCCTGAGAGCGAGTGAGTCTGTGCTCAGGTTATTAAGAGGACGACTGGGTTTCCTGCTGCCTTCCATCTCACCCGAATGGTCAGAATCCCCACTATTTTTCACAGCCAGATGTGGTGTGGGCTCCTCTTCCTGGCACCAGTACTCTAGGCTGGGGGGCTTGATGTGGCGGTCTGGGGTCCCTTGCTCCTCTGAGAGGAACCTCCATGGCTGACATATTTCTCCCCATTCTCAACTGCTACACAGATGTTTGCGGTTAGCCAGTTCCGCCTCTCCACCCCTCCTACCAGTCTTGTCGTGGCTTCTTCTTTATATCCTTAGGACTTCTTTATATCCTTAGGATTTCTGTTCAGCCAGACTTCAGATGTTTGTCCAGGTTGATTGTTTCATAATTTAGTTGTAATTTTAATGTATTCACAGAAGGAAGCAGACACAGAGTTTATCTGTTCTGCCATCTTGGCTCTCTGAAAACAAAGTTACTTTTTAAGGGGGAAGATATCTTTGAAGGTAACTTTGAAGATTACCCAGGTTATTGTTTGTTTGTTTGTTTGTTTTTTTAAAATCTTATTGTAAAACATAGGAGACCCAGAAAAACCAAACAAAACACATGCATACCTTAAATAGTCACTAGGATGTGAACACACTTGTAACTCATACCCAGGTCAAAAATAGCCCTTTGACATCACCCAGAAAGAAGCCTGTCCATGTGCTCCATTCCAATCATACCCGATCCCCCAAAGTAAATGCTGTCCTGACTTGTTTAGCGACTACTTCCTTGCCTTTCTTTACAGTTGACCCTTCAGGTGTGAATCCCTAGACAGTAGACCTTAGCTTCATTCATTTTTCTCTAATCTGAGAGTTTCTTAAGTCTATTTGAATTTACAGGTTTCCCCTCTTTCCCTTTCACTCCCTTTCTTATCCGTACAATTTACCCATGGAGGCACCTGAGCTATTTGAACTGCAGAGTTTTCTAGTCTAGATTTTACTCAGTGTATACTCATGGTCCAGTCCGGCATGTGATTCTTCCTTTACAATTCCTGCAAATAGGGAGCTGAATCCTGAAGTTTCATCAGATTCGGATTTTTGGATTTGGTCCCTTCACTAAGACTGGAGGAAGTGGTGGAATGTTCTTTCATCAGGAGGCACAGGATGTGTTTTTTTTTTTTTTTTAATATTTGTAGTCATTGGTGCTCTTTGCCTTAGTCTGTTAATTCATGTGTTTTATTTATTTATTGTTTCATGTATTTATTTAGTTGTAGGTGAGGTTTGCAAATTGATGATTTCTTTTTCATTTGTTAAATGGAATAATTTTATGCATATAAAGAGATACTTCCTTACATCTACCATTTGGTTACCCCAATAGCTTGTTTTATATGTAACCAAAAGTAATTATTGTATTTTCCCCACTCTTTACCAGTTTTCAAGATAATTGCTGTATTCTTCCTCCTTATTTACTGGTGTTTAAAATAATTAATTGGTTCCCTATCATTGTCAAAGGTGACCAATTAGCTTTTAAAAAAATATCATTATGAATGAATGGATTTTAATATATTTGCTGAGTTTCCATTCATGGTACTTGCTATACTTATTGAAGTTCAAATTTTTCCATTTTTGGCCAGTGGGAGTATTTTCAAGTGGCTCTTCATTTGATGTGATCCTTGTAATTTTTAACAGCCGCCCCCCCCCAACCCCCAGGTTTTAATGTGGAAAGATACTTTAGGCTCGTTTTCTGCATTTCCTGTACCAAACTTGGATCAGCCATTTCTTTTAAAAAACCCTTGTTTCTTTTCATGGGAAATGTTATTTTTAATCATAGTAAAACAATCTAGTTTGAGGGGTGCTGCTGCTACTGGGGTTGGTCATTGTTTCAAGCCTTTAAGCCATTTTAGTGGGAACATAGAGGACACACACACACACACACGTGCGTGTGCATACACACACAGATGTACACATATAATCTATGAGTACATGTTGACACTTTGATTTAAAATAAAACTACAGCTCTTACCATACAATCTAGCAACCGTACTCCTTGATATTTACTCAAAGCAGGTGAAAACTTATGTCCACACAAAAACCCGCACACAGATGTTGATAGCAGCTTCATTCATAATTGCCAAAACTTGGCAGCAACCAAGACATCCTTCAGTCGGGGAACGGATGAACTGGTATAGCCTGACAATAGCATATTATTCAGTGGTAAAAGGAGAACAGGCCATGAAAAGACAGAGAGGAAATTAAATGCATGCTTCTAATTTAGAGAAGCCAATCTGAAAGGCTACATAGGTATTGTGTCATTTCAACTCTATGACATCCTGGAAAAGGCAAAACTAAGGAGACTGTAGAAAGATCAGTAGTTGCCAGGGCCTGGGGCTGGGGGGGGTGAGTCGGCGACACGGGGTGGTTAGGGCAGTGAAATGATCCTGTACGATCCTCTGACGGCGGATACATGCCATTGTACATTTGTCCACACCCATGCAATGTGCGATGGACTCTGGGTGATGACGACTTGTTAACTGAGGTCCATCGGTTGTAACAGACGTATCACTCTGGTGGGGATGTTGGACTAGATGTACCTGTGCATGTGTGGGGGTAGGGGGAATGAATGGGAATGCTCTGTATCTTCTGCTCGATTTCGCTGTGACCTAAAACTCGTTATGGAAAAACGATATGATACTCATGAAAAACTTGGGCTTAAAGCAAGAAAATGGCTCCTTTCCCTTATGATAAACCACCCATCAAGTTGCATTTTTATCTCCCTTAATTATAGAAACGTGATGAAGTGAAGCATTTAAAACACACAGATAAGTTCATTTTTTAATTAAAATGTTTTACTAAAGCTCTTGGCTCTTTCCTCAAGATATACGTGACTTATCATGCTGGGCTTAGATTTCACCAGAAATAAACCGCCCATGAGATGGGACTTCCTGGATGTGGTCTGAGGAGTCTGCTTACATCTCTGCTCCCTGGTCTTTGGTTCTGGCCTGTGTTGGGGCCACATCTGCAGGACTCCGGTGGCTGACTCATTAATCTTAATCACTTTCTTTCAAGAGGAAATTCAATGGGGCTATTTTCTATAATTTTAGCCTGATGAGCTCTTCCCTTGAGTCTTTGTAGATCCTCCTGTTAGTTGATTGGAGATACAGTCCTCCAATCAGCTCTGGATGTAATTCCCAGGCTTGGTGTGTGGAAGGTGGCTCTATTTTTCCCAATTTGCTCTTCTGGAAACTCTCATGGAGACAGTGGTTTTAATAATCTCAAGCCAGCTGCTCAGCTGGGTGGCTCCATTTGTCTCCCTACCTAAAGGTCTCATAGCAACATGGCATCAATGACAGGCTTCCCAGGAAAAGCTGGAGACGACTTAGTGACTGGGGCACGTGAAAGTAAAGAACTTCGTAAACTCGGGTGGCAGCTTTGAAAGGTGGGGAGTGGAGCCTTTGGCTGCTGAGAACCGTGGTGACCTGCCTGCTGAAGAAGGGATGGGCCTCCCTATTGCTTGCTTTGTTTCTCTTGTTTCTTTTTGAATAGGCTCCACGTGTGTGATTTGAGCCCTGACCATGTTTGTTCCTGCTGTTCTTGCAGAGGGTGACAGTGATGGCAATGTTGAAAGTACACCTCAGCTTCTGACCTTGAACAAGAAGAGCTACCATTCATTAATCATTTACCAAGGCTCCCAGCTGAATATTTTACTTTTGACTCTAGTAGCCATGTGCCTCTTTACACACATGGCAGTTGGCCATGTCTGTAAGAATTTATTTAACTGGTTTCTGGCAGGGCCAGATTTGTCCCTGGGACCGCCTACTCCCAGGCCAGTGCTCAGCCACGTGGCAGTCCTGAGAGCTCAGAGGTTGAGCACTCTATCTGGAGACCCAATGGCTTATAGTAAAATCCGATCTTTCCACTTCCTGGCTGGGAGACCCCTTACTTCTCAGAATCTGTTTCTTTATCTGTGGAATGTGGGTAGTAAAGTGCCTCTTCTTCGCATCGGTGTAAGAAGTAATGAATTAAAATATCACAGCTCTTCGAAAAGCACTTGGCACATCAGTGCCATGTAAGGAAGGACTAGATGTGGTTGTCGTCGTGTCACCTCAAATGGGAGAAGAAAATTTCTTAGGGACACACAGAACTGATCATTTTGGGGGGTTTGTTAAATCAGTGTCCAGGTTAAATTGTTTAAATTGCATTTTTCCTGTTGTTTGGTTTTTAGTGCGTTCTAGATTTCGATGGTGTCAAGTGTATTTTTTCACAGCTCCCCAGTGTCCAGATGATAAACATGTGCATTATTGCACTATGTGCGTTCCTATGTGCCACATCGGCATGAATGGAAGTCAGTTACACACACGATAGTTCCACTGTGTTGTGGGAGATAGAGCTTTCGAGAAACACCCCTCACTCTCACAGTGGACACATTTAGCCCCTGCTGACAAAGGAGCTCTCTTTGACTCAATCCTCCCTCTTCTCCGGACAAGCATGGCCGGGACAGGCAGCCATGAGATTCAGCATCTCTCATCAGTCCTTAATGCTCCCTTTGTGGTTAAGCCACTTCCACTGACCATGGCTCTTGTTCTCATGACTGTCCCCACCTCCCAACCTGTGCTGGGCATCTGTCCTGGTGGTGGACCCAGGAGCCCAGATCAATGACAAGAAGCTTCACGCTGTATCTCTTCTGCCTTTTCTTTGCTCAGGCTCTCTAGGGAACATTGATTTTTCCGGGTCACCTCCTTTTGCCATGTCAACATGCCTCCATTTTTATCGGGCACTGTTATGAGCAGAATTGTGCCTCTCCCCAAATTTGTATATTGAAGCCCGAATCCCTAGTGTGACTGTATTTGGAGAGGCAGCTTCTTTAAAGAGGTAATTAAGGTAAAGTGAGGTCACGGGGTGTGCCATCATGTGATACGACCGGTGTCCTTCTGAGAAGGGGAGACTCGGGCATAGACTCACACAAAGGGAGGACCACGTGAGGACACAGGGAGAAGACAAGAAGGGAGGCCTCAGGAGAACCCTCCCTGCTGACACCTTGATCTTAGACTTCGAGCCTCCAGGAGTGTGAAGATAATTTTCTGCTGTTTAAGTCACCTAGTCTGTGGGACTTTGTTATGGCAGCCATGGCAAACTAATACAGGCGTTAAGTGCAAGGTACCAAGTGTCAGTTTTTATTCTCTGACACTTTGAGTAAACAGAATATAGAGGCAAGGCAGTTAGCAAGTGTTTTCTCTGCCCCAGTGTTGAGTCAGATACTGTATTTTTAGGGAAGCCTGGACGGGACAAAGGATATAGTACATTGACTGAGAATATTTTTATGTTGAGTGCTTACGCTAGCTTTCACTCCAAATTAAAAAAGTGCAATTGCATCTAAATACATGATATGTATGTTTTCTTTTACTTACTTATTTTATTGAGGTATAATTGACATGTAACATTATATTAGTTTCAGGTATATAGCATAATGATTTGATATTTGTATATATTTCAAAATAATCACCACAATAAGTCTAATTAGCGTCTGTCAGCATACATAGATGGTTTGTACATTTTAATAAGAAATATGGTACTTTATAATCAGGCATTTTCACTTTTTGAGAAAAGTGAGAGTGGTATTCAGAGTTCTGATAAAACATGATAAGCATCCCCCATTGAATTTAATGGGGATAGCCTTTTAGTTGATGTCTTTTGCCTTATGTCCTATCTTTTGAGAATGAATAAAGCAGAGGAAAGATATGTACAGAAAATAATTGAGGTAGGAAAGAAAGTTTCTTTTAACATTCACAGAATTTTTAAAGGAACCATGCAACATCATGTTAATTTATTTTATCTGAGAAAGAAAATACCTTTCAATAAAAAATCCCACTCGGTTCTCTTATAACATTAAGTGCCATATTTCCAAACCTTAAATGCAGAGTTGTTTCCTGAATATTTTATGGCTTTGGACAAGGATGGGCAAGCAGACTACCTCCACCTCTTGAACCTCTTGTGGAGCCAGGTACAACCCTGCCTGCCTAGTACAGGTCCTTACCATGTGTGTGGTCACTTCCTGTCGGTGTATGAATAGGGGGAGCTGTAGAATGATGTTCATCTTCTCACTCTCCTGGATATGCCGGAAACTGAGGCTGCAGCACAAACAACCTAGTGGTTTCAGCCTTCTTGTACATATGATGAAATGCCATTACATCTAGTTGTCCTTAAAATACCGGGTCCATTACTGAGAACTGCTCTCCACTTATCCTGTTAAAACATAACATCACAGAGTGATCCTGTCCTGATTTCAACACTCCAGCCACTCGCTTTTGCACAAAGAATGAAATCCAAACTCCTCACCAGGATCAAGGAGGTCCTGGAGGATCTTGTTGGAAGCTCAGCCTTGACTTAGAGTATCTGTCCTCATTGCATGGGGTCCCGAAGATCGTTGTTGAGTTTTTTCAATTTTCGAAGCCATTTCCAGCTTCAGAGTTGTTCTGTCAATGGAGAGTTCACGCTAATCTCTCCACCTGAATGATGAGGCCTATTTGCTTCCGGGCTCCTACACTTTTCCTTTATGGCCCTATTTTGGCTATGAAAATACATAGTTTTATGGGATGATGCAGCATCGATCTCCTTCTCTAAACTGTAAGTCCCACAAGGGAGGGGTCCAATCTATTTTGTTCATCATTTACCTCTGAACTAATATCCAGCAGTAGTTGTTGAATGCATGAACTAATGAAGCTCATAACTGTTACAGGACACCTAGTTGTTGTTTAAATGAAAATGTATACAGATTTCAAGAATGCTATCTTGGGACACTCCATATTTTGTACATTGCTAACTGATATTCATTAGTAGCTGGGAATGAATTTTTAAGCAGTGTGAACTGGAGGACACGTTCATCACCAGAGGACAGGAAGTCTTAAGTGGGGTCTCCTAAGAACACGCCCTTGACCTTGGGCAATTGTGAATTATCCTCACATGCAAATGAGGTAACTTGATGCCCTTTTCTTGGCCCCCATCATTAACATTTGATAAGACCATAAACAGCTGTAATAAAATGCCTTATGTAATAGAACGCGTTATGTTTGTGTTGTTTACAAAATGGCAGCTTCAATTTGTGGATACATTCTGGGAAGAAAGTTTTCTCATGCATACCTCATCGTATTTAACACTGTCTTTGAGGGCCTTTCAGCTATGCTGTGCACTTCCTGCCACGTCTTCCTGGCTTACCTCAGAGGTCTACAGACCAGGCCATGAGCCAGATCTGGTCTGCTGTCTGTTTTTGTGTAACCTGTGAGCTAAGAATGGTTTTTTTACATGTTTAATTGGTTGAAAAAAACCATCAAAGGAAGACTACTTCGAGACACCTGGAAATTATATAAAATTCAAATTTCAGTGTCCATAAATAAAGTTTTATTGGAGTACAGCCATTCCTCCTTACTTAGTTATTGTCTGTGGCTTGTGCTACAGCAGCAGAGTTGAGTTGTTGTGACAGATATGGTCTGCAAGCTGAAACTATTTTCTAGGTGATCCTCCATAGAAAAAGCTAGCCAATACCTAGCTTATCTAATAACACCCTGCAAGGTTTTCTTCTTGCTGGTTGTCAGCTGAGATCCTCCCACATCCTTCAACATATGGGAGTCAGTGTAATTTCTGCTGGAAAGCCTTCCTGACCCCGGCTTATTCTAGGTCCCCATTCCCTATTTTCTCATGGTTCCTGCTCTCCACCCCTGGCCACACTGTGTTTTCTTTCATCCTAGCACTTGCTATAGTTCATACTGGTGGGATTAGGTGGTTAAAATTCATCTTCCTCTATAGACTGTAAACTTTGTGAGAGGAGGTGCCTGTCTGTTTTATTCACTGTCGTATCAGGAGTATTCAACATAACACAGACATATTTATGGAATGAATGATGGAGGTATTGAATGTCATCTCTGAATGTCATGCAGAGGGGGAGAACAATTTCATCGTACAAGAGAAGGGGCCTCTAGGAACTCGGCTGACCAGAGCTCATCTTCTGTACCATCCACTGGCCGCGGTCTTGGGCCACCAGACAACCCCAGCTTATTATATCCAGGGCAAAAACCCCTCTTGCTTTAACTCAGGAAATCTCCCTGGGATTGCACATGAGAAGCAAAATGACCAATGTTTATACTACTTGGTGGAAATTTTAGCAAAGCATGGAGCAGTTAGCAGCAAGCAACCCCAATGGTGAGCTCGTATTCACTGGCACAGGTGCTGCATACATGGAGACTAAATGTCATGGGCATTATGAGACAGTGATCCTAGGCCTGTTTTACAAATGCGACATCAGGCCCAAGGGTATTATTATCCTTGTGTAGGGTTTGGATTAAGATCTAGATCTGTTTTTCCCTTGCCTCAAAAGTGAGTAACTGGTCCCTGAACAGGGTCTCCTTTACTAAGTCTCCTTTACTAAACAATAATTCCAAAAGTTTGCCAACACTTTGACATTCTCCAGGGGCTATCGGAGGCTACCAATGACATGCAGGAAAGGGGGCTCCAAAGAACAGAGGAGAGTACGTCCCAACCCTAGTAGCTGCTGAAGGCTGTGGAATGCTTTGCTTGGACCTAAGGACATGTTTACAGCACAGCACTGAGAAAATCATCCATTTAGAAGGTATTTTTCTCAAGATTTCCCTTGGGTAATTCTGAAGGGCAAAGTAATTTTGAACCCAGAAGCACACAGTATTTACAGTGCCAACTTGTAATGGAAATAATGTCAGCATAACTGCTTGCAGCCTCTGAATTCAAAATCACACAAAGGGATACATATAACAGACTTTTTCTAACACCAGGTAATGCTTATAAACCACAAATAGTGTATCCAGTAAAGACCACTTCGGACCGTCAGCAGCTAAACCACTGCCAGTCAATATATTTTCCTTCTCACCTGCATATCCAAGCTGACAGGCAGCAGGCTAGACAGCAGTCTTCCTGTTTATGTAGATTCCAGGTTCTGACTTACATCATTGTCCTTCTTCTTGACCAAGTTATTTTACTGTTTCTTGTAAGACAGGTCTGTTAGCTATGAATTTATTCTTAGTCTTTGTCTGTCTGAGACAAACAGTCTTTGTCTATCTGAGAAGGTCATTGTTATCCTTCACTTTAAGAAAAGGCATCGGGCTTTGTGCATTAGTATGTGAATATGTTCATGGGACAAACTATTTATCATATATTTGGCAACAAAGAAAATATTAATTCTTAAAGCAATAATTCCAAAGACTTAACTTTTTAAAACTAGATATCAGTAAAACTGAAAATGGATATCAATATTCTAGAAAGGTCAAACACAGACATTTAAATGTACATGTGAGACATATATATCTATGTAGAGATATATATATATCTCTATATAGATATAGATGTATGAAATCATACCTATAATATACAGTCATTGATTTTCTGTTTGTCCAGATTTTTCTTGTTTTAAGTATAAATAAATCACATGCGCTCTAGATAACGTCTTCCATCGGCCCGCAGTGAGGGTTTCCTTTTCCTCTGTGGGCATAGAGGACGAGGGGCTGATCGCTGCAATCCAATTAAGATGACCTTGAAGCTGGTTTCCAATTTGAGCAAGTTTCCCATCTAATAAGTTCCTGTTTCTCGGGTGTAGAGCTCCTAGTTTTCCGCTTGATCGCCCCATCCTAGAATGTCTAATCCATCGAGATGTTGAACTGAGCCCTTTGGCCCTTCACCTTATCCACATCCAGAAAACCTGGCAACTACGTTGACCTGTCCTATGTGTTTTGCAGGCTCCCTCCCTCTCATAGGATGTTGTCTCCTAAGGGAGCCTGGGGGAGATTTAACTCTGTTTTAGGCCAAGCAGGACTCGCCTAGACTTCTGATCGAAAAGTCTCTGTTTTCTCAGCTCTGAACATCGGGTCCTTCAGAGGTTTGGAAACTTAGTGCTCCCCTCACACAAGTTCAAATGTGACTGATGAGAGGGAGACTTCTGTCTCTAATGGGACTTAATCTCATAAGCACTGGATTACAGTATGAAATTGCGATCTGTGTTTGTATCCAGCTCCCAGCACTGCAGTAGAGCTCAGAAAACACCTCATGGGGGAAGACATGCTTGTCCAGGGGCGATGCTAGGCTCCATCACTCCATGCACAGGTGACTGCCCCAAGGCTGCTAGCAGCATCCCTCACACTGGGCCAAGCCTCATGTTCAACTCATGTCCAGACATAGCAGATACGCCCGGAGAAGAAAACAGTCAGCAATGACCATCCTTAGTCCTTCTAGTCTTCGTCACTTCTGTAGCTCTCCAGTCTTAAAATCGTGAGATGTGTAATGTATCCAACTTCTTAGAAAAACTTTGCAGTGGTCTTAGAGGTCTGCTATGGCCTACTATATCTATTTGGAATCAGAAGACATAGATCATGATTCTTTAATAAGAAAAAATAGAATTTCTTCATTTTGGCATTTGCCTGTATGTACCACTCTAGTGGTAGAGGCCAGCAAAGCTGATCCGATTAGCGGGGAGTATGCAGTGTCCTCACATGTTTAGTGTTGGGCTGTCAAGAAGAGTCAGGATCTAATATTTGTGCTTCCAACTTTGAAAGGGACAATAAACATACATACATCTATGATGCTTACGGGCATTTAAGACACATAGTAGAGGAGAATTTAGCATCATAAAAAGGAGCAGAAACACAGTAGAAGAAATTGCACAATATTACACAAAGCAGAAGACAGTGTCCTGTGAGGCACTTTAATTAGAGCCCAGAAAATTGCAATGTCTTTAGGAACAACACAAAGAACAGGAAATACTCAGGGTAGAGTCTCAAAGGACTACTTAGAGGTAGACCAAAAAAATTATACTGGAAATGACAAACAGGGGAGAGAAACTTGGAAACAAAAGGAAAAAAGAAAAGTTAACTTAAAAAAAAAATCTCAAAGTATTTCAACATTATGTAATATTATCCCAATCAGGTCAGCGTGCTGCAGAAAAACCAGAAATCCACCAGGTTCGTTTCTCAACACCTCCAGCAAGGATGTGAGTTGTCAAGCACTTGAGAAAGCTGTGGAGCAAATAGTCTGTACGGCTTGGACTTGGTTGGAGTGTGACATGATGGCAGGTGGGCAGGAGAAGTGACAGTATAAATATTTGACTGCAAACAGATTTCTGTTCATTTTGGGGGTTCCCTGAGTTTAAAGCATCTTCCTGCTCAAAATATGGAAGTGTACCATACACGTGTCTTTGTGATGTGTGTGTCCACTAAAGCAAAGGCTGCAGAATTGTGTGTCACTAGTAGGTATGGGAACTCTCCTTCCCAAACACACATGAGAGTAATCTGACGTATGTGTCTGTGTACTAAGGGGCCCCAAGTTCCTAGAGTATCTGAAATCAGTAATTTCCCGGAAAATTCCAGGCATACTGGGATGCTGTGCTGGGACAGTAGAGAGAAAATATGGATTGTAGAGTCAGACCTGGGTTCAAATCCTGGCACCACACTTTATGGACGAGCATGAGCAACGTTTCTGAGCCTCAGTCTCCCCATGCGTAAGGTGGAGATAACACCCACTTCATTGATTTTTTGTGGTGATTGACTTGCTGCCTGATTAGTGCCAAGCACGACGCTGGGTACGTGGTCGCATTCCATAAATGACAGCTGTCACAGGGGTGAAGTGCACAGGGAGCAGGAATGATCGGTGGTTTTAGCGGAGGCATGACTAGGAGGTGACACTTCAGGGGGAAGGGGTGGGTGGCAGTGAGCTCCGTGAAGTCACTAGGAGATGAGAGGCAGGAGGTGAAAGAGTCTGGTGCACGTATTACAGGAAAACAGGGGCTCTAAGAAGATAAGAAAGATGATGAGAAGTGTGGGTGGGAAGCCTGGGATCAACCCCCAGAGGCGATTTCCTGAGTGTGGCTTTCTTCAGGTTCTTCTGAGCTGTGGTTAGCTGTGACACTGTCTTCTCACCAATCACAAGGCAGTCACAATAAACCCGGCAATCCGGTGTCGCCATGGTTGTCTCGCCTGAAGCTAGCAGAGAGTCTAGTAAATTTCAGGATTCACGTAGGATCTCATCCTGCTCAGTAAAATCACCACGTGACCCGGGCAAGCCACTGGCCTGCGTCATTCCCACGGTCCTCATTTGTGAGATGAGGGGGCTGAGATCTTGGAGGATGTTTACAAAGCTAAGGATTCATGATGTCTAAGTTGAAGAAACACCTAATCCTTTTTCAAAACAGGATCAAAGTAAGAAGTGTACAAGTGTGATATGCAAAGGGAGACAAAACAAATTACAAACACCTGCTATGAGATAAGAGGAAACCAATGCAGTGGTCACAGTGGACCACACGCCAGACTCACATCTTCATTTATGGACCCACTGGGAAACAGGGTAACTGGGGTGGGGGACGGGGAAGGAGCAATCCCAACTTGTGTAATGAGGTCAAATAACTATCTTAGTGAGGGGTGAGGTGGGGTGGGGTGGGAGATGAAGGTCAAGGAAGGGAAGGCGCTAACTCAGACCCCAGTGCTTCCAGGAAGTGAGACCCGGTGGCTACTTCTTCACAAACAGTCACTGTGTGGAAAAGGGTGGAATATGATTCTCTCTCGCTTCTGTGGCTGGCAGAATTTCTTCCCTTCTGTTTTTAGCCTTTGGCCCCGGCATGATTGGGCCAGCTAAGTGACTGGCCTCTTAATTAAATTTACCTGATGAAGAAAACATTTTGTGCTTAGTCAAACGGCGGATAAGGGCAGCGTCTGGAGGCATACCAGGAGATAGAACAAGTGTGCTTCTCATGAGGTCAGAAAAGAATTCCAAAGAAAACCCAAAAGGAATTGGTCAGAGTAAATGAAGGAAGGGCCGACCAGGTTTCCATGAGCAGAAGGTTCTGTGCATGACCGACCCCTCATTGGAAAAGATGTTGGCTGGGCACAGGTCTCATGCTAAAGGCTTTTGGTTCTGCCCACAGGTGGGGCTGGGGGCATGAGTGTGATCTTGGTTTTCCGGCCAGGAAATAGCACACCTGAAGTGTAGGAACTGAGACTTCAGCATTGCAATCTAGGGTTTCTGAAGTGATTGGACCTTTTCCCGCTGCCCCCAATCCCATTCTGGGTAGGCAGTTGGTCAGAGTGATGAATGAGATGGGACCCTATGCCCTCTGACCTACAGACCTCCTGCAGGGTGACCTGCTGCAAGGAAAAGGGGACAGCCATCCCGCAGTTCCCTTTTCTCCTTAGCTTTTCCCTTCAATGGGGAATAACCAGAACTGTTGCAAAGTGACGGGAGCCACGTCTCCTGTGAATAGCTGTAGGGAAGCTGTTCCGGGGGAAATGCTACAGTTCCTGTTTATCTCATTCCGTCCTGTGTGGACAGAGTCCCCAATGTGGTCCCCAACAGCCCTGCCTCCTGGTGCTCATGCCTTTGCAAAATCCCTCTCCATTGAGTCTGGGTGGGATCGGTGACTTGCTTCGAGTTAGTAGAATATGACAAAGGAGGAGGGTGTCTGTCCTGTGGTCGCATCATGTCATAGCAAGTCTCTGTCTTATTGGGAGACTGGCTCTCGCTCCCTCCTGCTGACCTTGAAGAAGCCACATGTCATGCTGTGGACGGGCCACCTGGCAGGGAATGGTGGGCCCCTGTGGGGGCTGTGGACAGACTCTGGCCAGCAGCCATCGAGGAACTGGAACTCTCCTTCCTGTAACTGCAAGGAAATGAATCCTGCCAACCAACTGCATGACCTTGGGAGAGAATTTGTCCCTGGTCCAGCTCCCAGATGAAAACACAGCCCAGCTGACACCTTAATTGTAGCCTGAGAAGAGGACCCAGATGAGCTATGCTTGAAAATTCCGAACCACAGAAAATGTGGGGTAATAAATAGGTGTTGTTTAAAGCCAGTCTGGTTGTGGTAATTTGTTATGCTCCACAGAAAACTCATATACCTCCCGGGGCTACATTCTCCTTGGGGACTTGACGCCTTCATGTGGAGAGTCCTCAAGGCCATGGGTGTGGAGCCCAGCTCTCCCATCCTGTCCACACGGGCAGGCACGAATTGTCATCTATGATGGGATGATCTTCTTCTGACACATCTTCAGTCTCGAGGCACAGCCACCAACAGTGGCAGCACACTGTACAGAGCTCAGTGAACACAGCACTTCCCTTGGGCATGGATTCACCTAGGTTACTATCCTCCTGCAGTGTCAGACTCTGGGCTAGGTGTGTAGCAGAAATACTGAACACAAGAAACTGCCCCCACCCCCCATCTAGGATCCAGGAGAAAAAGATTTAGATAAATAACATTAAGCGAAGGCGCCTCTGTGGTCCGGGCAATGAGGCAGTCCTAAGGACCATACGGACCAGATAACGATGTTGGCTGTCAGGTGGTCTGCTTGCCACGTGCCTCATATGAGCTGACTGCTCTACCTGCTGCCTCTGAAACAGGGCGCTCAAATGCACCTCATTCCCCATCCCAGCCTTGCTTGCTTTGTGTGGCATTCTCAAATGCTGTGCATTCTGTTTTTCTAAATATTCCATTACTCAATGGTGCTCATTCTTTGCAAAATTCCTTTGGTCTTCGATTTCTGCACTCTTTTCCTCTTGCATTTGTTTCCCTTTTCCCTTCAGAAATCCATGCCTTCTCCTCTATAAAATGCTGATCTCCAAAAGAGCATCTGCTACCCTGTTTCCCTGAAAATAAGACCTAACCAGACAATCAGCTCTAATGCGTCTTTTGGAGCAACAATTACTATAAGACCCGGTATTATATTATATTATATTATATTATATTATATTATATTATATTATATTATATTATAGACCCAGTCTTATACTATATTAAAATAAGACGGGGTCTTATGTTAATTTTTGATTCAAAAGATGCATTAGAGCTGATTGTCCGGCTAGGTCTTATTTTCGGGGGAAACATGGTATGTTAACCCTCTACTTGGATGTTCTCTTTCAAGTGGAACTGTATAACTGACATGGTTCCCAGGGACTCTGCAAATTCAGCTTTCTCATTGTGGAATAAGAGCTGTGGTC
This sequence comes from Rhinolophus ferrumequinum, assembly GCF_004115265.2. Taxonomy (NCBI): domain Eukaryota; kingdom Metazoa; phylum Chordata; class Mammalia; order Chiroptera; family Rhinolophidae; genus Rhinolophus; species Rhinolophus ferrumequinum. The sequence goes on along the minus strand of NC_046285.1, from coordinate 105,286,524 downwards.
ACCATTTGAATGGGGTTTACACATGGGAGTGTCTGGGAAGACCATTGCAGACCAGTAGATGATAACCTGATTTGCCAGCGTAAGGCCAGCTCCCCGAGTGTCATTCATGACTAGTGCTGTGTGATGATTAGACATATGGTGTTTTATGTGCATTTAAAACAGTGGTTCTCAACCGGAGCGCTTTTGCCCCCTACAGGATACCTGGCAATGCACGGAGACATTTTTGGTTGTCACAACTCAGGGGTGGGGACGTTTCTACTCGCATCTGGTTTGTAGAGGCCAGGGTTGCTGCTGGTCCTGCTGCAATAAAGCACAGTCCCCACAATAAAGAATTTTTCAGCCACAGTGTAGGAGTGCTGAGGTTGAGAACCTCTGATTTGACAGACTTAAAGTCAACCCCATATCCTTGCCAAAGAAAAGAGCACCAACAATAGAACTAGAGGAGGAGAAAATTCCCTCCATGGACCCCATTTTTCCCCTTCAGATCAGCCCTCCGCTCCCCTTGACTGGCGCAGGGTAAGCTCAAGAAAATAGAGTAGGCTGTCTTTTTCCTTTGAATCGCTGCCGGGTGTTAGTGCCCCTCTTTACTAACTTTATCTTGAGTGTGCACACCACGAGTTCTGAATTAGAGACGGATGAGCCTTATTCATTTAGAATCAAGCAGTGACCACTCCCTGACCCTGGGGCACTGTGATGAGAGCCAGGCCAGATGTCCTATATGCACATTTCAGAGTGTGTATCTAGGTGAAGAGTGGACATTCTCTCCTTAGGTACAGGAGCAAGAGGCAGGTGCCTCGTCTCCCTTCCCAGAAGGAAAGAGAAACCCCTTTGCTCCTGGTGGAGGGAAGAGAAAGGGTCCTGGTTCTCATCCTAACCGTTTGGCATGTGAGCACATCCTTTCGGCCCGGGGAGCCCCATGGCCAGCTTCTGCGACCTGGAGAGTTTTCCCAGTTCCCAGGCCTGATTTCTCCTTGAAACATCAACGCACTTCCAGATTCAGACACATCTCTCTGGGCTTCTTTCATGCTCTCTACAGCTGTGAATTAACTTCCCAAGTATTGCTCTGCACTCAGGATCCCAAGTTTGCAGACAAGTTGATTCAGAAATTCCCATCATTGCCAAATAGTTTCTCTACACCCAACCATTTCCAGGGTCTCTGGGGGCTGAGGGTGACTTAAGGATCTTCAGCATCTGCCCTTTTCCTTCTCTGACCCCCTATGTGAAATGGGTCCTCCTGTCACACAGAAGAAGACCAGCAAGGCCACTTGTCCAGAGGGTGTTCCTGAGTCACATCCCATTAGGGTTCTTCCACAAATCTGACCAGAAGGTTCTCCTGACTTAAGTAGAGGAATTGATTCAAATATGCCTCCCGCCTTTCTACAGACACACATTTGCAGTTTAGGGTGGGCCTGGTGGAGCCAGCATTCCCACCCCCAGGATTACGTCATGTGGGAATCTGGCAAGTTCCCCTGAAATCAGTCTTGAGGGAGTTGTCACTTGCATCTGAGTGACTGGCAGCTTTGTGTCCCCATTATGGCACAGGGACATCTGCCTTCTCTGGATTCTCTCTGCCTTTGCCATACATACATACAGTCATTCTAGGATTCCTTCAGATCGTAGAATGGAGGTAAATGTGTTCTAAATTATTTCCAAGGGAAAAAATAAAGTTGTAACTTGCTCCTAAATACCTAGAATAGAGGATAGTAGGAAACAGGTGTTTACACGCGACAAAATAAAGCTCGAAGGTGAAACATATTACATATATTACTCACACTCTGTTTCGGAGGTTTAAGTGTTCACTGGGGAGACATTGCTGCTCAGAAACCAGATGCTGAGCTTGGATTCTATCATCCATGCTGAATGCCCTAAGTGTGAGGGGCCATTCATTCCACGTCCATTCTTCAGGAGGTTGATGACAAAGCAGGCTGTCAGATGCCAGCCGCGGTGCCAAAGACCCCTTTCATCCAGAGGGCAACAGCGACAATGGCTGTCAATTGTAAAGATTAGCTATCAAGCACTCTATTCTGTGATTCTGTCATGTGACAAGAAACTCATCCTGGATTTTTAAAAGTAGATATTTTAATAAGTAGATATTTTCAAAGTGAATCCAACTTGCCTCAAAGCTCAGGGAGAATGCACAGCAGCTGTCACCCAAAGGTATTCTTTGAGTTCGTTTTGTCCTATGACCATACAAGGTAAGGAAACAACGCACACCCTGCCCCCTGGGAACCTCCAGGCCATCAAGGGCAGAGGAGCTACTGAGAGAGAAATTTGTGTATCTGCCCCAGGGTTTAGTTTCAACCAGAAGACTTCCATTGCTTAGATTGGAGGGTGAGGTATCTATGGAAATATGGAAAGACCAATGGTTGTGTTTCTGCGAGGCAGCAAAGACGTGACTCTGCCTGAAATCACTGTGAGGTGAGATGGCTTCATGACTCTTCCATTCCATCCATGTGAAACTTACAGCAGGTGTTTGGGTCCCAGGAGGAGGAGGTGACCAAGGGCAGGGACCTGAGGAAGCCCCTCTGGGGACTGGTTACTGGTCTTCCCTCAATATCCCAAAGGACTGACCAAGCCAGGTTTGTAGTAACTGAGTATATGGCCAACCCAGGAGGAAGCTAAGAAAAGGTACAGTATCTTCTTGGTCTCAGGAGAACACAGAACCTGTCACCTGCACGCAACTGAGTTTGAAAGTATTCAGTGAGATTCCTTGAGCTCATTGATTCAATAATTGTTAGGTGTTGACCAGGTGGCTCAGGGAATGAGACTGAACAAGACAGATAAAATCATTCTCCCCACAGAGTTTATAATTTATTGGAGAAGAAAGACATTGAAAGAAGATGGCAACCATGAAGTGTAATGAGCACGTAAGGAAAGATCCAGCCTCCTCCGGGGTCATGGAGAGTCTTCCTGGAGATGCACCATCAGACCTGAGAGATGAGAGCGGGACAAGCTCCCCAAGCAGATGGCCTGTGGTGCCAACCACTGCCCTGGGACACATTTAGCAGAGTGAACGGCCTTGAGCAAAGGGCACTTGAGCAGGGAAAACAGCTGGAGATCTCCTCTTTGGTCTCCTGCACTCAGGGACAGCATGGCATCCCTCCCACTGCAACTGTGGAGGCTGTTTCAGAGGAGGCTGTGTTTTTAAAAATAAGTTCTTCCTTTCCTTTCTTTTTCTCCTTCCCTTCCCTCCCTCCCTCCTTCGTCCTTTCTTCCCTCCCTCCTGTCTTTCCTACTTTTCTTCTTTCCTTCCTTCTTTCCTTCCTTTTCTCCTCCTTTTTCTCCTCATCTCCCCTCTTCCCCTCACTTTTCCTCTCCCCTCCCCCCTTCTATCTTTTTTGCAGAAAACATCAGCCAAACTCATTCGTATCTGTGAGGACTCATTGCCTGGCTTTTCAAATATGCCCAGAACTGTTCAAAAATCAGACATCCCACCAGACACCTGGAGATGGGAAGTGAAGACACTGAAGACCTGACCGGAAGGATGAAGCCAGAGCTCTGTTGAGAGGGACGGATGGCTACCACCAGAGACAAACTAGTTGTACCTGCATGTTGTGATACGTAGCAGCTGTCCACAGACAATTTAATATGAGCCTCGATGTACACTTGGCTTTTGTCTGCTAATGCTTGTGCTTGCATTAGCACAAGCATTGTGCTAATGCTTGTCTGCTAATGCTTGTGAAAGAAAGGCTGGATCTTTCCTTACGTGCTCATTATACTTCATGGTTGCCATCTTCTTTCAATGTCTTTCTTCTCCAATAAATTATAAACTCTGTGGGGAGAATGATTTTATCTGTCTTGTTCAGTCTCATTCCCTGAGCACAAGCATTAGCAGACAAAAGCCAAGTGTACATCGAGGCTCATATTAAATTGTCTGTGGACAGCTGCTACGTATCACAACATGCAGGTACAACTAGTTTGTCTCTGGTGGTAGCCATCCGTCCCTCTCAACAGAGCTCTGGCTTCATTAATATAAGACCCTGTTTTATTTTACTATAAGACTGGGTCTTATATAATATAATGTAATATAATACTGGGTCTTATATAATATAATATAATATATAAGACCGGGTCTTATATTAATTTTTGCTCCAAAAGATGCATTGGAGCTGATTGTCCAGCTAGGTCTTATTTTCGGGGAAACACAGTATAAAGCCTGATGACCCAGCCCTTCCTGGATTACAAGACCCAGAGATCTGGAACCGCTTCGCTGACATAGGAGCCACTGGTCTGGAGCCCAGGGAAGCAGCCCTCATTGCCAAATGGGTCTAAACGGGAGACTAAGAAGAGTCTGTTTCTGTTTCCATTACTCGCTCCCTCAGCTTTCAAAGGGAGAAGAATATGGCCAAGATGGCTTCTGTCCTCTTAGCTCTGAGACCTTCTGGTTCATCAGAATGGAGCTTGACCAGACTCAGTGCTAAAGGAAACATACAGGAGGACAGTTCTGCAGGCTTTGCCGAGACAACAGGACATCGCTGGAGGTGCCCATAGCATACAGAGGGTCAGAGGAAGGTAGACATGGCCCCGTTTTACAATAACCTAGTCATTAAGGGGTGGAAAATAGGTCACACTGATGTTTCCAAATATACTGGCTTATAGAGATTCAAATAGCATAGAAATCAGAAATGAGTGCTGTAAAACCATGTCTGTTTATGTGAGTTTGGTGCGCTTACCTGGACAGTTGTGGTGACATCAGTGTTTCTGTGAGTATAATCTTTGCGCCCTGGGGTGTGGCGTAATGGTCCCAGGCACAGACTTTCAAGCAGTAATTTTGTGTCTTTTTCTGAGGAAGGTAAACGTGCGCCATTACCCCTGTGGCCTCACATTAACGCGGCCACGCCTTGCAAGAAAGCTCATTACGTTACTTATTTCAGAGTCAAAGTGCTTACATTATAAAGAAGCTAAAATTTCACCTGTAGGAAAATTGGCACAATTTCTTCTTTCACTCTCCTCAGTGCCAAGCATAAAAAATGCACTTTCTGTTTGGGTAATTTTGCACAGCAGGAACTTTAAATTATTTACAGCTTTCCTTATCTGGAACCAGAGGAAACACACCATTTTCCATGCCACAATTTATACTGTGAAATGTTTTTAGAAAAAAAAAAAGGGAGTAAATTACAAGAGTCAGAAAGAAGAAAGGCTCACCAAAAAACACGGGGTGTCTTTTGCTCACTGTAACCAAGGTGGATCTAAGGGGCCCTGTCAGTGCAGTAAACATTGAGATGACTAGAAATTGCATTGTTCTTGCAGGCTTTTGCAAATGGGTTTCAAAACAAGTTGCTGTGAATGACCAAACGCTTGAATGAAATGAACAAAACCTGGGTGTGAGATTGGAAGCCGCGCTAGACAGAGGTGTTGGCTGGCGGGGAAGGCTGCAGAATGAAGGTTGATCTACGTCTTGTGGGAAATTGCCAGCCAAGGACACCTGTTTTGGGAACTCAGTCCTCTCTAGCTTACCGAGCAGAGCGTTTGCAAGCCTGGAAAAGCAAAAGGAGAACCAAAAGGAAATTTCTCTTTCTCTCTTCTCAGCTCTCAGTCCTCCAGCAGATTTTTGATCTCCCTATTGAATGGTGCTGTGTGCTTGGAGGCATCCTCCAAACAGTGTTCCAAGCACTGCCATGTGTTAATCTGAGTGGTCCCTACTGCTAATTAAGAATTAGTGAGAATGAGTCCATTAAGAATCTGGACCTGCATTGGTTAGAGAGCTCACCTTACAACGGAGAGAAGCATTGATGTGCCATTCTTCTTGGGCCCTCTTTCTAATTCTATTAATTGGCTCAGTTCCACTAAACATGACAACAGTAACAACAATACTTTATGTTCATTGCACCAGCATCATGATGACTGTTACAGAATTGTCTTCTTTGATCCTTATCTCAATTAAATACGTAGACTAGTATAAATTTTACAATCAGAGACACTGAAGTTCACACAGGGAGGAAGAGGTGTGGCGAGGACCCAAATTAGACGGTCTGCCTGCAGACACCACCCTGCCCTGCTGAGTAACGAGCCTACCCTCCTCAATGGAAGTGATTTGCCGTAACTCCTGGAGCTCTCCCTGTCCACCCTAGTAATGGCAATTTATCCTTTTAATATCCTATTAATATCAATAGCAACACCATTATTACTAACAGGACATTTATTGAGTTTAATTTGCAGAATGTTTTCTCATTTCATTGGCTTTTGAGACTCACGGAAACCTTGTGGGTAAGCCGGACAAACAGTTTTGCCCTATTTTATGGGACTGTAGCTTCCTTCAGGAGGCTGTGTCTAAGATGACGTGTCAAATGATCAAAAGAACTAAACAGAACCCTCTGAACCCAAGGCCCGAGCATTTTGCCCTACAACTTGAGCCCAACATACTTCTCCTGTTCTAGGATGTCTGTTCCCAATAAATAAAATGATCTTCGTTAAATTCTGGCAACAGTGAATGTCAGGGTTCCAGCGGGGTGAAGCACAGTGACAGGTAGTCAGACAGCGAAAAGTGTGGTAGTTCATCGGGTTCGTTTCTGCTTGCGTCTCACCCCAGCCAGGAGGCATGCTGGTGCTCAGGGCAAAGAAGGCTCGAGTCTGGAAGAACATTGCCCCTGGCAAGGATGGGCAGTCTTCTAGTGACAGTGCAGGAGGAGTAAAGGGCAGTACCTTAACCAGAGAGGGGCCAGTACAGAAGACCAAACCCACTGACCCTGTCTGACAGGGTCGGGACTGGCCAATGGGAGGAGAAGCAAAAAGCAAAGGGGAGGTAAGTGCCACATTTGGGGGCAGTAGGAGCTTCTTTGTGATTGTCATTCAGAGAGGAGACTTTGTCTAAATAACAAGCTTAGAGATAGGGAGCAATTAAACCCAGCATGGGGGGCTTTGGAGGATCCTCTCAAGAGTGAACTTGGGAGCCATCAGAATCTGGTTACCTCACTTTCAGGGTCTGAAATCTGGGTCAAAGAACTGTTTGCTTCAAGTTGTCCATCTGTAAAAAGGGGATAATTACACTTAATTCATGAAATTCTTCTGAGAGTTAAGTATGACAAAATACACAAACAGTATTTAGCAGAGTGTCTGACCCATGTGGGAGGGTCAATTAACGTTATTTTCTGTCTGTCTTCTTCCTTCTCCAACACATACCAGCCGTGAGTGAGTACCATAACTCCATCCGAGGCTGGGTAGGTGGCTTATTCCAAACCCAGGAGTGGGCACATTCAGAAACGTGACTAATAGGGGTGATACAGACAAGAAGACAAACCTTCTGAGCAGCTTCTGGTCTCCACTGGCTGGGGAGAAGCAAAGGCTAAAATAATTGCTCTATGTTCATAACCCTAGATAAGAAGGAAAAGTCCTCCTGGCCTGGCATGGGGTCTGGTTGGAGGAACGTGGTCCCTCATGTACAGATAATTCCTCATTCAAGATGACTAATAAAAAAAATAGAGCACCATAGGATCTTGAAGGCACTTCAAGAAAAAATGGCAGATCAAGTAAATGGCAGGTCTAGAACACTCACCTGAAGGAAGTTGCCATGAAACAGATGGAAATTGAGGCTAAATATATCTTCAGAAAAATCTATAAAATCTTAATTAAATTGTCATCATCAAGCAACATAAAGCAAAAGAGAAAAAAAAATCAGAGATGCAAGAGCTCAGGGATGAGGTAGTAAGACAGAAGAAGTGAAACATGAAAGTAATACAGAGAGGAAGGGGAACCAAATTTACAACTTTCCCGATGTTTATAGGTATTGTCAGCATGAGAGTTGGTTTGTAGAGGTGGTACACAACTGCACTGCAAACAGAAATAACTCCAATACTATTTGGACTATTTCATGGCACAGAAAAGGAGGAAAATCTTACTTAAAAAAATTAGAACAAGACAACTTTGTTATCAAAGGTTAAAAAAATAGTATGAAAAACAAAAACTACAGGGCCGGCCCAGTGGCTCAGGTGGTTGGAGCTCCTGGCTTCTAACTCCGAAGGCTGCCGGTTCGATTCCCACCTGGGCCAGTGGGCTCTCAACCACAAGGTTGCCGGTTCAACTCCTCAACTCCCACAAGGGATGGTGGGCTGTGCCCCCTGCAACTAGCAACGGCAACTGGACCTGGAGCTGAGCTACGCCCTCCACAACTAAGATTGAAAGGACAACAACTTGACTTGGAAAAACATCCTGGAAGTACACATTGTTTCCTAATAAAATCCTGTTCCCTTCCCCAATTAAAAAAAAAAAAAACACCCCAAAACTACAAGCAAATCTCAATTTGTAACAGCATCCAGCAACATATTGGAGAGTGTTGTTCCCAGAATACATATAAGTGAGTGTTGTTCCCAGAATACAAAGTTACTTCAATATTAGGAGATCGTTTAGTAATAATTTACCACATTAATAGAGTAAAAGGGAAAAAGTTTGTAACCTTCACCTTAGATGCTGAAAAGATAGCGGATACACTCCACATCTAACATTAATAAGAAAAGAATAAGATTACACTTTCTCATCAATATAAAATATATCCAACTCAAGATATAACATCCAAATGCAATTTGTGATCTCTGTTTTCTGCCATAAAAGTCATTTTAGGGCCAGTTAGATATAGTTGAAGGTGACCTAGGTATTATAATAATTATTAATTTTATCTTTGATAATGATTGTATCTATCTAGATGAATATTTTTATTTTTTAGAGAGCCACAACTTCTGTAATTTAAAACTATATATATACATATATATATGTATATATATATATATATACACACTCAAATATACACACACACATATACATACACACATATATTTATATTTGTCTATGTATGTAATATATATAGTGTGTGTGTGTAAAGTAAACAAGGTAGGATGTTAGCAGTTGTTGAATCTGCGTTGTTGGGTTGAAGATCATGATGAAGAAAACATTAAAACACTGAAAGAACATGGTGGACTTGAGAGCTGGAGAAGCAGACTCTGCTTGGACAGGACTCTGCTTAACTGAACTGCCCATTCTCCCTGGGTTAATGTGTGCATTTAACACCATTGCAATAAAAACTTGATGGCATTTTTTAAAGAGAGGAAAAAATAAGCTTTCTGAAAAATAACTTTTAAATAAAATTGCAATCAGTAAATTCATGGAAAAGACAGATAATTGGAAAAGAGCATGGTGACACGATTGATTACTAGCTTAGCATGTTGATTACATTGTAAGGTATAAAAATGTTGAATCACTATATTACACACCTGAAACTAATACAATTAATGTAATATTGTATGCCAACTATACTTAAATAAATTAATGAGATTGATGCAATCATCAGAAGATTTTAATGTTAATACCAAAGATTTACCTCATCCTTTTTAACAGCTGCTACTAAATGCACGTGTCATAATGTATTTACACGTTTCCTAATATAGGTATTTAGGGTCAGCATTAGGGTTCCTAATATCGGTATTGGTATCACTAAGTTTCTATTTATTTTTATTATATTTTATATATTACATTTCTATTTCTATTTTAGATAACATATATAAACATAAACATACTTAATGTAATTATATTAAATCAATATGAGAGAAGAGGGCTCAAGAACCTGAAGACCAGCCATGCAAATCAAAACGACAGTGAGATAAGGCTTCACCCCAACAAGGATAGCTGGAATCCAAAAGACAGACAATAAAGGGTGTTGGGGAGGATGTGGAGAAATTGGGACCCTCACCCTCATACACTGCAGGTGAGAATGTAAATGGTACAGCCACTTTGGAAAACAATCTGGCAGTTCCTCAAATGGCTAAACATATGGTTACCATATGACTCAGCAATTCCATTTTCCCCCAAGGCAAATGAAAACATATGACGACACAAAAATGTCTACAAGAATATTGATGCAGCTTTTTTTTTCATAATGGCTAAAAAGTACCTAAATATCTATTAACTGATGAATAGGTAAATAAAATGTGGCGTACCTGTATAATGGAACATTACTTGGTGATGAAAAAGAGGAAGTACTGATACATGGTAGAACACAGATGCACTTTCTTTTTTTTAATTTATTGGGGTGACAATTGTTAGTGAAATTACATAGATTTCAGGTGTACAATTCTGTATTAGATCATCTATAAATCCCATTGTGTGTTCACCACCCAGAGTCAGTTCTCCTTCCATCACCATATATTTGATCCCCCTTACCCTCATCTCCCACCCCTCTTCCCCCCTTACCCCTGGTAACCACTAAACTATTGTCTGTGTCTATGAGTTTTTGTTTCTCATTTGTTTGTCTTGTTCTTTTGTTGTTTTTTGGTTTATATACCATATATCAGTGAAATCATATGGTTCTCTGTTTTTTCTGTCTGACTTATTTCTCTTAGCATTATACTCTCAAGATCCATCCATGTTGTCACAAATGTTCCTATATCATCTTTTCTCACCGCCAAATAGTATTCCATTGTGTATATATGCCACAACTTCTTTATCCATTCATCTATCGAAGAACATTTTGGTTGTTTCCATGTCTTGGCCACCGTAAATAAAGCTGCAACGAACGTTGGAACACACGTGTCTTTATGTGTAGATGTTTTCAGATTTTTGGGTAGATACCCAGGAGAGGGATTTGCTGGGTCATATGGTAATTCTATTTGTGATTTTTTGAGGAACCTCTACACTACCTTCCATAACGACTGCACCAGTCTGCATTCCCACCAACAGTGTATGAGGGTTCCTTTTTCTCCACAGCCTCTCCAACACTTGTTACTATTTGTCTTGTTGATGATAGCCATTCTGACTGGGGTGAGGTGATATCTCATTATGGTTTTTATTTGCATTTCTCTGATGATTAGTGATGTTGAGCATTTTTTCATATGTCTATTTGCCATTTGTATGTCCTCGTTGGAGAAATGTCATAGATGCATTTTTAAAATGTCCTGCTGTGTGCAAGAAGCCAGTCACAAAAGCCACATAATATATGATTCCATTTTTTTAAATGAAGTATCCAGAAAAGCTTTTGGACTTGAACAGGTTCTTTTTTACTTCCCATAAAATAATACCCTCTCTCAACCCTACGTTGCCCCACACCCAAGTCTACACATTTTCACCTTTTTATATAGCCAAGCTTCTAGAAAGAAGAACAATCATATTTTCTCTATTTCCTGGCTTTCGATTTACTCCTTAGTTCTCTGTGATCCAGATTCCACCCACTACTGCCTTAAAATTGTTCCTGTGAAAGCCATTAGTCACCTCACGTTGTCATCTTCAACCTCTTGGTAGCTTTCAACACGTTGACCTCTTCTTGCAGCTGCCTCTATAGCATCACTTGTCTGGGTTTCCTCTCAGCCTTTGGGTGGACCAGCCTCCATTTCCTTTTCAGGCTTGTCCTTACCTGGCCATGAAATGCAGTTTCTTGAGGCCTGGACCCAGCTCCTCTTCTTTCACTTTATACCTCTCTCCCCGGGGCATCTCCCCATGCCCACAGCTTTATTTCTCCATCCTCAGTCATCCTCTGAGCCGGTCCAGACTTGTGTATCCAGTTGCTGACTGGGTATCTCCACGTGGAAGTTTTGTTGACAGGTCCAACTTGACATGCCTGCTTTGAATTGTGGGATCCCAACCGCACACGTCCCCCTTTCACGCAGACGGGGTTCTCCACTGCGTTTCCTCTCCGAGTGAGTGACCGACCGTCTATCCAAGTATGTGAACCAAGCTTCCAGCTCATTCCTGGAGGTGCTAGGTGTGTTCTGGAGTTGGCTTGACTGACTCATGATGGCTGATTGTGAAATTTTCCAGGATTTTGTGATCTGGTTGTTAAATATCAGATTACAAAAAATTAATTATTAAAAATTAAATGATATTAACTTACAAGTAAATAGGTTATACTAAAAACAAATGTAATAAATATCTGTAACTCACTTTTTCAGTATTTACTATTATCTGTGCTCTTGAGATAATTTTCACCTATGGTATCTGCACGATGGGAATCTTGCCTACAGTGATGTCACATTGGCAGCTTGAAATCTGACGGGAGGGGAATATTTCACTATGAAACTGGCAAATATTACCTATTGGGGCTTGATTTATTGCTCTGCTAGTTGTCTAGATTTAAGAAAATCTTGAGGAAATGTTCATAATGAGCATTAAATTTAAAAGTGTGTTATGCCTTTAGCCATTACAATGCAAATCACTCAAAAATTTGAGGAACAAGATTTCCAGTATTCAAAAATTATTAACCCATTCAGGAAAGAAATAGGTCAGGTCACTGACCAATGAGTAAAGTGCTGACACACATCTGTATTATTTTACTTTAGTCTCTCCTACAAACAAAAATATCAGCTAATGTTCATGTCAGGAATTTTATCAGTTGGAACACAAGTTCTCTGTAGATATAAGAGTTCTGCCAAAATAAGTAAACACATACTGTGAGAATTAATTTGCTGTGTGGAATTAACAATGAAATAATTATTTGTAAATTGTGCGCTATAGGCTTTTATGAAAGTATAATTCCCTACCTTTGTCCAATCATTGCCATTCTCAAATGAATTACTGTGTAAGACCCCTAAAAGGCCTCTTTATATCCACTCTTAACCCTGCCAACCTTTTGAAATCCAACTGTGGTCATATGTCTTCTCTTTCAATCAGTATTTTATTGAGGGCCTATTATATGTGCTATTTTAGAGGCTGGATATAAGCAACAGTGGATAAAGCAGACATCAGTTCTGGTCCTCATGGAGAATTAGAAATTAATAAGTTCTATAGAGAAAAATGGAATGGGGTGGGGGCTAGAGAGGGCAAGTAGCAGGTTTGCAGCAAAAATAATAAAAATTGCACAACAATATGGCTGTATACCACTGCTCCCGGGACCTGCTCTGGCTCTACCCTCTTTGTCACCCTGACACCAGTTGTCCCATCCTGCTTGACCTTGATTGTAGGTCTCCCCCAACCCTACACTATGGCATCTTTCCCTCTCCCCTCATCCTAGTTCCCACAGAGCCATTGAAAACTCAACCTGGGTAAAAGCCTCAGGCTTACAGATTGCTTGAGAAAATAATTTGAATAAAAATCTGAAGTCATATTCTTATTTCAAGTAAAATTTGTTACTCGACAGACAGTGATTGCTAGAGGGGAAATGTCTAGGGTGAATGAAAATGTCATGGAACGTGCACATATTTTAAACGAAGGTGGTGGAATTATATTGTGCTACGTGATGTCACAGAAGTTCTGCCTTATGCAAATGAGCCTGTTTTGCAAGGCTGCCCAACCTGTTCTCAGTGGAGTAACAATGGCCGCTGGACCTGGGATTTTCTTGGCTAGTGAGAAGAAGGGCCTTTTCCTTCTGAGAAAGAATGTTAGTTTTCTATTACTACTGTAAAAATTACCATTAACTTAAAGGCTTACAACACAAATCTATTATGTCACAGTTTTATAGCTCAGAAGCTCATCAAGGCATGGCTACTTTCTCTTCTTTGGGCCTCACAAGGCCAAAATCAAGGTGTTGGTCAGCCTGGGCTTTTATCTGGAGGTTCTGGGGAAGGAGCCTTCTCCAGGCTCACTTAGGCTTTGGAAGAATTTGGTTCTATGCATTTGTAGGACAGAAGTCTCTGTTTCCTTGCTCGCTGATGGCCAGAAGTCATTCTCAGTTTCTAGAAGCCCCCACCTTCTTTGGCTCATGGCCCCCTCCCTATTCAAAGCCAAAAATGGCCTGTCGAATGCTTCAAATCTCTCTGCCTTCCTCTTCTGCTTCTTTGAAGGGTTCCTGTGATTACATGGAGCCCACTAGGATGATTCAGAATCATGTCTCTATCTTAAGGTCATTTGATTAGTAGCAGAATTACACCTGAAAAGTCCTTGTATCATGTATGTAACATATTTATGGGCATATCACCAGGAGTCAAAGTCATAGGGACCAAAACTCTGCCTGCCACCGTCTGCCCTCTGGTCTCCAACGCCCATGGCCGTCTCTCAGGCTTCCTAGAGCACTCAGCTGTCTCATCTCATCACAGCATCCACTCAAAGTCCAAAATCTAATCAGTTCTAAAGGACCAGATCTCACCACCTAAATCTGGGGCAGATGAATATTCTATTAAGTACAGTGTCTGGCACGATTCCTCCCCATCTAGGAACCTGTGACACTGAAGAGACAACATACCTGTCTTCAACATGCAGTGGTGGGACATGTACAGGTTAACAGCTACAGACATTCCCCACAAAATGGCAGGAAATGGAGGGTAAGAAGAAGTCACCAATCCAAAGTAATTTTGAAATCCAGCCAGGCAAACTCTGTTAGATTTCAAGGCCAGGGTATGTTCTCCCATGCCTCTCTGCTCCGCCTCTGGGCTCTCATTTCAAATATGACCCCTGGGTCATATTTCTTTTTTTCATAAAAGGTAGCACCGCCTTCAGCTGAAGAATTTTCTCAGTCTGCTTCCTGCCAGTAGAATTGGGGTGTGTGCGTCCAACAGTCTCCTTTCATTTCATCCTCTTTGTCCCTTTTGGTCAGAACTGGCAGTGCTTCTGCTCGTATAAAATTCTCAAGAACCTTGTGGGCCTCTGGAGATGTCACAGGGATTCGCTTGACTGGCCAAAAGGTTGGTTCACCGATCCCTCATCCTAAAATGCTATTATTATCATAAAATTATTATCATCAAATTTCCCATTAAGAATGTTTTCTTTTGCAAAATTTTAGTCCATAAATCAAGGAGTGAAACACGAGCACAGGTATTCATTTATCATAAATCAACTTGATCTCAGGAAATCTGATTTTAGGAAAATATTAGGAAGGGAAGTATTTTGATTCTCTTTACCCTTCTTGTTGCGGAATTTGGACACTGCTGCAGCCACAAGGCCCTGCAGTTGGTTTGCTATTGGTTTTCCACTGTGGATCATTTCATATTATGAATAAGACTATTACAAACTCTCACTCAAGATCACACTTTGAGAACTACTGGTTGGAAATAAATAAAATATCATGTCTGTAAATTAGATAGACATGAAATGGATTCATGGTTGGCCCTTGAATAGAGATTCTGAAATTTAAAGTGAGTAACCACTGAGCCATTTATTCAAATACAGTGGCACCCAAAATCAAGGAAACACATTGCCATAAACAAGAATAAAGCAATAAAAGTTTAACAGAGGAATTAACATAAAAGCAAGAAATTTAACAGGACAACAGGAAAAACATTATAGAAGCATCTTGACTGGGGCCATAGACATCATTGTTATAAGCAATATTTTAAAGACAGTCTAAGTTTCTCTTGACCATTGACCAGAATTCTATTTTTTTTTTTATATTGGGGAATATTAGGAACAGTGTATTTCTCCAGGGCTCCAGGTCATTGTCTTTCAATCTAGTTGTGGAGGGTGCAACTCAGCTCCAAGTCAGTTACCATTTTCAATCTTAGTTGCAGGGAGCACAGCCCACCATCCCATGGGGGAATTGAACTGGCAACCTTGTTGTTGAGAGCTCGTGCTCTAACCAACTGAGCCATCCGGCCACCTCTCTGGAAGCTCAGCGGCAGCTCGTTGTCTTCAATCTAGTTGTGGAGGGTGCAGCTCACTGGCCCATGTGAGAATTGAACTGCCAACCCTGTTGTTCAGAGCTTGTGCTCTAACCAACTGAGCCATCTGGCCGCCCCCAGAATTCTTGAGAGTGAGGACAATTAGAAAAGAAAATAACTGGGAGATTAATAGAATATAAGTCAAATATATAAAAAAAAGCAAGAATAAGTGTTGGGATTTCAACAAACTGGTAACACTCACATGTGTGTATTTACACACACACACACACACACACACACACACACCCTCCTAATGTTTGTTCCTGTTATTTTTCTAGCGCACTTGAGCTAAAATCTGAATGTGGCCCTCATGAAGCAAGGAAGGTCCATAATTTACCAAGTTGGATATTTATCACTGCATTTCAAGAATCAAGGAAGGTTTTCAAATTAAAGCCCTAAGACCATCCCAAAGATAGTAATTCCTGACATCCTGATATTCACATTTAGAGGTTCCCAGCCTTGGTGACAGGTGACCATGGAAAGTACTGTGTCAATTGAGCAGGACGATTTCTTGTCATCAGTATAAGGAAAGATGCTCTTCTGAATTATTTATTTGTCAGGTTATGTGGAAAAGACAATGCCATTGACAAAGTAAAATGGGTTTCCACTGCCTTTGCTGCCCCTGCCTGTTAAGGAGATTTCTTTCTAAGCCTGCTGAGGAAGAGGGCCAATTCTCAGGAGTCCAGACACTCTGAATCAATTCACACAGCACAGAAAAGGGATTAGCTCAAGTTAAAAGCAACAAAAGTGTCATCACGATGTTGTATGGAACTAGATGCCACCACAATTTATGGGGAAGGCCTGATTTTATGTTTTCTTCTTTTCCTATAAAAGCAAATATTGCATGAAAAAATACTAAGTAAAAATTTACGTCATGGATAAATTATTTCTTTTATTTCCCAGTTTTAATTTAGCTCTTTTCATTCATTCATTCATTCAGCAAATATTCATTGAATTCCTACTATATACCAACCCTGACTGAGTTGGTTGATTAAATATATTACTTCTCATGATTTTGGCAGCTCCCTTGAGGTTTCACTCCTCGTCGGTCCTCTTTTTCTCTTTCAGTAGATGGACCCACTTAGGTTCCTATTTATTGAGAAGTGTATTGTTAAAATCTGAATTCGCTTCTCCCACTTTTCTAAAGCAATAGTCATAATAATTATGGTCATCAGAGGTCAAGCTGATTTAATATATTCAAGTATTAACTTTCTTTCCAATTTCAATGCCAAGAGATTTTCAGTCACTAACACAAAAGGGTTAAATGTGACAAGTGACAAGGATTAAAAACACAACTCAGGTACATTCCGCCCATTAATGACCTTGGGAACTTGTTATAGAATGTTTTAAATTTTGGAAGGATGAAATACAGGGTTGGAAAGGAACATTAAAAATCATACGCAGTTATAACAATACATTCAGCCAACTAATTGGGGCCTGTTTGCTGTAAAGAACCAACCTGACGTCCCTCAGCAATGCAACAGTCAGCGTTAACAGTGGTGGTAATGGGATGTGGAAGGTTGGGATGTGAAAATTATCCTCCAGTCAGCTCCTTCAACCCTGATTCCAAATTGAACCCTTAGAGAAATAGTTGGTCAGGACTGTGCTTTCAAAATAAAGCAAATGCACTTAAAAAAATTAAAATAAGTTTGAGACAATGGCTTTACCAGAACCATGTGGATTAGGTGGATTTAGCTGTAATTTTAGACAAAACAAGGTTAGTTTCAGGAGAGTCTCCACCAGGACTTTTGAAAAGTTAAACAAAACATGCCAACGCAATAGAATCCCATGCTGGCTGCCTGGTGATAAAATAAATGAGTGCCCTCAGCTCAGAACAAGAATAAATGGTTATTAAGACCAAATGAATTCAAAAGACATAGAGCATACCTAGAGTCTTTTAATAAGAGTTTTATGATTTTTGACAGAAATTACCTAGTACCAGTAGAAAAAGCCAAGTTTGCATTAAGTCTTCTAGTGGAAAATCAAAGCAAGTGTTAAACAACACAGGTCAAAAGGAACACTTCTCTGAAATCAAACAAACAAACAAACAAACAATCAACCCAAAACAATCTACGTGATATTAAAACAAAAAGGGGATTGCTTTGCCCAGAGTATCTACATGCACTATGTGTTACCAACATCACTGGGTGTGCACCTCACTGCACACAACAGCTGGCTGGGTCTTTGTGGCGCGGCCAGATGCTTACTGCAAGTTCAGTCTTAGAGTTTAATATTTTCCTATCAGCCACGTGAAATCCAGGCTCTTTTGCAAGGAATCCAAAGCCTCCCCTGTCGAGCCTCACGCTCCGCTCCCCGTGACCTTTGATTCTTTCTGCATGTGCATTGTGGACAGGCGGGTCTGCTTCCCGCCTCCTCCCTTGTCTTCCTTTCTCCCTTTCTGTCTTTTCTCTACTCCAGCGCCCATCACACTCATTAAGACCACGAGCCCTTGGCTCACGTTAAATCTGAGAACCCCTCTCCTGTCTTTATGAGTCGGATGTGCTTTTCATGAAGGGCCTCTGCTGGTTTTCTGTGGCTGCGGTAACAAATCACCACAAACCGCACGGCTCACAGGGGCAAAAAGTGGATTCTCCTACAGTTCTGGAGGTCGGAAGTCCCAAACGGTCTCAGGAGCCTTACATCAAGATGCTGGCATGGCTGGTTCTTTCTGGAGACTCCAGGGGAGAATCCGTTCCTTTGCTCTTATGGTTGAAATATTTGTGTCCCCCTCAAATTTATACATTGAAATCCTAACCCCTAATGTGATGGCATTAGGAGGTGGTGCCTTTGGGAGGTCATTAAATCATGAGGATGGAGCCCTCGTGAATGGGATTAGTGACCTTAAAAAAGAGGCCCCAGAACGCTCCCTAGCTCTCTCTGCCATGTGTGGACACTAGTAGAAGTCAGCCATCTACCACGGGGAGCAGGCCTCTTACCAGGACTGGACCGTGATGGCATCCTGGACTCCAGCTTCCAGAACTGTGGGAAGTGACGTATGTTGTTTAAACCACCTGGTCTGTGGTACTCTGTTACAGCAGCTCTAACTAACCGAAGCACTTGCCTCTCTCAGCTTCTAGAAGTTGCTCGCATTCTTTGGCTGTGGTCCCTTCTTCGCATCACCCTGACCTCTGCTTCCATCATGACATCTCCTGCTGTCTCCCTCGTCTCCTGCCTCCTTTTGTAAAGACACCTGTGAGTTGGACCCATTTACATAATCCAGGATAATGTCCCCCGCACCATAGCCGCAGTGTAACCCCATCGGCAAGTTCTTTCACCATGTAAGGTGACATACTCACCAGGAATTAGGATGTGGACATCTTCAGGGGCCATGCGTTCTGCCCTCCACAGGGCTCACCAAATTCTCCATCACAAAGTGTGTCCTGTCTCCTGCAGCCTGCAGCATTCTCCTCACTGCCTTGCTTCTACAGCACTTGTGATCTGATATTTTTAGTTATTCACTCATGCGCCTGAGAAGTTTGCAGCCCTTATGATATGTACGGGCCACTGCCTGCTCTCAGATCCCTTCCTCGGCCATTCTGAGATCTGCTCCTCACCTGGTGGAGCTGGTGCTGTAACCAGGTCACCCAGGCCGTCAGCTGATTCAGGACGGGCTCCTGCAGCGGGAGGAAGGCAGAAGCCAGGGCGTTTCTCATCTCCTCTCTGGGATGGGGGGGCTCCTGACATCAGCTGCGTGTCCTCTGTGGAGTCCCTCCTGCTGGTGGCCCCACTCCTGCTTCTGTCCCCTCCCCTTATCCCTCCCGCCCAGAGGTGAGCGGTTTCCTGGTGTTGACAATCTCGGCGTTGCCTCACTTCTCCTAATGTGATCTTTCAATTCTTTGAAACACTTTTGTACATATTTAATTCTCCAAATTATATTCTTTCTATTAAATTATCTGATGGGGATTTTGTTTTCCTGGTAAGACCCTGATGGATACACAATTTAAACAGTGTGGGGAGTCAGAGACAAAAAGTGGCTTGATGTGTGCTCTCAGAGGCTGACAGTGTGGCTTGGGACACACTGGGACAGAGGGTCCCTGCAGTGCAGGATGAATAAGGCTGCTCCCCTGTGTCAACAAGATGCCCTGGGAAATAGAGACGGGATTCTCCCAGAGACTTTGAGCTTGACATACATTTGGTTTTGAAGGCTGGGGAGAATTTCAAGACAATAGGTGGGGGAAGACATTTCAGGAGGTATGAGCAGGTACAGACAGACAGGCGCGTGCAGGGGACACTGGGGAGCGGACAGTGGACAGCTGCCACCACACACACTCCCTAGAGAGCGATGGAGAAAGAAAGGGCAGTGACAGGTAGATAAGGCTGTATGTCAGTTTCCTGGGGCTGCTGTAATAAAGGACCACAAACTAGGTGGCTTAAAACCACAGAAATTTATTGTGTCACATTGTGGAAAAGCTGGAAGCCCCACACCAACGTGTTGGCAGGGCTGTGCTCTCTTAGGAAGATCTGCTGGTTTTCGGTAATAATTGGCATCCCTCAGCTTCTAGAAGCATCACTCAGTCTCTGCCTCTGTTGTCACACGGTGCTTCCCCAGTGTGTTTCTGTGTCTTTGCCCGAATTTCACTCTTCTTATAAGGACACCAGTCACTGGATTTAGGGCCCAACCTAATCCAGCCTGACCTCATTTTGACTTGATGACATCTCACAAAACACTATTTCCAAATAATGTCACAGTCACAGGTACTAGAGGTGAGGGCATGGACACATCTCTTTGGGGGATACGGCTTCGCCCAGGACAGCATGGTTTTAGGAGAACCCCCAGTGTTATGCTGAGACATGGCTATGGTTTGGTGACAGGCTACGGTTTCAGCAGGGAAGTGACACATAGGGACTACTATCCACTGGTACATTTTCATGATCATTTAAACCAATCCCAGCCTCTCCTTTATTAACCAAAACAAAACCAAAACCAAGCAGCAACCTTCCTGCACCCCATTTTCCGTGTGTCTCTCTTCCCCTTAGGAGCTACCTGGTCCACACTCACTGTCCCCACTCCCCTCCCCCCACTCCCTCACCCACTGAGATCTAGACTGTATTTCCACCGAGCTCATCTGTTCTGTGCTGTCAACCACCATCTTCCCACCTATTTGCTCTGCTAAGCGGTGCCACTTATCCTGTCCTACCGTCACCTGCAACACAAAGTGTCCAAAATTGAACTACTTACCTCCCCAGCCTGGCGTCCCCGATGGCGATGCGGGACGCCACTAATCCCCCAGCTTTCCAACCAGCTCTGGAGTCACCCGCAACTTCTTCCTCCCACGCGTGCAATAATATCCTTACATCCCACGATTCCACCGCCTCTCACTGGAATGGCTGCCCCCATCTGCTAGATTGCAGGACCCTCAGTCCAGCAGCCCTAAGAAGCTTGGGGCAGCCACAGTGATCTTTCAGGTGAATCTGTCAGGTGACTCTCCTGCTCTAAAACCTCTCCCGTCTCCAATTACCAAAAGGTACAGACCCAGTTTCTTTCCATTTCTCACCAAGCAGGATGTACGTTGCCCTGAGTAGGCTGAATCAAATACTAACTTACACCACTCACATTCCTGTCCCCTAAATATGCTGCTTCTCATCTCTTTCTCTAAGACAGAAAGACTCTCTTCCTCCCTCTTCACCTAGCCAGCACCTCCTCGCTTTATTTTAATGGGGCACTAAGCAGAGAACAAGTACAAAGCGGGCTACTGCAATTATCTTTCTGGAACTACCTACTCCCCGCCCTCTAATTCTCCTCACTTAGGACCAAACTCAGGCGTCCCTTCTGCTAACAGCACAGGACCAAGCCTGACGTGAATGCAGAACCAGCATCCCGCCCGTCTCCATCAAGCCTAGCGAGGCAATTTCCTAATGATGGGAGCATTTCAAATACTTGTCAATTCCTAAATGGAGGGGGTAGAATTGGCAATTCACGTAAGTCTTTGATTTTCAAGCCAAGAAGCTATAATTTACATAGATGACAGGAAATGTGTGCACGTTTACATCAAAGCCCTGCACATTTCATCATGGACCTGACCATCTGTGGAGGGATTGGCTAACAGACTCCTCACCTAAAAGCACCTCCCAGTGAAATTCCCCAATTTATATTTGGGGAGAGACCAATGATATCAATGCTGAAAAGGGCCCCGGTCATCCCTGGTTCAACCCCTTTGCTCTCTAGAGATAAGAGCAGACGGGTGAAGACAGAGCAGGTGGCTCACTCAGGGTGATTCAGCTCATTGAGGTAACAGCAGGCACAGGCACTGGGTGTCTCGAGCCCCATGCGGGTGTCTGTGTGATGACACTTCCCACTCCTCTGGTAGCACCGTGAAGAAGTCTGCAGATTTGGGCTGGAACCCGGATGAGCTGCTCACCAGCTCTGAGACCCGGGGTGAGTGGTTGTCTAGCATGTGTTTCCCATCTGTACCAAGGTGCAGAAATCTCTTGCCTGCCACTCTCAGGGGCCTGTTCATTCAGTCGTTATGCCTCTATTTCAACCTTTACTGGTTGTCTTGCTGAGTGTTGGGTACTGTGCTGTGTGCTGTAATTCTAGGCCAAATAAAAATGTGGTCTTAATGTCAGTCCCAGATAGCGTCTCTCTGGCTTTATCCCCACCGTCTCTGTGGAACCTCCGAGTCCTCATGACATACACAGGGAGGGTTGTGGCCAAGATGCTCTGCTCGGAGAGACCAGCCTGTGCCTGTGACCTCAGGCTCCGGTCTCCGTGCTCTCCAGGTGCCTCTCGCCAATGCTGATGAGATGCCGCAGGTCTTAGTCTGCTCGGGTGGCCATGGCAACATGCAGTAGATTAGGGGCTTCAACCACAGAAATTTATTTTATCACGGTGCTGGAGGCTGGAAGTCCAAGATCAAGGTACTTTGGTTTGTGGTGAGGCCTCTCATCCTTGCTGGCAAACTGCCACCTTGTCACTATGTCCTCACATGGCCTTTCCTCCGTGTGCGTGCATGGAGAGAGCAGAGAGAGAGCGGACTCTCTGGCATCTCCTTATAAGAATGCTCATTGTGTTGAATCAGGGCCCACCCTTATGACCTCGTGCAACATTAATTCCTTCCTTTGAGACGACAGCTCCAAAAACAGCTACACTAGGGGGCGTTATGGCTTCAACGTATGAATGTGGGGACAGCAACAGCATTCAGTCGGTAAAACCAGGAGCAGGAGGGGCTACTTTGTTTGATGTTGCTCATGTTCCTTGGCTGCCCAGACAGCTTGCTCTACGTATTTGTGGTGTTTCCAGAAAAATAAACATCTTTTAGGCTTTACTGTTTACTTGTTCAGATGAGCAGGAAAGCCGTCTTCACGATGCTGATTTCTCTTTCTGGAATGAACGGTACTGTCCCTCCTTTCACTGAACCAACAGGGTTGGGGCTGGGACAGCACTGATGGTTATCTGCCAGTCCTCCCCCTCTTCTTCTAAGCTGATGGAACCCCGATTTTTAGTTGGGCCATCAAGCCCCAAAGAAAGGCTTCATTTGTCAGCCCTCCCTCCACAGTAGAAGTGTTGTCCCCAACCACAGATACTGGCTGAAAGGTCAGCTGCAAAACACACAATTGCAAAACAAAAATGAATCAGGAGGGAAGAACTGACATGCAAGAAAAAGGAAGAGAAGCACAGATGGCGATAAAACACACATAAATTTAATTGATGATGAGCTATAAAAATAAGTATTTTTTCAGGTTGATAAATGTGGAATTAAAGCTAGACAACAGAAGGAATAGCCATCTCCATCTTATTAAGGGGTGGGCTAGAGCTATTGAAGTAGAAAAAGCGGTATACTCTATTAGAATTATAATAAAGTTTGTGCACTAACAACTTAAGAGTAACAACCAAAGAACAGAAGACAATTTGTAATTTCCTACCCAATGGAAATAAGTGCTGGTAAAGAAAAGTTAATAAAGAAATCAATTCAACAAAAGGCAGGAAAAGAGAAATAACAAAGCAAAGGAAAAAGTATGCTAACACAAAATAAGATGGTAGTAATAAATCAAAATATGCCACAATAAATATTAGGTTGAACAATATGAGATTGCCACTTTTTAGGTAAGAATATCTGAATATTCATTATTGCATATGGTTTAACTTATTATAAGGAAGGATTTTATTTCCTCACTAAAAGGAAACAAATAAGGGAATGGACTTTTAAAAATTGAACTGTATTACATGGTAGAACTTTTTTTAGTTTTTTGAGGACACTCCATACTGTTTTCCATAGTGGCTTCAGTAATTTACAATCCCACCAGCAGTGTATAAGGGTTCCCTTTTGTTCACATGCTCAGCAACACATGTTGATGTTTTGATAATAGCTATTCTGACATGATCCAGGATTTCCACTTCTAGGTATTTATCTGAAGGAAGAAAACACTAATTCAAAAAGATATATGCACCTTTTTATGTTCATTGCAGCATTACTTCCAATAGCTAAGATACGGAAGCAACCTACGTGTCTATCAATAGATGAATGGATAAAGAAGATGTGAGATACACACACACACACACACACACACACAGACACACAGACAGACACACACACGGCGCCAAAAAAATGTACACACATTTTAAGAAAGGGAAAAAACTGTATTAAAATCGCAATACTCAGTACATACCGATAGCAAAAGATGAATACAAGTCATGTTTGACTTCTGCAATTACAAGAGCTGCTCCAAGTGGTTACCACCAGTGTCCAGACACTTCTGATTATGGCAAACTATTGCTTGAGCATAGATAACATCTCTTAAAATGTGTATATGTTTTTTTGGCACCGCTGGTGTGTGTATATATATATATATATATATAATGGAATATTACTCAGCCATAAAAAAATGAAATCTTACTATTTGTGACAACATGGATGGACCTAGACCTAGAGGGCATTATGCTAAGAGAAATAAGTCAGACAGAGAAAGGCAAATACTGTATGGTTTCACTTATATGTGGAACCTAAAAAAAATCCAACCAAACAAATGAACAAATAAAACAAAACAAAACAAAAACAGACTCACAAAAACAGAGTACAAAGGGAGGATTGCCAGAGAGGAGAGGGTGGGGCGACTGGTGTAAAAGGGGAGAGGAAATCCGGTCCATACTATTGCGACGAGTTCGCCTGGTGATGGATTATACCTATATTGTAAGGTAGATCGATGTTGAATCACTATAGTGTATACCTGAAACTAATATAAGATTGTATGCCACCTATATTTAAATAAAAAATATCCTAAAAAATAAAGGACCAAAAACCTCAACTACAGGGTGCCAAAAAGAGGCATACCTAAGCAGAGTGTGGGAGAAAAATTGAAAGCAAAGTTAAATAAAAGATAGAGCAGTCAATCCTAACCAAAAAGAAGCTGATATAGTTAATGTTAGCAAAATAGAATTTAAGGTGGAAAGCACCGTTAGGAACTAAAAGCAGATGCATTAATGATAAAACAGAACAAGGAACAACCGCAAGCCTGCCCATGTCTAAAAAAGTATGCAGCTTAATATATATGAAAAGGACAAACTGTAAAACTAATTCACTCATAATCTATCTGTCTGTCTATCTCAGAAAATTACAAGAAGGAAGTTGACATACGTACCATCTTGGCGAGGAAATTTCACACAACTCTATCAGAAATTGGTAGACGAAAAAGAAACAAATGTAACATTATAAAAAAATATCTAAAATACCATTTATACACCAACTGAAAAAAATATTCTTGCAATTAAAAAATGGAGACTATACCTTCTTTTCCAGTTCATACTGAATATTGAAAAAAATGGTCATGTATTAGGGCACAAAGGATAATCTTTAACAAATACCAGATAATTAATAGCCTCCAAGTTCCAATGCAATTAAATGTAATTAGAAATTAGGAAAAAAAAGACTTGTGTAAAGTATTTCCTTGATGCAACAGTAGCGCACCCCCAGGTACTTTGGGCAGTTTGGGTGGCTGGTCATCGTTCAGTAACATCATTTTTACTCCTAAAAAGTTCATTTATAATCATCTGATTATGGGGGAGATTCCAGCAAGCTCCATTCTGTTAGGAGTTAAGTTTATACTTCAAATGACTCCCATTGGCAGTCGTGATTGGAATATAAAAATAAAATATATTTTATCCTATTGTAGCTATTATTATCACTATTTATATCATATTAGCTTTATCATTGTCATATAGTATGGATGAAATATCATAAAGTATTCTCGGCCTTTGCCATGCTCTGACTTTAAATGAGTTTCTCTCCGAATGTTTCTCACCCTCTCATCTCTCATACGTGTTATTTGAATTATCCTAAAATCACAGAGTAGTACAATCAAACTCATGACTATTCTGTCAGCCCTGAAAGGCCCAGCTTCTCCTTTCCCATTTCCTTCTTAGAAGGCTGGTGGGCTCTTTGACATCTGACAACAAAATTAGTCAGGCATGTCTCACCATTTCTCTGAAGTATAAGCCCTTATCTAATCCTTAAATGCAAATAGAAGAAACCCCACTTGAGATGCTTCTGCGGATAGATCTCACATGCAGGAGAGAGAGAGAGAGCGTGCTCCCCCACAGGTCAACACAGGTGTGTGGGGGGGAGCCTGCAGGAGAGAGAGAGACTGCTGGCCCACAGGTCAACACAGGTGGGGCAGGGGGTGGGGGAGCCTGCTTTACCATCCCACAGGATGGTAGGGGGAAGAATGAAAAACCATGTGAAAGTATTTCAAAGTGCTCTACCCCTTTTATCCTTTGACCTCAAGCTAGAAAATCGGTAAGAGTGCCTTTTTGTAAATTTCGAGGGCAGCGGTGACGTGGGGGATGGGGAGGCATGGCAAAAAACCTGGTTACTACTTCCACCTCCAGGAAACCAGATCTGTTGAAATAAAGAACTCAGGCTAGGAATCCGAGAGAGGTTGCGTTTCATGGGCCTTGTCCCCTGAAGCATATGTTAATCTCTTTATATGCGGAGCAGCTGGAATTTTCAATAATTAAAAGAAAACTCAGAGCCAGACATTTCCTTGAGGAGCCCGGAGACATTTAGGCTGCAGGGTCTGTGTAACCTGTGGCACGCTAACACTTCCACTACATTGGTGTACACTGGGCGTTTTAGATGTATTGGATGGTGACAATTGGCCGTGTGAATGCAGTGGGAATAAATTCCTATTTATTTTCGGGTGCTCCCACCCCAGGGACTATTGTTCTCACAGTGTTTATACAAGCAGCCAGTGGTCATGGCAGGTCCAGCATCCAGCACCATCATTCCTTCTGGTCTTGGTCAGCCCCTGCACTGCTGTCCCCTCCCCCACCCTTGCCAGTGCCTTTCTCAGGGAGGTTCCAGCCCCCCCACGCAGCCTCTCCTCCCTGTGATCAAACAGGCTCTATTTCTGGTTGCCTTCCTTTTCTCTCTGTGGCCAGGCTTCTGCTGTTTCCTGGCACCTCTGATGAATGAAATTTGTGGGGTGATGATTTCCCAGGAGAGGTGGGAATTCCTCTTCACTCTCTAACACCACATTTGAAAGGGGACGCCTTTTCCCCAGCTACCATCCATAGAATGTTTGCCTTTGGACTTGATTTTTTATGGTTTCTCTGTCTGCCGCCTTGCAAAGCCTCCTAGTGTGACAGGGGAAAAACGGTGGTCACATGGACACTCACTGAGCAAGTGTCCTGACGCATTCCAGCAAAATGGCACCTCTACTGGGCAGGGCCGTCCTGAGGTGACTGCTCCCTTGGGTGATGTGCAGGGCTCCCCACTAGCAGTTGCACCCCGAGTCTGTGACCACCCCTAGAGTTTCTTCTCGGACTCCCTGTCATCCTGAGCCACTTATACCAAAAGCATCAGGAAAGGTACAAGCAAGCTCGAAGCGGTCTCCAAGCATGTTAATTATACTTCTCCCGGGAAATCCACAGGGCAGGTTGGGGTCGGGGAGGGACCCTCTCGTGCCCGGTTCTCATCAGAATTGCAGAACTCCAGCTGGGCGTCAGGCAAGCACTGCCACAGACTGTTCTCCTGGCATTTTCAACCTTTACTTCCCAATGAGCATAAAGGAGTCTCCCTCCTCAATTGGATGCTAGACATCGGTTAAGGCAAAGACGGGGAACATGAAAATGGGAAACACTCTTCAGAACACCAAAGCAAGAAACATATTTACTTCATTTTTTGAGATACCCACTACAATTCCTGAACATTAAAAGTCATGCACCCATTAAGAATAATTGAAACTGAAATGTGAAAGGCATTGCGTTTCACTAAACCGTTTCCAAGGGTGTGAATTGCTTCTCTAGCCAACTGCCAGACGGGCTGCTTTATTTCCTAACTTGAACACTAAAGCTCCCTGGGCCAAGGAGACAGTTTTGCCACCAACTGTAGAATTTCCCTTTTCCTTCTGTTTCCTGACGTGGGCTGGCTGTGGTCCAGGGCTTCCTGAGATGGGCCGACAGGAGGGGTACCTGTTTCGCCCCATCCCAGCACCACACAGGCTACATCCCACACCGAGCCTTGAGGAGACAAAAAGGGCATACGGAATGTGTCCTGTTTGGTT
Source organism: Rhinolophus ferrumequinum (assembly GCF_004115265.2). NCBI lineage: Eukaryota > Metazoa > Chordata > Mammalia > Chiroptera > Rhinolophidae > Rhinolophus > Rhinolophus ferrumequinum. Next base: position 105,258,523 of record NC_046285.1, on the reverse strand, counting down.
CCCATGCAGCGATGGCTCAATTTCTCCTAGTTTATAGGAATAAAATATGCACGACTGTTAACCCGAAGAGCAGGAACTTTAGGACTTTGTGCACAAATAGAATCATCACAAGTAATGTCTGAACCAAGCGCACCTTGGGGAAACGGTGTCAGGAAGATGGCGCAAGCTGCGCAGCACAAGAGGCTCAGGGAACTGCTTCTCCCAGGACTCAAAGCAGTCAGGGGCCCCAGGACAGCCCTGCTATGTGCTCATAGACCCAAAGCTCCTCCTTCCAATCAGGTTGGGTACAGACCCACTGATTTGCCTCGTGTGAAGGTTTCAGATTGTAGAGATGTCGGGCGGAAAAGGGTTTGGAGGGTGGTTCCTTAGGGGACGGTGGACATCTGAGGATTTTGAGTCCTCAATGCTTTCACATTGTCTTATCTTTGAAACAGTTTTCTTAGTATAATATGAAGATGCCATTTGTCTTTCTCACTGTATTGACATTTGCACTGATGGCACAGAAGCAATGGTGGGTGTATTTGAATTCGTCAGAGAAACAAAACCATTAGGATGTGTGTGTGCATGTATGTGTATGTGTGTGCATGTGTGCGTGCATGTGTGCATGTATATGTGTGTGCATATGTGTGCATGTGCATGTGTGTGCGTGTGCAAGTGCACACACGTGTGCATGTGTGTATGTGTGCATGTGCATGTGTGTACACGTGCGTGCATGTGTGTGTGTGCATGTGTGTGTACACACATATATACAGAGAGAAAGAAAGAGAGAAATAGTGCTCTTTGGTGGGATGATATAATACACGTGTATTATACATATAGATATTGATATAGATTAGATAGATTGATCGATAGATCGATAGATTGTTGATAGATGATAGACAAGTAGATAAATTAGATAGCTGGACGGACAGATGCGCACACACACATAAGAGATATTTACTTTAAGGAAATGGCTTACAAAGTTTTAGGGGCTGGCGTGTTCAAAATCTGCAGGGCAAGTGACAGACTGGAGGTCCAGCGAAGAGTTGATGCTGCAGCTGTAGTCTGAAGGCTGGTGGGAGGCAGACGTCCCTCTTCCTCAGGAGACCTCAGTCTTTTCTCCTAAGGCTGTCACCTGATTAGGTGAGGCCCACACGCATTACGGAGGGCAATCTGCGTTACTCAGCGTCTATTGAAGTAAATTTTAATCCAGTCTAAAAAATACCTTCAGGGTGACATCTAGGCTGGTGTTTGATGAAACAGCTGGGTACCACGGCCGAGCCACGTTGACATATAAAGTTATCAATCACAGTGGATAGACGGCTGGTGCCGTGGCATCAACTCTACTGGCATTCAGTGGGTTCTTCACTACCAGGCACTCAGAGTACAGAAAAAGAAACAAACAAACAAACAAAGAATGAAGGAAGGGAAGCCAGTTCCAGTTTCACTGAAGAAAATCCTCGGTGAAATAATCAAACACAGTTGATTCTATTAAATCTTACCCTGGAGTTCATGTCTCCTACCATTCTGTGTCCCAAGAAGGGGAGAACAGCTCGAGTACTTTGGCTGTAGGCGGAAGTGCAATACTTGTTGCAGGAGAAGCATTCATGCGATTGTGGGAGCTGCAGGCTCAACCAGCCACATTTCGGGTTTCCTGGAATTCCACTCTTACCTGAAGGGACTGACAGATGGCCTCTGGTTACCCAGATGTGGATATTTGGCAGACGTTGCCATGGAAATGAACATAGCTGGGCTATTACGCTAAGAAAACAATGGACAGGGTCTGGTGTCCAAGATAACATTTACCCTTTTGAGTAAAAACTAGAATTAAAAAAAGAAACAAAAAACAAAAAAGCGGAGCTGGACATTTCTCCAATACTTAAGACTTTTCTGATGCTATATTTGACATTGTGTAATACACAGTTTAGTGAACCAATATTTTCTAATGACCAATGCATGATGTTCCAGAAGAAGGCCTGAGCCAAAAAGCCATTGCAAGGTCCAGCAGCGTCGTGCACTCTAATGTAAGAGGATAGGGAAAGGCCACCACTTCTGACCTCACAGCCTCCAGGGAAGGATGACATCGTTCTGGCGGGTGGATTTCAAAGGCAGGGCTCCGGACTGAAGGACCCTCACGTGGAGAAGGCAAGTAGGGGCTGGCGTGTACTACTTAGGATTGTTGTAAGACATGGAAAACTAACTAGATCTAGTTTGGGCTAAGGGGAACATTTTCTGAGAGGATGATGGGTTACCATTTTACCAAATCCCAGGAAAGGCAAGAGAGCATATGGATTTCCAGGAGAACAAGACATGCAGACTCTCATACGGCCATGAGTCCTGTTTGTTTTCTTTGCTTCTCCCAGTGTCCAGTGTCATCTTCCGACTCATCTTCCTTCCTTGCTGGCTTTCTCCTCATGGTGCCCAGGGGGCTGCCGAGAGTCCATCAGTCACCAGGCTAGAGAAAGCTCCCACAGTTCCAGTTTGAAAAACTCCAGAGAAAAATTCGATTTGCCCTATTTGGGTCTATGCCAATCCCTGGACTAATCGATTAAAGACAAGAAGGTAGGTGGGATGGGATCATGGGGCACAGACATGGCCACTGGCATGCAGATCTGTGTCTAAGCATCCTTTCCAGAGACGAGAGAATCTCAGAGACCTGCGTAGCACCTTTCCGTGGGCTGCAGTATGGGAGAGGCTCTTTCTCTCTCTTTCTCTCTCTCATTTTTGCTTCTCTTTAAAATTATTTTTTTCAGTTACAGTTGACATTCAATATTACTTTATATTAGTTTCAGGTGTACAGCATAGTGGTTAGACATTTGTATAATTTATGCACTGATCCCCCGAATTAGTCTAGCACCCACCTGGCACTATACATAGTTATGACCATATCATTGACTCTATTCCCTGTGCTGTACTTTACATCCTTATGACTATTTTATAACTACCAATGTGTACTTCTCAATCCCTTCCCCTTTTTCACCCTGCCCCCAACCCCCTCCCACCTATCACCCCAACAAATCTAGTCCCCATCTGACACCATACGTAGTTATTACAATATAATTGACTCTATTCTTTATGCTGTACCCTCCATCCCCATAACTACTTTGTAACAACCACCTTGTATTCTTTAATCCCTTCCCCTTCTTTCATCCATACCCCCAACCCTCCTTCCATCTCGCAAATATCAAAATGTTCTCTGTATCATAAGTTTGTTTCCGATTTGTTTGTTAATTTTGTTCTTAGAGTCCACATATAAGAGAAATCACATTGCATTTGTCTTTCTCTGTCCAATACACTCCACTCAGCACATTACCCTCCAGGTCCATCCATGCCGCTCGCTACAGGTCCATCCATGCCGCTACAGATGGCAAGAACCATTCCCTTCCACGGCCGAGCAGTATTCCATTGTATACACGTACCACCTCCTCTTTATCCATTCATCCATCGATGGACACCCAGGCTGCCTCCACATTTTGGCCATTGTAAACAATGCTGCAATGAACATATGGATGCACATATTCCCTCGAAGTAGTGTTCTGGGTTTCTTTGGATAAATACTCAGATGTAAGGGGCCTTCTTTGTCTCTTGTTATAACTTTTGTTTTAAAGTCTATTTTGTCTGGTATAAATGTTGCTACCACAGCTTTTTTTGTTTGCTTCCATTTTCATGACATAATATCTTTTTCCATCCCTTTACTTTCTGTCTGGGTGTATCTTTCAGTCTGAAGTGAGTCGCTTGTAGGCAGCATATGTAAGAGTCTTTTTTTTCTTATCCATTCAGCCCTCATATGTCTTTTGATTGAAGCCTTTAATCCATTTACATTGAAAGCAGTTGTGATAGATATGTAGCTATTGCCATTTTATTATTCATAATTAAAAATATTTTTTTTCATCTTAAAGAAGTCCCTCTAACATTCCTTGTAATACTGGTTTGGTGATGATGAACTCCTGAGCTTTTTCTTGTCTGGGAAGCTCTTTACCTGTCCTTTGATTCTAAATGATAGCCTTGCTGAGTAGAGTAATCTTGGTTGTAGGTCCTTGCTTTTCATCATCATCACATTGAATATTTTGTGCCAATCCCTTCTGGCCTGCAAAGTTTCTGTAGAGAAATCAGGTGACAGTCTTATGGGAGCTCCCTTATAAGTTACTAGTTGCCTTTCTCTTGATACTTTTAGGATTCTCTCTTTGTCTTTAATGTTTGCCATTCTAATTATAATGTGTCTTGGTGTGGGCCTGTTTGGGTTCATCTTGTTTGGGACTCTCTGCCCTTCCTGGACTTGTATGTCTATTTCCTTTGCCAGGTTAGGACAGTTCTCAGTCATTATTTCTTCAAATAGATTCTCAATCCCTTGCTCAGTCTCTTCTCCTGGTACCCCTGTGATGTGAATGTTGTTACACTTGATGTTGTCACAGAGGTCTCTTAACTATCCTCATTTTTTTTAAAATTAATTTTTCTTTTTGCTGTTCGGATTGGGTGTCTTCTGATACCTTCTCTTCCAAATAGTTGATTTGCTCCTATGCTTCATGTAGTCTGCTGGTGATTTCTTCTAGTGCATTCTTCATTTCAGTTATTGTATTCTTCACTTCTGACTGGTTCTTTTTTATGGTTTCTATGCCCTGTTTTATGCTTGCTGTCTCTTTGTTGAAGTTCTCACTGAGTTCCTTGAGCATCCTTATAACCATTGTTTTGAACTCTGTATCTGGTAGGTTGCTTGCTTCCATTTCGTTTAGTTCTTTTTCTGGAGTTTTCACCTGTTCTTTTATTTGGTATGTATTTCTTTGTTTCCTCATTTTGGCTGCCTCCCTGTGTTTGTTTCTATGTATGAGGTAGATCTGCTATATCTCTCAGTCTTGGCTGGGTGGCCTTACGTAGAAGGTGCCCTGGCACAGTCTCCCTGGTCACCTGCTCTGGGTTCTCCAGCAGTGACCCTTGTGGGGTTTGTGTGTGCCCTCCTGTTGTAGTTGAGTTTTGATTGCTATCGGCAATTCATTGGGTAGGATTGGTCCTCAGGCTGGTTGGCTATGGGGTTTGGCTACATCCACAGCTTATGGGCTGCTGTGTTTATGGGGGGAATGACCTTACCCCAGTGAGTGGGATTTGCCCCATGGGTTTTGGTGCCTGTTCAGACCGTCCTTTGTGTATGCCACTTGTGGGGCTAATTGGGCAGTACTCTGGTATCTGAAGCCAACCTCTAGATATATTGGTTCTGAGGCCTTTTGCGAGGAGCTCTGGTACAGGCCCAGGTCACCCACTGCCTGTAACCAGCCAGCTACAAAGTGATCCATGGTTTTTTGCTGCCTGTGCTAGACCTGGAGGCATGTGGGAGAGGCCACACTGTGAACAGTGGATAGCTGCCACCAGTACCGGGCCTGGGGTAGCTCCACAAAAAGCCAGGACACCTCAAGGCCTGCTGACATCTGCCAGTTCCCTTAAGATTCAGTCACTGATAAAGTCTCGTGGGGGTAAGAAAGTTGGGTGAGGCAGGGTCTCAGGGAGTCTCTACAGTGGGAAGTGTTGTGGTCACCAGGTTAATGTAAATTCTGGTTTGGTGCCAGTGCTGAGCCTGGAGCAGCTCAGGAAGTCTCAGAGCACACTGAGGCCAGTTGTGGCCCGCATGAGGCCCATGAACTCTGATAGTTTTCCAAGAAAGAGTGCAATGCAGGAGGGGTTGGCTGCTCGAGGAGAAAGTGCCTCCAGCTGTGTGCATGTTGGGTGGGGCAGGGTCCCAACTGAGTCAGTAGGATGGAGCAGCAGAGCTCACCAGACCGATCAGACTCAGATTTGGCCGTTAGCGTGAGGGGGCAGGCTCAACACATGAAAGATGGCAGCCGCCTGCCTGGCTGCACAAGACGACTCCACACAGGAAAATGGTGACTGTCCTCCAGACTTGGCCTCAAAACTACACACCTCAGTCTGCTCCTTGTATGCCTCTGATGTCTCTTGTGTCACCATCCCTCTGTTGGAGCCCAAGGTGAGTACCTGTGAGGGAGTGAGTCTGTGCATGAGCCGTTTAAGAGGAAGTTTGGTTTTCCCACAGCCTTCTGTCCCACCCAGATGGTCGGGATCCCCACTGTTTTTCACAGCCAGATGTTGTGGGGGCTCTTCTTTGTGGCACCTGTACTCTAGGCTGAAGAGCCTGGAGAGCCTGGAGTGGGGCTGGGGTCCTGTGATCCTCCGTGGGGAACCTCCAAGGCTGAGGTATCCCTCCCTATTTTCAACCACCACACAGAGGTTTGGGACCAGACAGTTTGCGTCTCAGCCCTCCAGCCTGTCTTGACAGTGGCTTCTATTTTATATCCTTAGTAATAAAACTTCTGTTTATCCAGTCTTCAGATGGTTCTACAGGTTGATTGTTCTACAATTTAGTTGTAATTTTAATGTGTTTATAAAAGGAAGCAGGCACAGTGTTTGTCTACTCTTGCATCTTGGATCTCCTCGAGCTGGTCCTTCTCGTACGACAGATTCGGTTTCACGTTACTCTCAGTGACAGTCAATTTGTGTTATCTTTGGTTGTCAAGTTTGAGCTTGTCATCAACCAGGCTACATGGAATTAAGAGGAAGACTCTGTGTCCATGTGAGGTGTGAGCCTTGTGGGGGAGCCTTGTGTCCCTTGAGACCCAATACAAGGGAGGCAGTGGCAGTTAGGAGAGGCCCCTGCTGAAATGTCAAGGATAAGAGTCAGCCTGAGGGGGTTTTGCTGGCCCCCTCCCCATGGGTGTCCCTCTCCATTGCCAACCTTTCATTTTATTAAGAAAGAGTGAGAGAAGAGGAAGAGTTTCTTCACTTGGGCTTGTGGGAGAACAAAGAGGGAGACCCCCTAGAGTCTGTATTGGAGGCCAATTGATAATGAATGATGAGTGGGAAGAAGTACGTCTGAGACGGTGCCAAGATATCGGCACCGAGTCACTGGGTGATCAGTGGCTCCTTTGCATTAAACAGAGGCATTTGTGGAGAAACTGAAAATTCACGTGCCTTGTCTGAGGGGCTGCGTGACATCCAGCTGGGGATGTCTCATATTCAGTTGGAAATGGGATGGGAGGCTCAAGAGAAAGGGCATGAGATAGGGCAGAGGCACAGGATTTGTGGACGCTGACGCCACTGTGGTAGAGAGAGTGGTTTCCATGGTTACCAGTAGGGCTGGTCAACCCCAACACTGATGGGAAGGCAGGCAGATTCCAGAATCTTCTCTATCCTTACCACGGAGGCCGATAATCAGCATAAAGTGCTTTCATTTTATTTCCCTCTTATCTCTGTCTAGCCACAATTACCCAGCAATATTCTGGATTTCTTATTTTGGCTCCTACAAGAACTCACTTTGCCCTACCAGCAACCTCGCCTCTGGCGGGCCAGGCCAGCTGAGATCATTATGCATTGAGTCTGTGGCATCTCCCTGCCATGCCTCGGACCCTGCATCCCTTTCCTGGACAATCTCATTCTCTCTTATTCTTTTAATTATTACCTCTGTGCTAGACCCCTCAGGAATCTCTAGGTACTGACTAGACTGCCCTTCGGACCCACATGACCTGCAATGCCTCCCTCTCACAAATCCATCTCAGAGTCTTCTCTCTAACTTCCTCTGCCAGGGATGTCCTTACTTCCACGTGGCTCAGAGTCTACCTTCTGTCCTCATCTGTCATTGTCTCTGGGAGCTTTCCCTGACTGCCCTACGTAAAGGGACACTGTGCCATTTTCTATCTCCTTACCTTGCTCTATTGCCTTCATATGCCATTCTACTCCACATTTAGTTTTTACTGGTTCCAATGTTTCTCTTCCACTGGATATGAGCCCAATGAGTGCAGGGCACTTGTTTGCTTTCTTCATAGCTGTATCCCCATGACTTAAAGCTGTGCCTGACACATGGCAGGTGCTCAATAGATACTTGTTGAATCAATGAATTCGATTACAAAGTCTCCTCTTTCCTTTCTATGTACAAATAAGGGTCCTTAAAACACACTTTTTAGTATGGAAGAAGGAAAAAATGTCCCTTCATTTATAAATGACCACACTTCTTCTTACTCTCCTAACTGCACAGCCACACTTGACAAATGACCATCTCTTTGGGACAGTCCTCTTCCATGGAATAGTCACTTTTTCATTTCAGAGTGACACGGACTCAGATTCATTCACTTGAGTTAGAGAAGATATCTGTTCCCACATCAGGAAATTCTCAAGTCAGTGCCCCCAGGGGAAGCAGAGAAAGGAGGAAAAAGAAAGGATTTTATAATTGATGAAAATTCTAATTTTAAAGTTCATTTAAATAAATATTTTCTGTTAGCTATCACAGCAATACACATATATTGCAGAAAATTTGAAAGAATATAGAAATTTAATTTTATTGATTTTCTTTGGTAAACACATAGTGCGTACGCTGTGCTGGGCACAGTTACTAAGAACTTTCTTTGTAACAGCCATGTAAGTCTATAAGATTATTATCTTTTTTTTTTTTTTTTTAAGATGGAGAAATTCAGATACAGAGAGGCTAAGCAATTTGCCTGAGATCACACAGCCAGCCTGGGGTAGAGATGGGATTTGAACTCGGATTCTTGCTCTAGAGTCTATGCTCTCAAACACTATGATAATATACAAACATAACAGTGTTGATATTTGGGTATTTTTCTTTCCTACATAGGCTTTCATTTCTGTCTCTCAGCAAATTCTGGATCATTTTGCAGATTGCTGGTTAGTTTTGTCAGTAACTCACTTCACAAAATATTACTTAATTAACATTTTCCGTGTCATTAAATACTTTAAAAAAGATGACCTTTGTGGCTTCATGGCACTCAGCCCTGTGGACGTACCATAGCTAATTTAACCAGCTCTGACTATTGAGGGTTTAAGTTGACCACGGGTTTCGCCATCAGGAATCCCCTCCATGCATTGGCTCTCCATGAGAAACGTCAAGGTGAGCGTCCAACCTCTTCAACCTTTAAAGACGCTTTGATCTGTGCTGCTCTGGTTCTAAGGGAACCGTCGTGAGCAGAATGGGGCTTTGACTGGCAGCATTGATGGTTTCTGTGTGCTGTACATTTCTGTGATGCTATTGCCCCTGAGTCCAAGGATGGACTTCCGTCATCGGCGAAAACAGTGCGATCAGAACAAGTCATTCAGTTGACATCCATTGAACAGACTCTTGGTACTTGCCCCCTCCATTCCTGACGGTCCCCACCAATGAGGCTGTGGACCAGTCTTCACGGGGAAGAGAAAGTTTATTTCCGTCCCGTGCCCCCGCCCCAAACCTTCTATCTCAGGAAGCATGATATTGCCTGATTTGTTGAGTACCTTTCGTGACAGCATCGCTGCTCAGGGGTGCTTTCCAGATAACAGAAGCTCACTGCTTTGGCGCCTCTCACCTAGAGGACTTTGGCCACTTTTGATGGAAGTGGGCTCAAATCCAGTTCTCAGGGCAGGGATTTGCTCGTCACAATATCCCCAGGCTCTAGAAGAGCATCTGGCACGTGACCGGGCACTGAATTAACACTTGTAACTTAATGGATACATGAGCATGGTTAGGTTTGCCCCAGTCTTCTGCCAAGGGAAGGCTTTGTGCTTGACTCAGGACTCACCTTCCCTGCCTGTGTGACGGCCACCAATGGTCCCCTCCTGCAGCAGGAAGCCTCTGGTGCTTCCCCAGGTTTGCATCTGCTCCTTATGACCCACCTCGCACACTGCTGTCAGCTGCCTTTTTACTGCTGGTGGTGTCTTGTCATCAGATGAGGGCCAATAAATACTAATGAACGTCTGAGAATAATTCAGTTGCTAACGTGCTTCTTACAAACACAGTGCAAAAAAGTCAGCTTATTTGCATCTTAAGGTATGTCTTATGATGTGTGAGGAGCGCGCCAGCACCTGTGACAAACCTGTGGTCTGCAGAGCTTTTGTGAGGGGGTGCCCTGAGGATGGCGGAGGGTACATTGGGCACCATTTTCCCTGCTTTTTTCCAGGTATACACAGATGCTTGTTGCGATTTACAAAGTAACAGTAACTTGAGCGACGGTGTGAGCATTTCTAAAGAAAGAGTGAATTTATCAGAATGGGAATGGGGACAGTGTTAAAAAGGAAGATGGCCTCCGAGGAGTCCAAACATTGCGTGGGGAGGGGGAGGGCTTCTGGGAGCCTGATGCAGAAATAGAGAAAAGGGGCTTCTCGATTTTAGGGGTGGCAGGGGTCCCACCTGCTGGGTATTTGGCCCAGTTTGATGCCTTAAAGGTTCCTGTTCTTTTTGGTCCGTGTGTGGCTTGGGGTCCTCTGGAAAGCTGGTCCAAGCAGAATTAGACAAGCGAGAGAGTAAGTGGGAGAAGCCTGTGAAGGACGAACCAGAGAGGGAGGACAGCGGTCTGGTGGGCTTTTAGGATGCAATGCAGATCTGACACCTGTGCAAGGAAAGTGGGGAGGACTGGGTAGGAAGAGCTTCAGACTCCCAGAAAGTCTCTGCCAGGCTGACAGGGAGCCCCAGAGCAAAGACTGCCTTAGAGGATCCCAGTATTGGGCAGAGATGGTCAGGCCTTTGTACCCGCTAGGCTGCCTCGGGAGAGTATGGCCTCAGGGTCAACTCTATGGCAGATCTTGAACGGGTGGCAGCTGGGTGCTGCCAGCCAGCTATGCTCCTTGCTGCAGTTTTCTCAAAAGGGCAACCTATATGCTGCGTGGCCAGTCACGTAGGCACAATCTCATCCCAGGAAGGTAAAAGCTCAGGGCTAGCCCTCTTTCCCTCCCCTCTTACTCATCCTGAATTGTCGTCGTGTGCCTGGTCCTGGCGGTGTGTAGACTTCTGTCCAGCCTCTTCCAGGAATTCTGGACCAGGTCAAAGAAGGGGCCTTGGTGAAAAAGAAGAAATGCCTAATGGAAAAGTGGAGTCATCAAGAGGCTGCCAGAGAGGACAAAACAGTGTTGTGGCATTATTTTCAAATACTCATAATTACCGGGAAAGGACCCACAGACCATAAACATAGTGAGGAAGGGACATGGAGACCCAGGTGGGTAGAACTGGTGTGGTTGGAAATTCACTGTCAGATCAATCATTATGTATGGCTAATAGCTTTTCTTTCCCTTTTCAGTGGGCTTTGAGTTAATTTCTATTCTCTCATGGTGAGCAGCAATTGTCTTGAAGCTGCTGTGGTCCTAGTTTATGCTGTGGTTCCTCCTGCACTTGTGTAGTACGCAACCTGAAACACCATCCCTGCTGCCGTGGGCCTTGGGTGTCTAGGTCCCGAGCTGAGAGTAATGGCCACAGCTATGGCAACACCTCTCAGCTCAGAAGGCGAGGACATGTGCTGAGAGACATTGCAACAGCTTCAACTGTATGGAAAAGGGGAGGTGGCTCCAGACAGGGAACTCGCCGCACTTACATTGCCGCGGCTTTCGTCTGCTCTTGGCTCTTAGCTCCTGGATTCTCATTTGCTTTCGGGTCCTGGTTGTTACTGTTAGGCTTGGGCCTGCATAGACCTTGCTGCCTGGAATCTGACCTTACTCTGGCTCTACCCTGGTTGCTGGACAACCTGGACCCTCCCTCAACTGTGGGCATCTTTGTTTGGCACTTCTCACAGGTTTATTTGTCCTTTGTTGTGGATGATGAATCCTGAGACACACATATATTTTAATTTACTTAAAGGTGTATTCATTTAGCTCAAATTTGTTTGTTTATTCATTTATATATTGAAAATGTAAATTTATTTAGCTCAAATGTTAACTCCTTGTGGTGAAACCATAGTTCCACTTTCAACCCTGTTTACTGTTTTCGAGGGATGTTTGGAGCACATCAGTGTTTCCTGAAGTACCACCGAGCACTTCCTACAGTGGTTCTGGTGGTTTCTGCTCAGAATGGTCCTACCACTGAAACGTGCCCTGGGAAGTTTAATGACCTCCTGGTGGCCGATGAGCGTTACTGCATGTTTATCACGATGACGTTAGAGATCCTGCGCGGTTCTCAGAGTCCCGTTACTAGGGTCGCATTGTGGTGAGGAGACACTGGTTCACGGCTCTCCACCGAGGCTCTGACGCGGGTAACAAATGAGACCTGGAAACACTTAAGGATGATTTTCATCCTCAGGATGCTAACAGCCCGGTTGGAGAGAGAAGCCAAGGAATTCTTAAGTGTGGACGTAAATTGGTGCCAAATGAGAGGCAGTGACGTTTAATTCCATGGAAGAGAGAGTGAGGAGGTCTGTATGGTGCCATAGTCATCTTGTGGCCGTCTTCACGCAATAGGAATTGTACTAGTAATAGTTCATTACTGTGATGCTCTCTGATGGGAGTGCTGGGGGGTGAGTGCTCCCGGAGGAGGGAGGGTATGAGAAGGTGAGAAGAAGCCAAGTGGGAACAGCATAGACGGGCCCCAGGTAACTTGAGGACAAGGCTCAGAGCCACCTGATTAAAATGAGAGGTTCATTAAAATGGGTGGTGACAAAGGAGGCTGGAAATCAGGGCAGACACCTCAGAACTGCTAATCTCAAGATGACAATAAGCTACCCCCACCCCCAACCCTCCCAACATAGTGTGCAGGGTTTTAGCAATGATGGCCACCCTACCCAAAGCCCATGATTCATTAGCATGTCTGCCATAATTTTATTTAAAAAGTTGTAACCCAATGTGCCTGCTGCTCCATTCATTTGGGGTTCATTTTCCAGTAAGCAGCAAGATTCATCTTTTCTAAACCCACTTTGTGTGTCTGACTTATTTTCATAGAACCTACCACTTGCCAGGAATTGTTCTGCTCGTTGAGTCCTCATCACAGGCTTCTGAGCTAAGGACTACTTATTGCCTCCATCTTGAGATGAGGAAGTGATCATGGAACTTGCCCGTGAACTGGGACCGTGCGGGGCTGCCTGGCTCCAGAGCCCATGCTTTTAGCCCTGTGCCATGCTGGGGCTCCTGGACACACCAGTTCTTTCTTGGCTTCAAATTAAATGTCCCCTTGTCTATTATTCCATCTCCTAAGATGAAATGTTTAGCATTACTGGTAAGACGACGATGGATTAGCTGTTCTCATTTAGATGAGTCAGATTTGCATCAGACGCTCACACGTGGGCACCCCCGACACTGGTTCCACAGTGATACAGACGGTGCTTTCCAATGACCGGTTACAGGAAAGCCCCTGCTCTCTCCTCACCCACACGCTCTTCTCTGTAGAGTCGCTGTTATTTTGTGGACTCTGAAATAGTCAGGTGTCCTCTGGACACAGTGCCATGACTTCATCTCATCAATTAAGTATTTAGAAAGGAAAAGAGCAATAGCGTCACCGGTTCCGAAGAAAAAGTACTCATGTCTCTGACCTAAGGTGTGCTTGGTCCAGTGCCTCTTCTGTCTCCTATCTCTTTGCCTTGCATTTCCATTTCTGAAACAAGGTGGTCGAGTAGCTACATCATAGGACTGTTGTGTAAGAAATCTATATACATCAACTAGCTTGTGAGGTGATGCCAACAACTGAGGCACAATAATCACTCCTTATACTTTTCAGTAATATTTTCTCCCAGAAATTGTACACAAACATGGAGACCAAGCTTGGAGACCAAACACTGTGAGGGTGGCATTGTGCCAATGGGAGGCCTCGACAGAGATGTTAGAGAGAGGGTGGGTGGAGTGGAGAAAACACTGGGAAGGGAAGCAAGATGGTAAGAAATGAGGCAGGAGCCCAATGGACAGGCTAACCATCAAAATCGTGTGCACTCTCTAATACCGAGCATTCAGCCATAAATATGAACTGGTCGTCAATATCCATTCTCACCCTTCCCTCCATGTTGCCTCTTTTTTATTATTAAACATTTTTTATATTGTTCAACATTACACATCCAAATGCTAGAACACAATCCTGTGTGGCCCTGGGGAAAGGAACACATTGGGAGACTCATCTTGAGAAGTCCCTAGAACCACGCAGCAGTCACGATTTCCCTAGTGCACATTGCATGCTTTAGGGCATGTGTACTTTGCCCTCTTGTTTTCCAGATTTAGTGAATAGTGAATGGTTTGTTGCTAGGGATCTTGGCAATGCCCATGTGGCTTGGCAAGGCTCACCGCTGGTGCCATTGGCAGCAGGAGATAAACGAGTTGTATCCCAGGAGGGCAAGGCACAGGGGGCACGCCAATCGTGTATCTTTCCTTTGCTGTCTTCATAAGCATTCCCTAGAAACCGTCTCCAAGCTCGGTGGTGAATGTACCGTACAAAAACACTCATGTGGGTACAACCAAAATGCTTTGCGGTCATCATTCATGAGGAAACTACCGCTCAGGTGGTCTGATGTGGTGGCCAAATGCTGTGTGGGCAGATCAGTCACACCAGAGCCAGTACTTGGCAGGTGAAGGTGCCAGCAGTCCTGGGGCTTAGGGCCAGCACAGCGTTAATGTTCTTTGAATTGTACTTTTTGTCAGGTTGTTTGGTTTCAGTGGTTTCCCTTTGTCCCCACCATTCTGTTCTGTCTTATATCCCATCCTTCTAAACATCGTGCTTCCTTTCTGGTCTGCACAGGCCAGGTCCCCCAAGTACAGGGTCTCCCAGCAACCTAGAGCTTTCCTTAGGGACCATGTCACAAAATTACGTTAAATCATATGTATCATATTTAGGGGTGTCTTCTCCCCTAGCAAGTCATGGCCACAAAGCTGGAAAGTCATGTCTCTGGGTTACTGTCACCAGCCCAGAACCCAGTTGGGGCTCGGTGCACACTGGGAAAACAGTAGGCACTGGTAGGCCCTCCATTGTCCTTGAAGGAACGATGCAGGATGGCTGGCACCTTGTTAAGTGAGATTAACACGCAAATGAACAAACAACCCATCCTAGTGTCTCCACCCCTGGGTGCGCTGCCCGTTTTTGGTCCAGCTCTCAGATTGGACAGTCTGGAATTTGGAACATTTCTCTTTACTCAGGGCTTGGTCTTCTCTCTCAGAATGAGATGGGCCCTTTCTCTTCCTTGGTTTCCTGGACTTTGAACACAGTTTGATTCCACACAATCTAAAACGGAAATCCCTGGACGAAGGGAGGCCCCCTTAAAGAAAATCATCCCTCTTTATAGACTATCAACAGAAATATTCTATTTTTTCCCTTCAAATATTTTGCATGTTACCTTTCTTAAGCTTCTATATAGGATCCCACATAGTGAATCCATTTCCTTTTTATCATGTCGCAAAACATTAGACAGATGGGGGGGCCGGGGACAAAATGTAACTGCCCTCAAATCTGCCTCAACGTTCGCCTGAACGTTTTCATGTAGGATGAGCACGAGACATGACACATGTCTGTGCTTGAGGACAAATAAAGCATCTGCTTCCTGGCGATGGTAATTCTGGAAAAGGAGCAGCCTTCGCTGCCGTGAACCCTTGTAATCCTTGGGGTTGGCCTTGACCATTTTCACAGAGAGCGGTCATTGGAGGGATAATAGGTTGTACAGAAATAAAAGAGTTTATATTTATTCTGGTTTTAGAGGGGGGTTCGGGGGGTGCTGCCGTAACAATATGTGGGAGTCCTTGGAGAGATTAGACACAAACCACACGCGCGTTAGCATTTAAAACTAAGGCTGTGATGTGTCATTGGGATGAAGAGATTTGAGGGTGTATCCTAGACAAGCTTTACCAAAAGGAGCAGTTTCTTTCTCTTTAAGAAAAATATCCAAGTGGCACGAAGAGCTTTGTTTTCTTCTTCTGTTCCCCTGTGGTTTCTAGGCCTTTTCGTGGGTCTGTCCTGTTAGAGATGCAAACAAATGTATAATCTCCTCCACGCGTCCTCAATCAAATACACGTCCTCCCACAACTCCCTGCCAAGCAGGAATTGATGCGGCTGATTTGGGGTGTTGCAAGTGGCTTGGCCAGTGACGCAGCTGTGAATGCTCTAGAGTCACATCCAGGCTATAGAGCTGGGTGCGGCTGACCCCTTAGGTCTGGACTCACTTGTCACCACAGCTCTCTTGGTTCAGCTTTGCCTGGAGTTCCCTGATCTAACTTAGAGTTCCCTAACTTGTTTTAGCCAATGTAAAGTGACTTCAAATTAAACCTAAACAATGGTTCAACAGCACGGTGAATTTGTCTGCTGGCCCTCCACACGTGTCCTGTTTGGATACAGAAGAGCCAGGGTTCTTTGGGGATGGCCTTTTGCATTTGGTATTGAACTTCTCTCTGGAGCAGCCGAGTTGAGATGAACACGTGAAATCTCGGTGACTTGCCTGTGCACCTTAACAGCACGTGTATTCCTGCCACATTTCTAAACATGGCCCACAGGGGCGAGCGCTCCCAGCCTCTTCTACGTTCCCAAGCGAGTGGCAGGGAGCACAGCAGCCTCTGCCCAAGCCTTTGGGGAAGGCTGAGCTGTCTGGCCATTTCCCTCCTCCTTTCGGGAGGCCATATGCACAACTGATTCGTGGGATTGAGAATCATAATGACTGTGTCACAGCAGGGGACAGTTGTCGAGCAGTCACCATGCCTCGAGCTGCTCTGAGCACGTTCTGGGTACAGACTCGTTTCATCCTCTCAGCGACCCGAAGAGGCCGTGTGTCTGGTAGGGCCAGGACAACAGGAGGTCCGTGTGCCGCACCAGCCACATGTTGGATGTGTGGGGGGAAACCCTGGCAGACCTCCATGCCCGTCCTGAGCTGATGCCCATGCAGCTGCCTTTGCTGATCCCCAGCCTGACTGTGAACAGCTGGGAGGGCCTCTCATTGGCAGAATCTAAGCAGATCCTGGCAGAGAAGGGTGGGCAGTGAGTGACCAGGCTGTGCCCCTAGGGAGCCGGGGAGAATTCTGAGATCAGTACAGTACTGAACGTCCATACATAAGATACGTCTCAGAAGTACTGCTACTGTGTCCTCTGTGCAGGGAGGAAACTGAGGCACAGAGAGCTCAACTCACTAGTGACTTGTACAAGGTTGTCCAACTGGTAAGTGGTGGGTTAGGAATCCAAACGGGGTAATCAGCTTTGGAGTCCGTGCTCCTAACCACCTCTGCCAGGTACACGTGAGTCGGCTGCTCTGGCAAGGGCTTCCGCGGGGCCACCTCGTTTAATCCTTATGGCAGCCAAGGAGGGAGACAGTAGTTCCATACTCAGTGGTCCTGTGTGGAGGTCAGGAAATAGGCTTGAAGGTGCGGTGTCACTGGAGCCTGCTGGCTGCTTCCCTGACAGCAGACGGAGGACTTGGGCCATATCCTTCGTCCCTCTGGCCTGACTTGACAGCAGGAGGCCGGGCCAGGCTTGTCCAGGGGCTCCCACCATCAGCAGGATGCCTGACGTGAACTCAAGCAGCAGTTGAGGTGAGCCGCAGCATGTGTCCTTCATGGAGGTCTCTTGGCTGGTGGAGGTGGCAGAGGGTGTGAAAAACCCATGAAAGTGGCCTTAACGAAGGAGCTGGCATTTGAGAGTCTGCCATGATGGAGGACCACAGACAGCACTGGTGAATAAAGTGACAGCCTTGGGTCTCCTGCTGTATGCTTCCTTCTTGCTCAATCCTGAAGGCCTCAGGGAGGAGGTGACGAGAAGATAATCAGGAGGGATGAAAATAGACCTTGCTGTCTTCCTTGCAGATTTTCAGACCTTAGTCATGCCTGAACAGTGGGAAAATTGATAAGACATTGACATTTAGGAATTAGACTGACTTTTTAAGATCCGAAAATGAGGCCTTACAAGCATCTGATGTTGACAAGAAAAGCTGTGGGCTTCCTGGAGACATCATCCAACTCGGCAGAATAGGGAATTGCAAGCAGTTTTGCAGATCCTGGTGCATTCATAAAAGGAAGACTGTTTCCTGGTTACCCCTTCCCCAAATCCAGCCGCTTCCATAAACTGGTTACATAGACATCATCAACCTGGAGCCCTCAGGACTGTCTGAGCTGAGGTCATCATCCCTGTTTTATAGACTAGAAGACCGAGCCTTAGAGAATTCACTGATTTGCCGGATGTGAGGGCACAGAACTCGGAAACAGAGGCAGACAAACGCGTGCCGCTGGGTTAGTGCAGTAACGTGGACGAAGACTGTATGTACCGAGGGACCCGAGAGTTGGTTCCTGTCCAGTTCGGGCACTTGGCGGTGGTGCTGTAATAAAGTGTCATGGAAGTGATTATATGAGCACTTAATTAGCGAGTAGCTAATGAATCATTACTATTCTGGTCAAGCAGCTACTGACTGTGACAGTGGTAAAGAAGCCAAGTCTAAGGCACTGATAATGGCTGACTCTGACATTGATTTGCTCAGAAGGACATCAAGGTAGTGTCTTATTACTTGGCAGGAGAAGGGACCAGACTGAAATGACAGAACTTCCAGGTCAATAGTGCCATGAGGAGCAACACTCTGTTGGAAAAAAAGAAAAATGTGAAAATGACGGTAAGGGAAAGACAGTTATTCCAGACTCAGTTTCTCCAGGATGGTGGCACGAGTCGGAATCCCCTACACCTGGAATTCGGGTGCTTGGAATCAAAAAAGGAGATTGTGATACATTTTTGCAACCAGTAAGAGCTGAAACACGTCCTTAGCTTTGTAACACCTGAAGGTCGACAGCGCTGACACCATCTCTGAGCCAGTTCCAGCCACTGGGACAGTCGCCCCTCACTGCCAGGTGTTCATGCCTGCAGTGCCTTAGTTTTCTTTCACTGTCTTCAGGATCTCACCTGTCTGCATCTATATTTGCCCTTAAATTCACACCACATATTATTTGTGTTATTATCATGGTTGTCACCACCATACGGTATATAAGGTCTGACAATTAAGATCGCGGACTTGTTGCAACGATGTTGCTAATTTTTTTCATAGCAGAGGGATTATTCATTATGAGTTTGTACCAACTGGACAAACAGTTAACCAAATTTACTATTTGGAAGTGCTGAGAAGGCTGCGTGAAAACGTTAGACGACCTGAACTTTTCACCAACAATTCATGGCTCTTGCATCACGACAATGCACCAGCTCACACAGTACTGTCTGTGAGGGAGTTTTCAGCCAGTAAACAAATAACTGCATTGGAACACCCTCCCTACTCACCTGATCTGGCCCCAATGACTTCTTTCTTTACCCAAAGATAAAGGAAATATTGAAAGGAAGACATTTTGATGACATTCAGGACATCAAGTGTAATACAATGACAGTTCTGATGGCCATTCCAGAGACAGAGTTCCAAAATGGCTTTGAAGAGTAGACTAGGTGCATAGCTTCCCAAGGGGAGTACTTCGAAGGAGACCATCGTGATATTCAGCAATGAGGTATGTTGCACTTTTTCTGGGATGAGTTTGCGAACTTACTTGTCTGACCTTCATAAAATAGCGTGGACTGGAACTTTTCAAAATGAAATATGGGAAGATAGTATGGGATAGTGGAGTGGACAGGTGAGTATTAATTTCAAGCCACCCTTACTTTGTTCCTTTTTTATTCAGCCTTGTGTATTTGAATCCAAGTCCCTGCTAAAAAGATAAAATAAAAGGCTCATGTCTGTAGGCACAACTTCGTATCATAGAGTGAAATATAACAAATTACCAGTAAATCAAAGAAAAACGTACCTGTGATTCATAATTCGTGATTCATAATTCGTAATTCGGCTGCCAGGCCATTCACAGAGTTGTAAGGCAACACTAAAATAATGCCTTCCCTGCCTCTAAGCTCCAGCATCAGGGTGTGATAACAAACTCTCATCCTGCCCGGCCTGAGGTCCTGAGAGCTCTGGGTTGCTGCTGGAAGACGAGCTCACAGATGTCGGTCCTTTGACATAAACTTGCAAGCAGAAATGGTAGCTAAAAAGTCATTTTCAAAGGTAAAACATGAGGATTTGTTGGACAATCCAGAGAGCACATGATTTGTTTCAGCACAATAGTGACATGGCTATAAAAAGTACAAGGGACACAGTGGGATAGAGCCACGGGAATGCCACACGCCACACGTGCTGTGTCATAGAGCAGTTATTTTGTGGCTTATGGGTTTCTATGCACTTTGCTTCCAAATCACCTAGAAGCTGCTTTCAGTTCTTTACACAGCACCTTTCCTCCTTCTTTACAGGGACAAACCTCTTAAGGTGGAGTGAGTTGGTGACCCGAAATGAAAGGGATCCTAGGAAAGTGTATAATGACTGTTCTGAAGTCATAAGTGGGATAATAAAGCACAAAAACACACTAATTTCAGGATATATTTAAAACTAATTCCTTGGGAATGGATGAGGTATAAGGTGATTTTTACAATCAACGTAGATAGGAACAGTGTAAAAATCTTTGATGTTAGGAGCCTAAAATATCTTATTAAATCATTTAGAATAAAATTAAATAAACTTAATTAAATAAACTTAATTACATGTCCAAATATGAGTCCTTTAAAATATTTTAGGTGTGAAAATAGTGAGTAATAAAGCTATCTCTTTAAATTATTTAGACAGGATGTTAACTTTCTATTATGATACACCAAGATCTTCAACCTTAGCTTTAGAAAGCACTGGTGTGTTTTAAACCTAACAAGCTTACTACCCAGCATTCTTTTAACTAGAACTCTCTGTTGGCCTTTAAAAACGTTTCTTCACTATGAAAATCGATGTCCAGAAAAACGACCACGTTGCTGAATAAACAAGTGAAGCTGGTTGAATTTGATTTTGAGGGCCTTTACCTGACATTCTGGACTTTTCACCCAGGATGCTTTTTTCTTCTTTTTTTCCCTTGCCCTCAGAACTTAAGTTGTTTTTCCTTTCCCTTTGATATCCGTAAGTGCAAATGCTTAAACAGGTGTGCAATTCCTTCCAGCGACAATAGCGACCTACCTGTGAGTGGACGTTCCAGTCCCACAAATGAAAACCAAACGAAAAATTCCAGACACAGGGAGGTGTTGGAAAGGTACTGTGGGGACACAGGAATAGGACCTTGCCTCCCAGAAGCCATGCTACACAGGGCTGTCCCATTCTGGAAAATGCCCTTTGATCATTAGACTGCATTGTATTCAAATGGTTTGGATGTAGGGTACTTCAGTGCAGTCTCTTGCATTTAAAAAACAGTGATCTGCTTATATTAGCATAAACATTTTTAAAAAACGTTTGCATCAATGAAGTGCCAGGCATTCTGCTAAGTCTTTTCAGATTTGTTGTCTTGTTTAAGCAAATTCTTGAATGTGTCCAGATATCGCTGTGCCCAACCCCTTGCAACTCTTTCTGGATTCACTTACGTCCTTGCCTTCAGTTTTTTTCCGGATGTCTCCTGCCTCAGCAATTCTCAGCTCCCTTGATAGCGTTGCCTTTATGGTTAATACGTTAGTCTGGGGGTTGAAAAAATCGGAAGAGGAATATTTGTGATGTGAAAGTTATGTGAAAGTTAGATTGGTGTCCATAAATAAAGGTTTATGGGAGCACAGCCATGCCCGCTCCTTTCTGGATTGTCTGTGGTCGCTTTGTGCTATGAAGACAGTTGAGTAGTTGAGACTGAGGTCATGTGGCCCATAAAACCGAAAATATTTATCTCTTCCTTTCGGAAAAAGTTTGCCAACCCCTGCACCAAGCCATCACTGTCCCATAATCATTCATGCCGTGAATTATTTCTGACCTTCTCACATACTGAGATGCATAAAGGGAGTATGTGCTTCGTTCTGAGTGTGACATGAGGCATAGCAGCGATTCCCACAAGACATGCGTGATTCACGCAGTGGGTAGTCGGGATTTGACTGAAGATATGAAGATGTAGTCAAAGCAGTAACTAATACTGTCTTTATTTAGTGTTCCCTATGATTCAAATTCCTTACAATTACCTAATTTAATTGTCCCTCCAGTCTTGTGTAGAAGGTATTATTATACCCACTTTACAGATGAGAAAACTTGGGCACGGGCAGGTTAAGGGAGGCATTTGGAAACCAAGTCCATGGGACTCTACGGACAACACCCGGAGACACTTGGCTCAGCTGAGTTAAGGCCATTGGTGGAAAGTCAAAGGCTGAGTTCTGAGCTTTGCGACCCTGATTTTTAGCTGTGTGACCTTGGGCCAGCCCTTACCCTCTTTGGGGGCATGATGACAGAGTCCAAAGGGCTTGTGAAGAGGCTAAAAAGAGGTGGTGTCTATGGACATGCCTGGTAGACCTCGTGCAAAATGTGATGGTCAAATCTCAATGGGTTATGCGCTTTATAAAAGTTCCACATGTTCAGCAACATTTATTCTTGATTTAAAATGAACTATTTCCATTCATCACAATGTTTTACTTATTTCATGATTTTAAAAGCAGTGTGTCCAGTGACTTTGATGTTGATCTGCGTTGTTGGGAAAGAAACCCGAGCTAAACCCGTCTCCTGTCTTCTGCCAGCATCTACGAAACAGTAACAGGCTAAGTCGCTAGCCTGTGAGTGGGTCAAGTCTCAGTCCTTTGCTTTTTTTTCTTCTTCTTCTTCTTGTTTTTAATTTTACATTTTTATTTATTTAAGTGTGTGTTTCCAGGACCCATCAGCTCCTAGTCAAGTAGTTGTTTCAATCTAGTTGTGGAGGACGCAGCTCACAGTGGCCCATGTGGGGATCAAACTGGCGACCTTCTTGTTAACAAGCACTGCGCTCTAACCAACTGAGCTAACCGGCTGTCCCGTTCCTTCTCTTTCTTGATATATATGTGGTGCTGACTGATGTGGTGCCCAAATGGCAAGGATGGGCTTGGAGTCTGGCCAGAGAAGTCAACGAAAATGTCTAAAATTTGCAACAAGAGGATCTGAGAGTAAAGGGCATGTGGAATGTCACATTGGAGAAGGACAAGACGTGACTTTAAAACTGTCCCCAAGGTTATCAAAATATGGGCAGGAATCAGTAAAAGAGTGCGGACCTTTCATTTGTTGGTTATACTCATAAAATAGCTTTTTGGGACACAATGTGAATTTTGGGTGAATAATAATAATGATGATAACTAATGTTTACTGAGCCAAGCGCCGTTCAATGTGCTTCATCTGTGTCTCATTTATTACTAAAAGCACCTCTATGCGGTAGGTACTATGATTGTCATCAATCCGTAGGTGAGGAAACTGAGGCACTGAGAAGCTAAGTCACGTGGCAACGTCTCACAGCTCGCGAGGGGTACAAGTGGGACTCAAACCCTGTCCTGGGCTTCTGCTGTCTGCACAGTGCTGTGGTGCCATCCTGGTCTAGTCAGGTAACGAGGGTGCACACACTTTTCCGGAAAGGCCGCTGCTGCGTTGGGCTAGAGAGAGAAAAGGGCAGAAAATTAGGAGTGGACGCGGCTAGGCTGGGAGCGGACTGTGCCGGGATCTTCAGCGAGCCCTGGACCTTCCTGGGCCGCAGTGACCATGCTGAGCCAGGGGACCCCAAAGTCTGACTCTGAATTATGTGACTTTCCAAACATTATTATGTGTAAAGTGCTTTGCACAATGAATAGAACGAAGATCTTAAATGGAAATGGAAGAAGTGGTATAGATCTATAAAAACGAAATCCAACCAACAAACAAAAAACAGAAAAGCCTGAGTTCAAAATATTGGCTTTTACCAACAACAAAACAAAAAATTATACTGTTACTGTGTCCACCCATACAAAAAGACTTCACTGGACTAAGAAAAAAAAAGTTAAATTCAGTAACATTGTCAGATCTCTGGTTTGGTTAAATTTTTATTTTGTTGGTTGATGGTGTTGGTATTTCAGATGCAACATGAGAAAAGGTCTAGTGTCAAGAAAGGGGTCCAACCTGAAGCTGAAGTAGAATAATGTTGTATGTCAATTATAATTTAAAATATATATATATATATATATATTATATATTTATTTATATATATATATATACCTGTACGTCACAGGAGGTGGAGTACAGCATAAGGAAGATAGTCAATGGTATTTTAACAGTCATATAAGATGTCAGAGGGGTAGTAGCTTGGGGCAGGGGGTTATCACTTTCTGAGGGGTGTAAATATCTAATTATTATGTTGCTTTGTACACTTGAAACTAAAAAAAAAGGGGGGATCCATTCTGCACCTTGCACCTGGGCCTGTGAAGTTGCCAGTTCCTGATCACGGGAGGCCTCCAGCAGGTGGGGATACATGGCACCCACACACCACCCTTTCCAACACTGGGCAAACATTCCCAAGGACATGTTGGTATCTGCAGGCCCAAATGGCAAGGATGGGCTTGGAGTCTGGCCAGAGAAGTCAACGAAAATGTCTAAAATTTGCAACAAGAGGATCTGAGAGTAAAGGGCATGTGGAATGTCACATTGGAGAAGGACAAGACGTGACTTTAAAACTGTCCCCAAGGTTATCAAAAGCATTTTACAGACAAGGTTGCCTGTTCTGGAATGTCACTGAATAAATGAATGCAAACTGTGACAGACGTGCACTAGGAGAAAAGGACAAAATAATAATTTCTTACTGTAAGGAAAGATTTGATGAGCACTGAATTGATTAAAAAAAAGTTGTGCAATTTGCCTTGGGCTGCCTAAGAAATACATTGTCAACTTTGTTTTTTTCAAACTGAGAAAATGTAGCTGAAATCTGCTAGAAAGTAGAAAAGGGAACCGGGAAAAGATTCCTGGAAGCTAACACTTAGGAGGTCTCATTTTTCTTCTGCCCTCGCTTACACGGTCCATGGTTACCCTGAGTTACGTTGGTGATTCTTTATCCTCAGATATTTAGTCATTGTTCCTGGCTTATGGTACTCTTGTCCCTTAGAGGTCTTTTTTAAAATTTTATTGAGGAATATTGGGAGGACACTGTGTTTCTCCAGGACCCATCAGCTCCAAGTAGTTGTCCTTCAATCTAGTTGTGGAGGGTGCAGCTCAGCTCCAAGTCCAGTTGCCGTTTTCGATCTTTAGTTGCAGCGGGCACAGCCCACCATCCCATGTGGGAATTGAACCAGCACCACTGTTGTTGAGAACTTGCATTCTAACCAACTGAGCCATTCGGCTGCCCCTCTGGCAGCTCAGCAGCAGCTCGTTGTCTTCAATCTAGATGTGGAGGGTGCAGCTCACTGGCCCATGTGGGAATCGAACCGGCAACCCTGTTGTTCAGAGCTCACGCTCTAACCAACTGAGGCATCCGGCTGCCCCCTTAAAGGTTTTGTTATTTTAAAAAAGTAATATAGGTACTGAGCTCTTTCAAGTGAAAAACAATCATCTTGCTATTAGGTGCCAGCAGTGCTGATTTTGGAAAATTCAGATATAATGCCAGTGACGATCAGTCCCTACTCTCTGCCCAGGGGAAAACGGACTTGGAGAAAAGGCTGGAACCTGGATGGGAAATGGCAGGAGACCCTGATTCAAAAAGTGGGAAAGTAAAGGACAAGTCTCCTTGTTCCCGGTACTCTCCCAGTTCACGTTCCTCAGATCAAACCTCCATCAAACAGGTGCCCAGGAGGCCCCAGGAATTTTCACTTTCCTGGGAGTCCCTGGGAACCCCAGCAGCCCAAACCATCCCTGTCAGCAGGTAATCCTGGACAGGTATCAGCCACCAGGTGGTGCCTAGCGGCTCCAAGGACCAGCCCAGGTAGGGCCATGCGTCCAGACACCCTGCACAGGCAAGCTCACCCTTCACTGACACCATTGATTTATTTTCAACACCATTTTTTTTAAAAAGGCCGTTTTACTCTAGTAATCTTAGATTAAAAAAAAAAAAAAGAATACATTACTCCACCTCTCCCCACCCATGACTTGCACTCCCCAGAAGCCATTTTCAATTTTTTAGGCCTTATTTCCCTCTACTGTTTACCTCCATATTCTTCAATAACATGCTTATATTGTGATTTCTTCCTTTTGTTCAGTTAAAGAAATGATCTATTGACTTTTTACTATAAGTAATGGAGTTGTAGTTCTCTTATACCTCTTCCTCCTACCACTTTCCCTTTCTACCTCTTTCCAGTGTATTTACATAATGACTTTTGGTTAATTCAGTGTCAGTGTTTCCACAATTACTGTGTAAATATTAGTCACAGTTGAGCCAATGGTGTCCTGCAATTACATTTCCTGTCTGGTACACGTTTTATTATTCCTGAAGGTAATAGGTACTTCATGTCTTCCATTTGCTTTGTTTTCTCCATGGCCACCATTGATTACTCCTGCACATTCAAACAGAACTATCATTCTCTCCATTCATTGAGAAACATCCGGTAATCTGTTAGTATATATTTTCTTTTTTGGAAACCTCCCTCTTGGAGCTCTCTGTGCCCTGCTCCAACATGAGCTGGCTGCACTCGCCCGGGCTGACAGCTTCTGTTCTGCAACCTCCTTTCTCAATGCTTCTGGGGAAGTCCTCTGCCTTTCTCTGTAGGAAGCCCTTCTTCCTGGGGGAGGGTATGGGGAATGTCATTCCCTGTTACACTTCACTCCCTAGTTGTGGTGACATAAATCTTCCAGCAGCTTGGCGAGAAAGGATTCGTAGAAGGGAACACTTGAGAGATTTTCTTCATCTTTACCTGACCCGTCCACTCTGAGATTTGGGCAGGATTGCAGTTTTTCCTTCAGGTTTTCAGACATGGCCCCTCTGCATTTGTGATTGCTATTGAGAAATAGGATGTCCTTCTGGATAGACCATGGTGGGAGATTTTAGGAAAATTTTAGTACAGTCTCTTATCCCTAGTGTTCAGAAATTTCATAAAGAAGTGCCTTTGGAATTTTAATTAATTAATTAACTAATTAATTAATTTTTGTTCTGGGTACGCAATGTGTTTTTTCATTCCAAAAGCTCATGTCCTCCAATTCTGGGAAACTTACTTGCATAATTTTCTTGAAAATATTTTTCTCTCTACCACCTTTATTCTCTTTTCCCGAAACTCCTGTAATTCAGGTTGGATTTCCTTGATTCATTTTCTATTTTTTCCCTCCTACTTTCCATCCATTTGTTATTGTTCTGCTTTTTGGGAAACTTCCTGACAACTTTATGTTTCAGTCATACTGTGGATTTAAAAAAAATTTCTGCCGATGTGTTTTCAGTTTCAAGAGCTCCTTCGTACTGTCCAAGGAATCCTTTGATAGCGTTCCATTCTTGTTCATGGTCGAGCATGTTTTGGTTATTTCTCTGGGGCCACTGATTGTAAGAATTTGTATGTATGTATGTATGTATTTTCCTTCTGCTTAGGTTGGAACTTTCCTAAAATGTCTGTTAATCCTTGGATGTATGTTTACATTTCACTGAGAGAATCCAAGTGTTCATAGGAAACTCCACACGTCATGCATGCTGGATGGGGGGCGGGGCTTGTGAAGCGCTTGTCTTTAGGCTCATTAGGTGGAGACCTGGCTTTTGCAGTGGGGAGCTCCATGCCAGTATCTGTGGGTCTTTCCGGCTGTGAAGGTCACTTCCGCAAAGAGTGGGCTGCAGTTTCAAAGCGGGACCAGAGGCGCAGGCAGGAGTGGTGGTCGTTTGTCTTCCTGCCCTCTGGAGCCTGAGCAAGGGGATGGGAGCCTCTCAGCTTAGGGGTGTGGATTTCAACAGAATTCCTTTAGTCTAGAGTGACCCCCTCTCCCCCACCCCCTTGCTCCCAACACATACATACAGTGTTCCTGGTGACTGCCCCAGAAGCTCTCTGGAGGTTTACCTAAGTCTCCTGCCAGGATCCGGGAAACGCCCACCTCAGGCTGCCTGGGGAAGGGGTACCTGGGACAGAGCTTGCTCCTTGAAGATGCCTCCTTAGGTACCTGGTGCCTCCAGGTCCCTCAGTCACTCCAGGGCCCTAGGGCCCTAATGCCTTGACCCCTCCCCCCCACACACACACACTGACACAGACTCCAGCTTCTCCTTCATCCGGTCTGCACACAACCACCTCTTCCATGGTTGCACAAATATATCAGCATCTTTGGCCTCTTGCCCTCTTTTCCAGCCATTCTTTGTCCTTTTAGACGCAATTCTTTGCTGTTGAGTAGGGTTCCTGAGGGATGCTTATGTCCAGCTCTCCACAGGTAACTGGAAATCCCTCCGCTTCTACAGTATGTGTGTCGTGCGGGGCGTCTGGCGGGGTCTCCGGTCCCGCCCCCCACACAAGAACGCAGGACATGGTGAGGCCAAAAAGGAACACCCACGGAGCCATAGGTAGGGGAGTCACACCACTATAGTCTCACTGGCGGCTGGGCTGGAGACACAGGAACCAGGAGCAACACAATTCTCAACCCGCCGCTTGCAGACTCAGCCACCATCTTCTTGCTAGCTCCCCCCTTCTCTCTTTTCTTCTCTGCTAGCCTCTTCTCCTAGCCTAGCCACGGCAGTTATATTCATGGCTAATGGCTCACTGGTTACAGCTGACGGCCAACTAGCCACAGCTGCTGGCCATTTGATCACAGTCGATGGCCATTTACTACCTGAGCCAGCACCTTTCTATGTGAGGCCGAGAGCCTGGAAACTGCTTTTTGGGGCTCTGTCCCCACACTCCACCCCTACAGGCTCTCGCCTCACAATCTACGCGACAAGCGTCTTCCGCGAGGGGCCCTGTGCGAGGAACCTGGAGGTGAATGCTATTTCCTGGACACAGCCAAGCTCTCTGGTCACAGCCAGGGTTTCTCAGGGCACCACCAGTACTCCTGGGCACAGCCAGACTTCCTGGACTTCTTAGGGTACCACTAGTCTCCCCGGGCACAGCCAGGGTTTCTCAGGGCACCACCAGTACTCCTGGGCACAGCCAGACTTCCTGGACTTCTTAGGGTACCACTAGTCTCCCCGGGCACAGCCAGGGTTTCTCAGGGCACCACCAGTACTCCTGGGCACAGCCAGACTTCCTGGACTTCTTAGGGTACCACTAGTCTACCCGGGCACACGAGGGCCTCTCAGGGCACCGCCACTCTCTCTCTCGGCACAGCCCGGCTTCCTGGACACAGCCAGGGCCTCTCAGGGCACCGCCACTCTCTCTCTGGGCACAGCCCGGCTTCCTGGACACAGCCAGGGCCTCTCAGGGCACCGCCACTCTCTCTGGGCACAGCCCGGCTTCCTGGACACAGCCAGGGCCTCTCAGGGCACCGCCACTCTATCTGGGCCTCTCAGGGTACCGTGCTGGAACAACAGCGACTCACAGTCAAGGTGCTTACATATTCTCAATGGTGGCCGGTCAAGACACAAAAAGCAAACATCCCCCAGTTCCACTACATGGTGGTATGTTCCCAAACAGTCAAGCTGTCCATTAAATTAGGGATGGAAGGCAATTCCCCATAGTCCATAGTCATTCGCCAGGGCCATCCTGGGGGTGAGGGACAACCTTGACCTCACCCTCAGCTCCCACGGAGGACTCAGCAAGCCTTTCCTCCTGGGACCACAAGTCCTGCATCCGGGCTGCCTCAGCAAGCACTTCCCAGCCCACGGGGCCGCAAGGACCTTCGCTTTCTCCGGCCTCTGCTGGTTGGGGAACCGTACACGTCTTCCCACCCCTCCACGGGGATCCAGCTCTCCAGCAGCTGCTCCTCCTGGTCTTCCTCAGACTCACGCACAAACTGCTCCACTGCCCTTCGGAGACCTTTGGCCGACACCATACCCTGCTCGCTGCGCCATGTGTCATGCAGGGGATCCTGCCGACTACGCCAAGTGTCGTGCGGGGCGTCTGGCGGGGTCTCCGGTCCCGCCCCCCACACAAGAACGCAGGACATGGTGAGGCCAAAAAGGAACACCCACGGAGCCATAGGTAGGGGAGTCACACCACTATAGTCTCACTGGCGGCTGGGCTGGAGACACAGGAACCAGGAGCAACACAATTCTCAACCCGCCGCTTGCAGACTCAGCCACCATCTTCTTGCTAGCTCCCCCCTTCTCTCTTTTCTTCTCTGCTAGCCTCTTCTCCTAGCCTAGCCACGGCAGTTATATTCATGGCTAATGGCTCACTGGTTACAGCTGACGGCCAACTAGCCACAGCTGCTGGCCATTTGATCACAGTCGATGGCCATTTACTGCCTGAGCCAGCACCTTTCTATGTGAGGCCGAGAGCCTGGAAACTGCTTTTTGGGGCTCTGTCCCCACAATGTGTACTTTTAGGCTTTTAGGGAATGATCCTCAAAGAATTAAGGAAGTCTCCCCCCCCGCACCCCCCCCCCCCCGCCCCACCGCAAACACTATGTGAATGTGAAGACCAAGTTGACAGGCCACAGAAGGACCGAGCGTTGCCCATCAAGCGTTGAACAAGGCTGCTTGTTCAAGGATAGGTCACACTTCTCTAAATCCGTTTCCTCATCCCGACGACGAGCGGAAGCGGCTCACACCTGGGGCGCACAGCTATGGGGATGAGGAGCAAGGATGCATGCTGACGCTTCCTGAAAAGCTGAAAGTGTGACTGACATTCCGTGCTGCGTATTTGGATCACCTGCCTTAAAGTTGTCACGTTTATGGCTGCAACGTAATATTTCTTTAGTCTTTTGCAAAACAGATTCTATAAACCATGGTGTAAGGCTACACTTCGATAAAGGACCTAGAATGTAGATAGCAGACCAGTCCACCTTTCCATTTTGGGGGCTGAGTCTACTCCTTGCCTGCTGGTCCTCCCTGCCTCGCACCCCAGGTTCTCCGCTGCTGCTTTAAGACTGCAGAGCGCCCCGGCGGCCAGAGGCAGGGGAGGGGTCCCCGCTCGCCTCCGCTCGGCTGCTCGCTCCTCGCCCGCCCGCCCGCCCGCCTCCCAGGCAGGGAAGGTGAGCGACGGATCACTGTGACTCGGGCCGCAGGAGAGGAAAGATGCGCCTGCCCGCCCGCCTGCTGCCTGGATGTGGAGGCTGAGGGCCGGCGCACGCGAGGCCGCTTGCTGCGCAGTCGGGGCGCCGGGCGCCCGGGATGAGCTCACGCCCGCGTCCGCGGCTCTGTGCACCTGCCGACCTGCCGGCGGCCCCCTGAGCTGACGGCGCACCTGGGCTGCAGCCCGGCGGGCCCGCTCTGGCCGCAGCGTGGGGCGCGGCGCCCGGGAGCAGGTGTGCAGGAGCGCAGCGCGCGGGGAGCGCAGCCCTTGCCCCGGAGCCCGGCCGCGCCGCGTGCCCGGGCGGCTCGGCAGCAGCGGCGGCGGCGGGCGGCCGGCGGCCCCCGGGCAGGTGGCGAGTGAGCGGAGCCGGGCGGAGCGCGGGGTCCCGGGGAGCAGACGGGACACGAGGATACTGGCCCTCTCCTTGTTCCAGAGCTTCGCCCAGGTGAGCGGTCACCGCGCTGCTGGTGTTGCTCCTTTTAAATTTCTGCTATTCAAGTGTCATAAAACAAACATCAAGCTCCTAAAACGGATTTCAGTGATTTACCCCCCTTTTGTGTTATAAGCTGATAAAGAAACTGCAACCAACTCAGTCGCCTTTTAAGCTTAATCTAACTTTCAATAAAGTGCCCTTTTATTTTCTCAACACTCCTGTTCCGCCCCGCCCCGCCCACCGCCACGTTATCCGCTGCACCTGTCCATTCTCTTGCCGAACATTTCAGAAGAGTGTCAACTTCCCGCCAGGTTCCTCCTCAGTGGTTCAAAAGTGACGGATTGCGGGGCCGTGATAAACAGAGGTTTTCAAGGACCTGTGTGTTGTTGAAAAAGCTGAGGGTAGTGTCGGGTTAGGGGCCATATGTTCACATATGGGTTCCAAGTCGGGCTTAAGTTAGGGGTGACACCCACGCATCATTGCTTTCTCCACTTTTTGTTTTTGCTGTCGCGGTTGGCTTGAGAGCTTCAGCGATGAGTCTTTCCTGGACAGACAGGAAGTGACATGGGCGATTTCTGGTCATTCTCCACTAAGGTTGGTGGTTTATGGGCCCCATGACGCGCAGGTGTGAGCTCTTCTCTATCTTGAAGCAATATCGGAGAAAGGCATCCAGATGAAACTGTTTTCTTTCTGGCAGAAATGTCCCACTTGGCTCTGTCTGGCGGGCTTGGGTCTCCTCTGTGGACAGGCCTCCCGATGCTCTTCCTTTGCCACTATCTGGGGAATAAGGTGCTGCTCCTGAGTGACTCACGCTGTTCCCTGCGTGTGCCTGGGCAGAGAAAAGAGGCAACTCTCTCTTCTGCACCCACAGCTGCTCACACCTGCGCCCTCTTAAAGCTGCTTTCTGTCTGCCTGGGCTCTGTACTTCTGCAGTGGACCTGTCCTGTTTTGGAACTGGATAATGTCAGTTGCTTTGTAATTCATGTATTTTTGTCAATTTTGTTGTTTTCCTAACGACGATAAGCCGTGGCAGGCCTGAAGCACTGCCTGAACACCAGCTGCATATCCCCAGCCCAGCAGGTTGACCTTAAGAGACAGACGTGATTCTCCCCAAGGTACAGGTCCACGGCTGCTATCTGTAGGTAACATGTCCAGGCTCACAGAGCAGGGGCTTCTGAACACACATCCATAAGTCATCTAGGAGATCGGCTTAGAGGTTAATCTTCAAATATTAGCCCTGACCCTCATACGTGGCTGGTGGGAATGTGAAATTGTGTAGCCACCCTGGGAAACCATCTTAGAATTCTTCAGAAAGTTAAAAATGGAGTTACAATATGACCCAACAGTTCCATTCCTAGGTATACACCTAAGAGAAATGGAAAGAAATTTCCACACACAAAAAATCATACATGAATATTTATAGCAGCATTATGGACAACAACCAAAATGAGGAAGCAAATCAAATGTCCAACAACTGACAAATAGATAAACCAGATGTGGAAGATGAACACCATGGAATATTATTCAGCCAGGAAAAGGAATGAGGTAAGAACACATCCTACAACATGGATGAACCTTGAAAATACCATGTTAAGTGAAAGAAGCCAATCACAAAAGGTCACCTTCTGTATGATTCCATTTATATGAAATGTCTAGAATAGGCGAATCCATAGAGAAAGCAAGTAGAATGGTGCCTGTCTGGGGCTGGGGGTGAGAGAACGGGTGGGAGGAAATAGGAAGAGAAGGTTAATGAATAGAAGGTTTTTTCTGGGGTAGCAAAAATCTTCTAAAATTAGATTTGGTGACGGTTCCTCTGCTCTTGTGAATGTGCCCAACCATTGAATCGTACAGTTTCAAAGGGTCAAATGTAGGCTATGTGAATTATCTCTTAATAATGCTGTTATTAAAAAATCAGCTCTGTGTGTCATAATTATTTGGACATATTGAATGTAAGTGATTTAGAGCTTGGGGAAAAAAATACTTGTCCATAAATGGGAAGAAGGGAAAGAATATGCCCTTTTGGCATCTGAGAGCTATTATTATGTCTGTGGATTTACTGACACATAGGAATACGGATTTGAAAAGTTTTAACCATTTTTTTCCAGAGTAAAATGTTAGTCTGTGTTTGCATAAACTGATGTGCAATAATCAATCCACGCTCTTTGTTCCTTAATTTGGTTCAATGAGGAAACAAATAAATAATGGCTCCAAAATACCATGGAATCAAAAACTGCTTTATTGTTTACAAAAACTTGAACTCTCAGAATTTAAATCTTACATGCAAAGCATAGATTTTTCTTCCTATTTCTTAATTCATAGTAATAAAATAGAGAATGAATAACAGTAATCTGACATTTCCACAGGCTTTTAGATACTCTTGATAACTTTAAAATATTCTACATTTTTATTTTAACAATATGTTTGTTAGAAAAACAGCACAGGCAGTGTTATTCCCACTTTATAGGTACTTCATTTCAAGGATTAGTAAGGTTAAGTGATTTATGCTTAATCACATAATTGACAGAGAGAAGATTAAAATCTAGGGCCCCATGCAGCAGCACTTAACCATACTTACATCATTTTAATGCAAAGGGAATGACTTTCTTATTCTACCCTCATGCCCAATGAGAGACATATACAGAGGTTATTTTATATATAAAAATCCTCTTTTGAAAACTAGTCCTCAATTTCTATATGCATTCATGTTCTCAAAAATCAAGTGGAAAATTCTGAAGGAAAATTGCAATGTTTGCTCCTGGATACAATTTCTCCCTGTGGACTCCCCTCACTCTGCCCCAGTTCTGAGCCTAGAGAGCAAATAGGACTGGGGTCACACGTTGCCTCCTCTCAGAGGTGAAGAGCCAAGGACAACAAAGGATGGAGCTTTTCTTGGAGGCCCATCTTATTGCCTTTTGTGTCTTTCCCTGGTTTTTGAACTGACTGAAAGGTGGCGCTATAAGAGGGAAACAAGCAAAGCCAGATCCTTTCTCTTGTGAATTATCCAGCTCTGGTGATGGAAACTACACCCAGGGAAGAGGTGCTGCTGAAGAGATGGAGATGGGGACAGGAGACCTGGGTTTGATCTTCAGCTCCATCACTTCCTGGCGGTCATCTCGCTTGAGCCCTCCTGAGTTTTGATTATATCACCTGCAGACAAGAGCTGGGCCGCTGAGAATTCTATTTGACACAGTGCCGTGAAGGCCATTTGTTAACGCTGCAGCTAAACATGATTGTGCACAGTGAACACTGTGATGAGTGAGGTTGGGCGAGGTACTTTCCTTGATTTTTAATGATGTGCACAGTCTGTTGCTAGCCAAGATGGTAGAATGGTGAGGGTTAGCGAACATGCCCTCTCACTCTCTGCATAGGCGTGCCCCTCCCAAACCTCACATGTCCAACCTCCATCCTTCTAGCTTTGGGAGGAAGGACGACAAGAAGACCAGTGTTTGCAGAATTTGCCCGGTTTTAGGCACTTTCTTTGGAATGTTTACCTCAGTCACCTGGCTAAGGTGTTGATCAGATAAGGGATTAACATGGGACCCTGACCGGGAGTCACAGTGATTTAATAGTGAGAAGTTAAAAGGAGCCCAATCTTTGTGATTCACACGGTGTTCCTTTGTTGGTTCAACAGTCAATTATGAAACATCCAGCAAGTGGCAGTCCTGCCAGCCCTGGGGGTATGAAGATAAGGGGCTCACACTGCCAGCCTTGTGAGGAGCTCAGGATTCAATGTCCAGTTTCCTGGTAGAGTGTAGGTATCCAGAGCTGACTGGGCAGAGTTATTAATATCTTGGCCACACCAGCCACTAGCCATGTCACTTTGGGCCAGTTCCATAACTTTTCCAAATTTGGGATTCCCGGTCAGCACAATGGAGAAAGAATATTCTTTACCTCCCAGGGTATTGGGAGGTTTAAGAAAGAGGACCCAGGAGTGGGGGCAAGGGGTCATCAATAAAGACCTGGTGTTCTTGAGTATGATTCAAGCACAGGAGCACTGGATGGTCCCTAAACAAGAGGTGATTAAGCAGCCAGATGGCCGGGTGGGCAACCAGAGAGGGCTGCTAGACCTCAGCCTGGGTGAGAGCAGGTGACATTTGAACAGGGTCCAGAAAGGTTAAGGGTGGGCTCTCCCCAGGCAGAGGGCAAGGAGGGGATTTCGGGAAGAGGGACCAGCATGATGCATTTGGTGTGCTAGGGCAGCAGTGGATGTCTGGTGATGCTGGCCCTTGGCAGGCCTGCACACTGGTGACGTGGGAGAAGATGAGTTTCCAGGTTGGGATGTGGTTTTCAAGGCCTCTCTGTACAGTGGGAAGGAGCCTGGATTTGACAAAGGGAACTAGTTGAAAACAGAGATCCCAAACTGTGTTTCCAGAACACTAATGTCTACACTCTCCTGTAGTCTATTGAGTGTGCAATAGCACCATATCTAAAAACCAATCTACACACCTTAATTAAAAATACTTCATTGCTAAGCAATGCTAACCATCACCTGAGCCTTCAGTGAATAGCAATCTTTTTTTCATTATTATTATTTGAAATATTGCAAGAATTACCAAAATGTGATATGGAGACACAAAGTGAGCAATGCTGTTGAAAAATGGCATGGATAGACTTTCTGGACACAGGGTTGCCACAAACCTTCAATGTGTCAAACAAAGCAAAACAAAAAACCCAAACCAATATCTGTGAAGCTTGAAGCACAGTAAACAAAGGGCAGTAAAATGAGGTGTGCCTATATTGGAACAAATACAAGGATGCAATGTAAAATGTTAATAACCTCTGTCCTCCCCAAGTCCCTTGCAGTCCCTCCCCTGGGTAACAAATATTAGGCTGGCCAGTGCCTCCTCCATACTCATAGAACTGTAGACACACACTTAGAGAAACCCTGATTACAACGGTCACCCTCTCCTGGCAGAGTGGCTGGTGAAGGGGCTGATATTCTCAGATAAAGGATCTGCCTGGGGGTCCCCACTGTCCTTGTCACACCATCCCTGTGACTGACTTCTCTTAAGGTCAGCCTGTGTGCACGTCACAGAGAAGCTCATGATAAATGAAATGCCATAAATGTACCCTATACTGGGCATTTCAGTTGCTATAGAAAAAAAGCTTCTAAATGTATCTCCAGCTAGCACGTTAATGAAGAGATCTGATGCTACATGACCTGAAGGAAAGAAAGAAAGAGAGACCAGCAGTGCCTAAAATAAAAATAATGCCATGTATTTTTTAACCCACCCAGAATACTTTATTGTATATATTTTTTTGATCAGTCCTTCAAAGATTTGGCATAGTAAGCAAACTGTGTCCTATTTGTGGGGTTGCTACTCCTGGATAAATTGTTCCCCCTCCTGAAGAGAGACTGAGGCTTTTAGTGTGGCTGTGACGAAACACACAAAACTGTGGTTGTAATGGTCAGCCTGAACGGGTCTGAGATGGGGTCACCGACAGACACAGATGAGGCTCGCCAGGGATTCAGGTGTCTACTTCAAAAACGTTGTCCAGTGAGCTCTCTCTATTATTTGGATATCAAATTTGTCTAACAATTGATTTTTAAAAATCATGTTGATTCTTATTATCTTACTTGAGAGATTAGAAAACAGGCACCCAGGCCATATTTACAATTAACTCATTTGGGAGGAAAACCTTGACTTTTTGGGAAAACTCTGTAGCTGGCAAGAGCCTCTCTAGTCTCATGGAAAACAAGAAGCCAAAGGCCACTCAGTAGAACCTGGTTATGACACGTCCTGTCCTGCCGAGGTGAATCTGAAAAGCCAGGAGCTGCTGGTGTCTGCAAGATACACGAACATCAAAGGTCGACCGCGATGTGATGAGTCTGAATGGTGAAACCAATTCTCCCCTTTGACTGCAGAGGATTCTGTGTTGAGGAAGAAATGGATGTGACGTGCCCTCTCTCCATTGAGGCCCCAGCAGGAAACATGGCAGTCAGAATGAAGGACGTGCAGTGAGATGTGGGTACCAACGAGACATAACTAAGGGATAGCCCCAGCAGAAAGCTTTTCCACTCCTAAGAATGAAGGGCCAAAGGGAGTGAAGGGTCTTACAGCCCTCTGTGATAGAATTGGGGGAGACAGGGTTCCAGACAGGGGTTGTAGTCACGAGGACTGACAAAACCATGGTGTGGTAGGGAGGAGAGAGGGGTGTCTAACCGGACCTCTCTCATCCTCAATCTGGTCTCCTGCCCATGTCTATACTGGCTGAACCCATTGTAAGCCAGTACATGAGGGAGCCCGGATGATGTCATCCAGGAGGTCAGCTGCTTACGGCACAGAGTGCAGGGAAGGCAGAGGGGCAAATGGAGACTAACCAGTACACATAATGTTGACTCTGCAACCTTATTATATTTTTAAAGTTATAAATAAACATTAGTTGAACTTGCACTTTTATTGTATTTCTAAACTTATATTTTTAAGGGATCATGAGCCATTG
Organism: Rhinolophus ferrumequinum; assembly: GCF_004115265.2. Taxonomy (NCBI): domain Eukaryota; kingdom Metazoa; phylum Chordata; class Mammalia; order Chiroptera; family Rhinolophidae; genus Rhinolophus; species Rhinolophus ferrumequinum. The sequence goes on along the minus strand of NC_046285.1, from coordinate 105,221,147 downwards.
CTACGTATGACACATTGGATTCCACGTGAAGAATATCAAGGCTTCATGGTGAAGAAAACATTATTGAAAAAGCAAAGAGCTTCTGTGCTCAATGAAAAATTTTGGTAAATATCGTCTGTAACATTCTACCTACCTACCTGCATTTTTTTTTAAATAGTTACACTAAGATGTAATTCACATACCATACAATTCAATCATCCAAAGTGTACCATTCAGTGGTTTTTAGGATATTCACAGAAATGTACACCCATCACCACATCTAATTTTAGGGCTCTTTTGTCACCCCCGAAGGAAACCCTTACACATTAAAAGTAAATTCCCTTTCTCCCTTTACCCTACCTCCCCCAGCTCTAGATAACTACGAATTTATTTTCTCTGTATGGATTTGCATACTGTTGACATTTCAGATAAATGGGACATACAATATGTGGTCCTTCGTGTCTGGCTTCTTCCACACAGCCCAGTGTTTTTAAGGTTCATCCCTGTTGTAGCAGTATCAATCAGTACTTCGTTCCTTTTTATGGCTGAATAACATTTTATTATATGGACATACCATATTCTATTGATCTATTGATGTACATTTCAGTTTCCATTTTTTTTTTTGCCTATTATGGATAATGCTTTGAAAATATTCACGTAGTTTTTGTGTGAACATCAGTTTTCATTTCTCCTAAGGGGATAACTAGGAGTGGAATTGCTCGGTCACATGGTAACTCTATGTTTAATTTTGTAAGGAACTGACAGCTATTTTCCAAAATGGCTGTATCATTTCATATCTCCAGCAACATTAAATGAGGGTTTCAATTTCTTCAAATCCTTGTGAACATTTTTTATTGTCCTTTTATAATATTTAGTGGCATCTCATCGAGGTCTTTATTTGTATTTCCCTGATGACTAATGATGTTGAATATCTTTTCATGTGTTATTGTCCATTTGCATATCTTTGGAGGAATGTCTAATTAGATCCTCTTTGCAAATTGGGTCATTTATTTTTTAATCATTATGTTGTAAGAGTTCTTCATATATTCTGGATACAAGTCCCTTATCAGATATATAATTTGGGAATATTCTCCCATTCTATTGGTTGTGTTCTTAATTTCTTGATGGTGTCATTTGCAGCACAAATGCTTTTAATTTTGATAAAGTCTGATTTATGCATTTTTTTCTTTTGTCACTTGTGCTTATAACGTATCTCATAAGACTTTGCCTAATGCAAGGTCACAAAGATTTACTCCTGTGTTTTCTTCTAAGAGTTTTATAGTTATAGCTCTTACATTTAGGCCTATGATTAATTTTGAGTTAGTCTTTTGTGCATAATGTAAGAACGGGTCCAATTTCATTGTTTTGCATGAGCACATCTAATTGTCTTAGCATCATGTGTTCAAAAGATAATTCTCCCTTGAATTGTCTTAGCGCCCTTGTTGAAAATCAACTTACAATAAATGCAAGGGTTTTTTTTTCTGGACTCCCAATTCTGTTTCATTGGTGTACATGTCTATCCTTATGCCAGTACCACACTGGCTTGATAACTATAGCTTTGTAGGACGTCCCCTCTCAGTTTTATTGAGATGTAATTGACATACAACATTGTGTAAGTTTAAGGTGTACAACATAATGGTTTGATATATGAATATAGTGCAAAATGATTACCGCATGAACATTTCTGATGTGCCAACACAGCTCTGAGCAGAGATGATGCTTTGTATAAGTGTCACAAGAACCTTCCATGTTGTGTTCTGTTAGCATTCCCGTATTACAGATGGGAAGCAGAACTTGAGAGATGAAGTGAGTTGCTTAGCGTAATTAGAGGGATGAATTCTAGCCCTTATCTGTCTGACTCTAAAGTTGAAATTTTTTTAAAGAAGTTTCTTTTGTTCACATAAAATTTGTCACATAAAAGATAGATTTGTTGGGAAAATTCATTGATGAAGACCACGTCATTACCTATCAGCACCATATTGGTGACCAATTGCTATGTTTACTTAAAAATTACCCATAGGAATGGATTTGATAATGCACTTTTCCATACTGATTTATTTGTATTCAGAGCACTTTGGTAGATAAAGAGAAAAAAATAAAGCTGATTCTATCATGTTCCACTCCTTGGCACCTTCCAAATTCAGGCAGGTCATCAGGCGGTTATAACTGCTGGATTTTTCCAGTCTGAGTAACAGGCAATAGCAGAAATACGTAATTTTACTGTATCCTGCCCCCACTGGCCTGACTTGAGGCCATCCTGTGAAATGCCCAGCCTGGGACAAAATGTTCTCTGTGCGCTGGGCCAAGCCCCATTTTTGCCTCTCTTTCCTGCGTGGTGAGTTCAGATCAGGTTGCTATTATAAGCCGATGCTCATAAAAGTCTGTGAATGAGAAAAAAGAGAGCGTTCAGCATTGGGAGATTTACAGTGCTCTTGTGGTACCAAGAAGGTCATTCTGAATACCTGCTTGGAGGTAAATGCACAGCTTCCCGCTTTCTCGGCAGGTTCTAAGTCCCCTCCTCTAAGACAGATCATTGCAGTTTCTTCTAGGAAGTCTGAACGTAGAAGAAGGAAATTGAGTGAAAGAACATTTTGTATTCATCCACACTTCTTCCTCTCGTGGTTGATTATGCAAACCCCCAACCTAACAGATGGCTGGGTGTTGGGCTCTGCATTGGAGATACTATTATTAACAAATGAAATGTGTGTGTCCTCCACGGAGAGCTCTCAGGAGGGCAGCTCTTCAGCCAGATGCTGACGCGATATTGTATTAGCTGGGACGAAGGCAGCTCAGCACACGGAGGAGAGAATTTTAGAATCAGCGACTTGCACTCTGAAGGGCAAGGATACGAGTTAATTCTGCATTTATCGTTCACTGATTGGAAGAAGACGCTTAAGTCTTAAGGGTTACTTCCTTGGCATTTGACTGACCAAGACCCCAGTGTGAGTGGCTAGAGACAGTTTCAGAAACACAAATGAAATTTTCAGAGTAGCAATGGCTGGGCAATCGTTAACAGATTCGTGATTCTTTGGGGTTTATTGAGCCAAATATAATGATAATACCCCTTAGGGACCCATAGTTAGCCAACCTTAGCTCTCAGTGGGGACTGCACATGTGGCTTCTTGCAGTCTGGAGGGATCCCAGATACCTAACAACTTGGAGGAAGAGGGACCTGAAAAAGAGAGGAGTTACCAGCATTGATACAACAATCAAAACGTCAGATGACTTTTGGCTTGTTACTTATTTTTTTTGGTTACTTTATGCTTACAAACAGCATCAATAAATATTGAATAATTTCGGTTGCCATCGGACAAAAATACCCAGACATTGTAATATTTAAAATATATGCAAGGGAACCTACAGCCTTAAGTCACGACACTGTAAAAGGTAGAAAGCACGAGTGTCTCCCTTTCCTGGTGGTTAACGAGAGGGAGAGAGGCAAGTTATGTTTAAGGAAATGTGTGTCTTGCTCCATAATGCAAAATCACTTCCACATTTTTCTTTTGAATCAACTCTACTATGAAAAGCAAAAGCTTAGTTACTTCAAGAAAAGTTCTCTGGCTCCAGATACGTGCAGAGTGTCTAGCTCTGTACAGTATAACCATCTGCAGTAAGGGAAATATTGCCAACTGCACTATCAGTGTGGTAGCCACTAGCCACGTGTGACGGCTGAGCCCTTGAAACACGGCTAGTGCAACTGGAGGATGACATTTTTATTTTATTTTAATGAATTCACTTTTAAATGCAAACAGGCACATGTGGCTAGTGGCTGAGCTATGGGTTCTGACATATTGGCCAGAGATATAGACAGTAACTTCTTAAAGCTCACTGGCACCTTTTTACGCTGATGACTTTTCATTGAAGAAGTACACGAATACATAGTAAAATGAAATACAATGAATAAGAAACGTCTGTTAGATAGGGCAAATTTTCCTGAAATTGTGTGTCCTTTTTCATGTCCCACTGTCATCCCCCTCTGAGATGTAACTGTGGATAATAGCTTCTCATCCCTTCCAGGAATTGTCTGTGCACTTATCAACTTGTAAATGCATACGCATGTCATTACGTAAGTGGGAACATACAGTATTCACTGTGTTTTCTACCCTACTTCTTTCACTTAAAAACGTCTTGGAGCTCTTGGCACGTGGATGCTAATGTTGCCTTGTTTTTTAACGCCTGCATAGTATTCCATTATCCAGGGGCACCATTATTTATTTAACTGCACCCCACCCCCCATAGTGGGTATTTTGATGTTTTACTTCCAGTTGCTGTTTCAAACATCACTTTGATGACCATCCATCCAGTTAGATCTTTGCACAAGTGTGTGTGGTTGGTATTTTCCATGGCCATGAATTGCATGAGGAGAGACCTGTTGAGATAGCAGCAGGATACAAATCAGTTAGGATTTCACAAGTTGCTCTCGGAAGCAAACCAGAGTGAGTAGATTTTCCATCTGGTGGGTATAATGTTAGCTGTAAGCACCACGGGACAAGCGTTTGCTGTCTGTTTTGTTCATCGATGTACCTCATGCACCCAGAGACCTAGCGCAGGGCAGGGACTCAATAAATCTTTGTTCAATGAATGAGATGTCCTAGTTTAGAGCATCTTCTGAGGTCTTTCATCTACTCAGGAAAGGATCTGTTGAGATGGAACAGGGCACCTTTCTTACAGAGAGCAAAAGCTATGCATACCTCTGACAGTCCAATATGATTTATTTTTTAATTGCTGCACCAGCTCCATTACTGTTCCTACAGAGTGGTAATAAAGAAGTTCACATTTCATACACATATTTAGAGTTGCTCTTCACAGCTTTTCTTAGTATTTGGCAAAGACACACATGTATGGATATTGGTAAGGATAAAGATGTTGTCGCCCCACTGTGGACTACGCGTTCCGCTAGTTGCTCCTTTGGCCCTTCCTTGGTTCAGAGGACCCTGCCCTCCGCCACCTGAATGCCTACGATGTTTCTCCAAGGTGATGACCTGAGACCGTGACAGTTTCCAAGTGGACTTGGAACCTGGCCTTGTCTCTCCTCGCTTCTCCCACCCACATCTGCGTGAACGCTGTCTGCCCTTTCTTCTGTAATCACGCATTCTCCCTCCCATCGCCCTGGACCGACACCTCTGCAAGGGCTTATGCCAGGGAAGCCCTGGAAACAGGCCTCTTTTCCTTCTGTTACCGCCTCTGGGTTTTGGCTTCCGACCTCTCCTTGACCCGTGGCTCTGCCCGCTGTGGGGACCTGGGGAAGTGAACAAGAGGGCGCATGTTACTTTGCTGAGGGAGTTTTATAATGAAAAAAGTAAACTGGGCTCTCTTCCAATACATTTTCTGTGCAATGGGAACTACAGAGTGGAGCATGATTCTCATGTGCAAGGGGACTGGGGGGGTTGGGTGGGGCTGCGTGGGTATGACAAGAAGGAGGAGTGACAAACAACATGGGAAGAATGGCCCTGGAGTCCGCAGTTGTGGAGGAAAGGGGGTTCCACCTAAAAGTGTGACTAGCTTCCAACCAGGCAGGACCGGAAGGGCCAGGAGAGCAGGAGACGAGAGAAGGCTGCCTTTGAGGCTCGGGGCAGGTGCTCAGCACACGTTCCCTTGGGCAGAGACCTTGTCGGGCTTCCTAGGTGATTCACTTTACTTCATTATTGTCTTTTAATTGAATTTCAGATGTCCTTATTAAGAACATAAAAGGGATCAAACAACTCAGAAAAGTATTAAAAAACCTGATATCCCAGCACATAGATGACCCCAGTAGCATTTTAATTTGACGTTTGTATTTTATGGAAATGAGCTCATGTTTTCCATGTTGTCTGTTCTAAATCAACCGCTTGCCTTTTTCTTTTAGTTATTTTAAAATAATTTAGTTATTTTATGCATTCTTCTTCTCCTCTCCACACCTCAGCCCAATCAGGGGTCAAATGTATACATTTGACTTTTTCCACCCCTCTAAGATGCCTTACACACACACACACACACACACACACACACACACACACACACAGAGTTTTGGTTATTATTTGTTTTACAAAAATGAGTTTATATACTCCTCTGTATCTTGCATTTCTCAATTAAATGTGGTGGGGGTGTCCTTACATCACAGATTTTTTTTTTCAAACTTTTATTTATTTAAGTTTGTTTCTCCAGGACCCATCATCTCCAAGTCAAGTAGTTGTTTCAATCTAGTTGTGGAGGGCACAGCTCACAGTGGCCCATGTGGGGATCGGACCAGCAACCTTGTTGTTAAGAGCACCATGTTCTAATCAACTGAGCTGACCGGCCGCCCTGATTTGTTTTTTTTCTCTTTTGACTGTAATGTTCCAATGTTTGCATGCTCCAAAATGTATTTAATATCCCTCACTGATGGGCACTCAGATAATAGTCTTTCTTTTCCTTTTTCTTTCTATTTTCTCAGCAAATAATGCTGCAGTGAATAGAATTGTGTAAATAGCTTTAAGTACTACTTATTTTTCTTTTTTATCTCAATGGGATAGATTCCCAAGGGTAGGACTGCTAAGTGGAAGGGTAAGTGTATTTTTTCTTCTTGTTTTTTTCACCAATACAGATTGCCAGACTCTGTTAAAAATAAAGCTACGAAACAGCACGTTGCCACCAGCACTGTCTCAAAGCGCTTTCTCCCCACATCCCACCAACATGAGACTTCCCACTTCTTTGACTTCCTTTCGATTTCGTGGTGAGAAGCAATATTTAAGTGTTATTTAAGTTTACATTTGTGGCCTATTGATGTGCTTGAGCGTCTTCTCAGATTTATTGGCTGTGTTTTCTTCTTCCGTGAACTGCCGTATTCAAATGCTGTGCCCATTTTTCTCTTGATTTGATGGTCTTTTTGTTATCAATTGGTAGGTGTTCAATCTCTTGTTGACATTAGGCCTTTATGGGTTCTGCATGTGGTGAGTGTGCCCCAGACCCAACTCCCGTTGGTCTTCCATGCTGTTTTGCTGTATTTGGCCATTCAAAGAATGCCTGTAGTTGACTGCCTTTCATAGCTCCTGGCGTGTCTGTCATGTTTACAAGTGTATTCCTGGAGCCTAGGTTAGACATACTTTCTCCAGGATGTTATACTATCTGAATTGATTGGTTTTAAAAATAATTTAAATCATTTAAAAGTTTTTCTTGTTTAGTTTATAAATTAAGCATATTTTAAGTATGTCTGAAAGGAGATCAGGTTCTGATTTTATCTTGTCTCCAGTTTGTGTGACTTCTCTAAAGCCATTCAAATTTGGTTCATGCAAATCAAAGAGAAATCTTCAGATAGTTTTCTTCTCTTTTCCATCCTCTTCTGCTTCCATATCTCTTTTCCCCCCACCCCCCGTCTTCTCTATGTTCCAGATCTGGCCTGTCGCTCATACCTGCCCCCTTCCTTCTGCTTTTCCATTCTTGTCTTAAGCCATAAAGCCTCACTAACAGGAACAACACCAAAACCAGTAGGAAGAGCAGTAGTAATTACTTAGTTTACTGGGCTTTTTGCTCTCTGCATGCCAGGTACTGTTCTGGACGCTCTACCCACTTGAACTTGTCTAATTGTCACAGCAGCCATGTGCCATAGGCAGGGTGAGCAGGGTGGTCTTTTGAGGTGAGAGACTGAGCCACTACCCAGGGTCACACAGCTCCATGGGGCCCTGCCAGGACCTGACCCCACAGTCTCCATCTTAATCACTCCGCTCCAGACCCGCATCACGTGATGGGAACACAAGGCTTGTTCCCCTCACCTTTCCCACTTGCTGTTTTGGTCTTCTGCTCCTCCCTATCCAGTATCTCCCAGGAATGGTGGTAGCCCCTCAGGTGTTTCATCAGTGCTCCTTCCAGTGGTGTGAAGACACAGAGCTGAGCTGTGGCTGGGAACGTGGCTAGGGGTCACCCAATGAGTGCGGGCTGCTTTCCTACTGCCGTCCTGAGAGTCACACTGGGTCATGTCACAGGGTGCTAAAGCCTTGTGCTAACCCCAGAAGGATTCCTTCTCCACATTCAAATCTGAGGCACGTCCTATAACGGGGTCCAAAACACAGTTGCCTTGAACTCCTCACGTCTCTGGGAAGATCGTGTGAATGCTAGTCCTTCAAGAGGGGACAATTTGCAACCCCTGGTTTTATACCCAGGCACATGGAGGGCACTGGCTGAAACTCAGGAATCCCTTAGGCATATTCTGTCCTGCTCTCCCCCTTCCTTCTCTCTCCTCCCAACCTCTTCCCTCCACCATCTCTGCTTCCCTTCACTCTAATCCCAGTGGGCTGCCATGATCAGCGCTCTCCACACAGGCTTATGTTTCTCTTTGAAGTGTTCTCTGCTTCTAAAACGTATTTGATACCAACCCTGCCTTGACCTTCTCTTCTAATTCAAATCCCTAGACTCAGTAACTGTCTTCATTTGAAAAATAACTTGTTAGAGTGCCCATCAGCAAGCCACCTGCCCAGTGGGGAGTAAAGAAATATTTATTTTGATGAAATGTTTATGCAAGTTGGATTATTTGACATGTAAGGAGGTTGTTTTTTCCTCCTGCATCTGGGTGTCCTTTTTGCTATTCCAATTCTATGTGTCTCCCGGGAAGTGCAATGGAGGAGATGTAACTGAGGGTCTGTGAGGTTTTGCCTCATGTGATGTTTCTCTTGGAAACCTCGTCTTTCTTTTTTCATCACTCAGCAAATATTCATTGAGCAGTTACTACATGCTAAGCACTGTTGTAGGTGCGCTGAATGCAATAGTGAAGAGAAAGACAAAGTCCCAGCTTTCTTAGAAGTGAATGAGCCAATTAATGAATACATGTATTTATAAATAAATATAGAAATAATAAGTTCAGAGGATAAATATTGACAGGGTAGAAATGCTAATGGTGTGGGGGTTGGCAGAAGCGAAGGCATTTGAGTGATGGAAGCAGGACGAGAGCCATGGAGGCACCTGAGCGAAAGTGTTTTATGTAGAAGGTGGGATTGTGCTGGTTGTGTTCGAAGAAAATTGAGGAAGCCAGTGCTGAGTGGGCAGGTGGAGACATAGTAAATCTACCCCAGAGAGTGGCGGCGGCGGTGGAGAGCATAGGGCCCACGGTAAGGACGTTGGGTTTTATGCTATGAAAGATCAGAAGGCAATGGAGAGTTTTGAAAAGGACTTCTTGTGATCTGGTGTGTGTGTGTGTGCATGCACGTGTGTGTGTGTGTGAAAAGATCATGCTGGCTGCTTTCTGGAGAATAGACTGTGGGTGTGAGGGTAGAAGTAGAGAGAAACATTAAACGCCTCTGAGAAATGGTGGTGTTCTTGTTTTTGGTCAGTGGTTCTTCTGTCCACAGAGGCGTCCCAGATGGAACCCTGTGAGTCATCTTGGTGTCTTATGTCTCACCACTTCCTGTCTATCTCTCACCACTTCCTGCCCATCTGTGACCATTTCTTGCCCATCTCTCACTTCTTCCTCCCTATCTCTTACCAGTTCTTCCCTAACTCTCACCATTTCTGCCTATCACTCTCTCACCACCTCCTCCCTCCCTCTTCCCTGTTTAGAGAAGACGAGTCCTTACCAGACCTATGAGTTTTGTGCGTGGATGCAGGCCAAGCTCCGCCCTTAACTGGCGGGGTGCTACAGTGTAAGTTTCTAGGCCTTTTCTGAGCTGAGGTTTCCTTGTCTGAAGAGTGGGAATGACAGTAATAGCACTTATCTCACAGACAAGAATTGAATTTGGTAAGCCATGTACAGTTCTTGGCATGGAACTGGACATACTAATGCTGAATAAAAGTCAATGATGACCTAAAGAACTGCTACATTGACACTGACAGCAATCGTCATCACTATTAGTAGTATTTGTAAGTTCTGATCATCTCACCTTTTAAATGTCTTCTAATATTATAAGATACAAGTGTCTTCATCCCAGAGCCATGGCTTTTATCAGGTCTTAATCAGTTTCCATCGGGACTTAGGCTAATTTTCTAATGGCCTCCCTGTGTCTTTCTCAACCCCTCCCGTCTATTCTCTGCTGTGTCCTCATCGGGGAATGTTTCCAAAACGTGAATATGATTGTGTCACTTCCTGCTGACCATATACCTGTGGTTTCTTCTTGCCTTCAGGATAAAGTCCAAACACCTCCTTGTACTGGTCCTTCCACGCTCGTCTCATTTCCTGCTATGGGCGCACATGCATGTGCGTGCACACACACACACATGCACGCACACACACACACCAACTAGTGGAGTTTCACGTGCCACATCTTGATTATAATTCTTATCTCATTAAATTATCGTACCTAGTATCTGAATCCCTCACTAAATTGTGCGATGAGTAGGGACTGGTGTCTTAGTCATGTTTTCTTCACATCCAGTAGAGTGCATAAAGTGCACTACTCTTAAGTATACAGCTTGATGAATTTTTATGTGTGTATGTGTCCTTGTAGCCTCCACCCACTTCCAGACAGAGAACATTTCCGGCAGCCCAGCGGCTTCCCAGGACCCTTCCCAGTCCATACTATTCATCTCGAAGCTCCCAGGAATTATTACCATGACTTGTAGGTAGCAGGCGTGCTCTGAATATTTCTGGAAGGTCCCCATCAGTTCACTGGAGGAAGAAATGAATGGGCCACTGCTGACACTCTTGACCATCTGTGCCCTTTGCAGTTCTGAGACCAGAGGTGTAATAGTGCCTGATTTCAATTTAATCAGAGCACTGCAGCCAGAATGAGGCTTTGTCAGGCAATAAATTTACTCAAAATGTTTCTACAGGTCCATTGTAGACAGTAATGATTCCACGCGATGGTTCTCTGTGTAATCTTTATCAAAGCCAGTTCCCATGTCTCATTTGATCATCTCAACGATCCTTTGTATAAGAAGAGCAGGTATGATGATTTCGTTTCCAAGGGAAGAACCTGAGGCTCCAGGAGAAAGTCTGAACTCCTTCTCTGGGCATATGCACCAAAAATGGGCCTCTGGTGCATATGGCGCAAGTGAGGGGGGCAAGACCCAGGGGTTGTCATCCAAGTCCATGGTCCTGTCTCAGGAAACCCTTTGCATGCCGCTTGCCTTTTGACTTCAGGCACCTTGGGTCCTGTTATGGGTTGAATTGTGTCTCCCCCAAACAATATATTGCAACCCTAAGCCCCAGTATCTCAGGATGTGACCATGTTTAGAAGCACGGTCATTGCCAGTGGGAGATGCTGTTAGTTAAGATGACGTCTTACTGCATTAGGGTGAGTCCCGCCCTGCGTATGACTGCTGTTCTTTTTTATTTTTAATTAATGAACTTTATTTTTAGAGCAGTTTTAGGTTTACAGCCAAAGTGGAAAGTACAAAGGGTTTCCACATGCCCCCTTCCCCATACACACAGCCTCCCCCACCGTCAACATCCCACATCAGTGTGGGTCATTTGTTACAACCAACGAACCAACACTGACACATTATCAACCAAAGTCCCTCACGTACAGTAGGGTTCACTTTTGGTGACGTATATTCTATGGGCTTTGACAGATGGAATCTTTATTTTTAATAAACATATTCAAGTAAATGTGATGCAGTTGATTTGAGGACCACACTTGAAGCAACACTGCTCTAGGTCATTGATAATCAGATTAAAACTATATTCTAATGTAATGGTACTGAGGCCAACAACCACAGCCCGACCAGTACTATTACTTCAGAGCTCCTTTTCAAAAGTAGCCTTCAATGCATAAATGGTCTCTATTCCAAAAGTTCACATCTAGATTGGAACTCACATCATGTATTTTTCAGAGAAAGAGTTGATGTACACACAATGAAGTTCTTGGACCGGCCTTCCAAAGCTTATTTCACTCATAATGTTATAGGAATAAGGTTATTTTAGCAATCACATTTTAAAAGGAGGCAATAGAAATGCAAACTCATAAGTCAATAGGCAAAGATATTTTTTAAAGCAATTTCGAGAACTGGATTTTTCCCCCCCTTTTTCTGCCTCCCGAACCCACCCCTCCCCACTCCAGTTCAAGCCGTTGTTTCTCAGTCGAATTGTGTAGGACACAGCTAGTTGGTTGCCAGTCCTCGGTCGGCAGCTCATGGCAGCCCACGGTAGCCCACAGCAGCCCAGCTCCAGGGAGAGCCCTTGTTCACAATCTTAGCCGTAGAGAACGCAGCTCACTGGCCCATGTGGGAATCGAACTGACGACCTTGGCGTTAGGAGCCTGGTGCTGCAACCATGCTGTCCTTATTAGAAGAGAAAAGACACAGAGACACATAGAGGGAGAAGGCCATGTGAAGTCAGAGACTGGGTGATGCATCTCCAAGCTAAGGAACGCTGAGGACTGCCGACCACTGCCTGGAAGAGGCATGGATGGACTCTCCCCTACAGTTTCAGAAGCTTGACTTTGGACTTTCGTCCTCCAGTACTGTAAGACAGCAAATTTCTATGGTTTTATTTAAGTCATCTATTTTGTAGTACTCATTTTGGCAGCCTGAGGCACTAACACAGTTCTACTTGGGCAACAATTGATCCTCTGGGTCAGAATTAACTACACGTGTCATAAGGGAGCGTGCCTTCCCCCTGTGGCCACTGCTGATCTTTGCACCTGAAATGCCTCCTTGCTTAGCCCCATCTACGTGCAGCCCTCACCCCTCCTTTAGAGCACAGTTCCAATGCCACCCCTTCAGGATGCTCTTCTTGGTTCTCCAACGAAAACGGAGGAGTAACACACGGTGTAACTGTTGAGGCCGTTCACCAAATGTGCATTGTTTCTTATTTAGCATCATCCAAGTGGACAGAAGAGTAGCCTCTTTGACAGACCGTCTCTCTTCTGCTGGGAAGTCTGACTGTAGAGCAATAGGAAGACAGGGTAGCTGGAGAGGGGAAGTCAATTCCATATGGAATGCTTCCGGGTCAAAAGTTCCTCTTCAGGAGGCCAGGTATTCCATCAATTAGGGACAAAGAATGAATTATATTGTTGGAGGAAGTCATCAAGAGGATGTGACAGCCAGCTGACCCTGGAGCTGAAAGGAGCAATTGGCGGTTCCTCCCCTGAACCCCTGCACCCGCTGTTCCTGTGCCAGGAACCTCTTCAAGGAGAAACCTTGGGAGAGTGAGGTGTTGTTGAGACCATGTGGATGGTATACGTTCGTGAACCCCATTAACGCCTCTATATAAACTCTTGAGATTCTGGCGGGCAGGTGTGGCCACCCACGGCAAACCTCATAATGTACATTCCCTTGCGTATTAAAACCAACACCTACCCATCTGGAATGGCCTTCGGATTTCACCCTGGGAACTCCTGAGGAGGTTCTGAACCAACACACATGAAACCTAAACGTATTTGATAAAGTCGGCTATTCCCGATGTGTGCTTGATGCCCCCTTTCCTTGATTCAGTTTTGGGCGTTTGAAGGCTCAGCTCAATTGCCATTTCCTCCGAAAGGTTTCTCTGAGGGTGAGTGTGAAGTGCTCTTTCTCTTCTAAATGTCCACAGCCCTTTACGAGCAAGTGTCTCAGAGCAGGCGTTACTTGCTCCCCTGCCTTTGAGACCTGCATTCCATCCCTCCCATATTTACGGAGCAGTTCCCCTGGGCCAGACCATGGGAACAGCTTCTTGAACAGGAGAGATGCAATGTCTGATCATGGAGCTGACAGTTTCATGGGGTATGTTTTTAGACTGAAGTAGGTTCTAAAAATATTTGTGCAAAGAGAGTTTGTTGCTGTTAGGCCCATTCTAGATAATTAACGGAGTCAGTCTGTGGCAGACGCATTAGACCACCACCCAGGTTTGGCTTCCTGGGGGCGGGGCCGGTATATTTGCACTGGAAGCCCTCCCCGTCCAAGCGCCTGCACTTGGGGTTAAACGCTCTGTAGTTGCCATCTTGAAATTTTTATTACTTTTTAAAATTAATTTTATTCCTGCGTTTACGACTCGGGCAGCACCCTACCTCCTGCCGTTTCCGGGAGCGGTTTTTGGCTGCCTTCTCCTTCACTCCATGGTGTCCTAGGCTTTGACCAGCCTGTGTCCTCCCATCTTGCAATCACTGCTGCTTGCCAATAGGGTAGCGCCTGGGTCACGTTGGAAGAGACGGCCTCAGTTCTGCTGTCACCTTCAGCCTGCCTGGTGGGGGCCTGGTTGCAAGTGTCTCTGCCCCACGCCACACCTGTCATGGCCTATTCCACAACCAACTCGAGTGGGGAGAGCCTCTCCCACCTCTGGTCCAGGTACAGTGCTTCCCAGCACGGAGACTATATCCTTTGGAGATCTCCCATGTGCCGCAGCTGGGGCAGTGGCCTGTGAGAAAGGGAGGCTGACTGCCCGCCTCAGCCCAGGCGGGAGCACAGCACATTGGTGCAGCAGTGGGTGGGCGATGTGGCCACGAGTGCCATCTGAGTCATATGCATTCACTGTGCCCAAGGGAGCATGGCATTAAATAGCAAATAAAAACACCCTGACAGGCGGAGAGAGACAGAAAAAAAGGGACATGTTCTCTATTTTAAAGTACCTTTAATGGCACTTTGATTAAAAAAGAAGCCCCTCCGTTTTCATCTTGTGCTAGACCCTGCAATTATGTCGCGGGCCTTGCTCCCAAACACAGTAATAACCGCAGCCATCACTTAGGTCAGTGACCACGTGCTAGGACTGTGCCATCAGTCTTCACAACCGTGAGGGTTGGAGACCTTGATGATTTCCATTCTGTGCATGGGGATAATGAGGCGCAGGAACCATGCCCGGTCCCCACGTCGGGTCAGTGGCCAAGCTGTCCTCTGACCATGGCTGCACCTGACCCTACGGCTCCACTGCCTAACTATTAAGGCTGAGTGGAGCTTTGCAGGTGGCTGATATGCCGTTACGGATTTGTGAACTGAATAAGTGGGTGGGGAGCTGGGTGCAGGAGCAGAAAACACCCCACGACCTGCCTTCCGGGACAGCATTTAGGAAAGACCAGCGTGTGAGTGCCCTGTGCAAACAAAGCCAGAGGACACTGGGGTGTGTGATAGGGCAGGGCTGGGGGGCTGGGCTGAGGTCCTGAGTGGGCAGCAGCACGTGACCACCTGCAGCTGCAGAGTGATGGCGAGCTGGCAGCATCACAGGCTCGGCTGGCCCTTCCTTGTGCACAAGGCCTGGCCATCTTGTGCCCAAGTCGGGTAAAGCACCATTTTGTTTCTGCCTCACCATCTGCTTTGCCTGTTGTTTGCGAACCGTTCTAGGTGTCCCTAATTCCCCTTTTGTATTTGGAGGGGCACATGGGGCCTGGGCAGAAGACACCCAGTGCCCAGGAAGCCCACTCATTTCCCGTGAGACTGCCCCCCCCCAAGTATTCCTCCCCAGTCTTCATGCCCTGCCTGTGAGGATTCTACCTGGGATCCTAAATTGGGGTGCATTCCAGCCCTATTGGTCATTATTTTGTGAAGTGATAGAATATGGATGCAGAAGCTTTTTAGAGCTTTCATTTAAATATTATTACGACTTCAAGAACCTTGCAGAATATTCAGGAAGTGTTATCATACTGGCTTTTCACAGCAACGTGGCGGGGGTTATATGTTTGGAGTTACTCAAATTATCAGCAATTTCAATAATTTTTTACGCCATTCAGAGAGCAAAATTAGAGTTGCCCATGTTTGTAGTCTACAGCGTATTTGAGATAATTAAAAATTAGCTCCCGAAACCACAGAGATCTTTATAGGAGTAGCGAAGATTTGGAAACGTCATTCCCTCCAGGCAAATGAACTGGACTTTTATGACAGTAAATACGAAATCTGAATCCAGCTGCACATTTTATTAAAACTGCCAACATTTATTTCATGGTCACCTCTGCTTAGCTGACAACCTCCCGGAATAGTCACCCCTGGCCATATCTTCTGTGCACCCGCAAGAAAATCACTAAAAATAATGGACTGTTGAAATGATTATTTAAGCCTCCAAGAAATGCGTCCTGATGACTGTGCGTGACTGTGTGGTGGCTGCTCTCTCGCCGTCCTGCCTCCAGTTCGCCTCCACTTCTCCACTGCTGCTTTAAGACTGCAGAGCGCCCCGGCGGCCAGAGGCAGGGGAGGGGTCCCCGCTCGCCTCCGCTCGGCTGCTCGCTCCTCGCCCGCCCGCCCGCCTCCCAGGCAGGGAAGGTGAGCGACGGATCACTGTGACTCGGGCCGCAGGAGAGGAAAGATGCGCCTGCCCGCCCGCCTGCTGCCTGGATGTGGAGGCTGAGGGCCGGCGCACGCGAGGCCGCTTGCTGCGCAGTCGGGGCGCCGGGCGCCCGGGATGAGCTCACGCCCGCGTCCGCGGCTCTGTGCACCTGCCGACCTGCCGGCGGCCCCCTGAGCTGACGGCGCACCTGGGCTGCAGCCCGGCGGGCCCGCTCTGGCCGCAGCGTGGGGCGCGGCGCCCGGGAGCAGGTGTGCAGGAGCGCAGCGCGCGGGGAGCGCAGCCCTTGCCCCGGAGCCCGGCCGCGCCGCGTGCCCGGGCGGCTCGGCAGCAGCGGCGGCGGCGGGCGGCCGGCGGCCCCCGGGCAGGTGGCGAGTGAGCGGAGCCGGGCGGAGCGCGGGGGGCGAGGCCGGCGCGTCGCTCGCGGGAGGCCGGGGAGCAGCAGGGGCATGTGGATACTGGCCCTCTCCTTGTTCCAGAGCTTCGCGAATGGTGAGCCTTTGGGTTTGTGGTGAATTTTATTTCTTGTATTGACCGGCGTGCGGGGGCACTGGATGCATGGGTGAAATCATTCCCTGTTTCCCCCCATCTGTGCTTACATTTTCATGCTTTTATATATTTTAAATGATTTTTATTTCCTTTGGGAGGAGTGGAGGCAATGAAGAGAGGCCGGGGGTGGGGAGGGGGGGAATTTGCTCTGTAATCATTTCGAGGAGCTTACCTTGCAAAGTGACAGCTCGGAGCTAACTCCAGTACTAGCTAGCTAGCTACCTCATTCAGAAT
The DNA here is from genome assembly GCF_004115265.2 of Rhinolophus ferrumequinum. Lineage (NCBI taxonomy): Eukaryota > Metazoa > Chordata > Mammalia > Chiroptera > Rhinolophidae > Rhinolophus > Rhinolophus ferrumequinum. Next base: position 105,204,319 of record NC_046285.1, on the reverse strand, counting down.
AAACCTGGTTTGGCGAGAGGAGGAGAGATAGGGAGATGGGCACTTTGACACAGGACAGCCTCAAAGGGACGTGGCATTCCAAGTGCAGGCAGGTGGAGGGGTCAGTGAAGCGCTTTGCCTTCAGATCCAAAGCGTTATGAGCATTTAATTCCGCTACAATTCATCCTCGGCAGCAGTGAAGACGGCTTTAAGCAAAAGATCTGTCCTTCACCCCCCCCTTGCTACTACACACTTCTCACAGGCATTTATGTAAAAAGATGCACTCATAAGCATTACATCATCTGAAATGTGGACACATTTTTAAAGACACCTGTATAGTTGTAAAAATCAAATCAGTGAATATTGTAAATAGCCTTGCTTGCCTCGTTCCCACCCAGCAGCACATTTTGAAATGCTTTCTTCCTGGGTATTTGAAAAGCTATTGCTCTTGACTGAGTCAGACCCAATTAGCAAGTGTGACTGCACCTTCCTTTGCCTGTCACCGCGTAAATATGAACTTACATGTATGAATGGCTTTCTCTTATTTGGGAGCGAGAGGAAATTGTCATCACTCGGTATTGCCTGGGAGTAGCTACCGCTGTCAATTCCCATTTCAATTTTTGGAACACAAATCTGCATAAAATGTATGACTTGCTGACAGTTAGAATTAAAGCATTAAGCAGAATCCCTACCCAGGAGAGAGGGAGGAAGGGAGGGAGGAAGAGAGAGAGAGAGAGAGAGAGAGAGAGAGAGAGAGAGAGAGAGAGAGAGAGAAGAGAAGAGAAGAGAAGAGGAGAGAAGAGAAGGGAAGAGAAGAGAGAGGAAATCTCAGCCTGGTGAGAAAATACCAGAAGCCAAGGGGGAAGCTCTAAGGTTTTCCTGGAAGATGCACAGGGAAGCTGTGAGGATAGCTATATGGGAGTACATTTTCTCTGCCTATCCAGATAGTACTAAAAGAATCAACACACCAACAGGCCAGAGGAACCACATAAACTTGGTAAAATTAAAAAAATAAAAATAAAGGATGACTAAGGACAGGTAGAGCTGAAGGAAGGAACTCCTGAAATTCCCATTAAAATGATACTTAGCTTTCTAATATAACCTAAAGCAAAGTGTTCAAAACTTTCATTTGGAGATTTCCTAGCAGGAGAGAATTGCAACAAGTTCTGACATGACACCCATCTTTCCCAGAGGGCACTACACACCTCTTCTGCAGCCTCACGGGAATTTACCTGGGGGGATAGATCTGCTCTGGCTAATGTGTGGTGATGCATGGAGGTGAGCCCTTGATGCTGCTATGACTTGGAGAGAATGCAGAAATGCTCACGTACATGTTCCAGTGCCACAGAGTCTGACGGCCTGTCTCACCCGGCAGGGCATACCCCCCGCTCCCCCCCCCCCCCCCAGCTCGTGGGAGAGGCCTGGGTTGCAGGATGAAACACAATTTCCATCTGATTGGGAAGTATGTGTCTCAGGATGATGGAAGAGATGGTGCTTCTGGCTGTCAGTCTGTCAGTGCCTACTCTACAGTTCCATAGTTATATATGACCAAAATTGTATGGAAGAATTTCTGATACAGTCTCTGGTACAGAGATGCTGTACCTATGTGTCACTTCTTCTGAATCAGTGTTCATACTAAAATAACCATAAAAGAGTCATGCAGAGTGAGAAAATTGTATAAAACCTCCAACATTCTACTATAAGGAGAATAGATGCAAAGCATATGTATACATAGACATACCAAGTGCTGGGAGCAGTATCTTCTTACACCTTTTTCAAGAAAGACCTTTAATGGTGATTGATAATCACTGTCATTGCTACTGTAATAAATACAGGTAGATTTCACAATATAAGACATAGAGAATACCTGCAAATGGATATTTTACTCTATAACGTGTTCTGACCCTACCTACCAGAAGGCTGTGAGAGTCTCTTATATAAAAATGGCCCTCTCTTCATAAGATCAAGCATTAAAATAATAATAATAATAATTTAAAAAGCCTGACTGTAGAGCACTGAGCTCTTTCCTTTTGGGGGACTAACTTTAAATAATTTTTCAATGAATGATGTTCAGTGTTCAATGCATGATATGCAAAGGATCCTAAAATATTTAGTCATAGCAAAAATAAAATGGGTCCAGTTTCAAGGCTGCCTGTTCCTAGGACCTTATGTCAAAAATGTGAAATTAAATGGTTCCTATCTATCTGAATGAGACTTGAAAAAAAATAGAGAAATAATGTTTTTCAGCAACTGTCATATTTTGGTCTGCCTTAATTTTGAAAAATTCCTGAACATGTGTGATCAAGGACCTATGAATTCGAACGCCTACGCTGATCAGTGCTAGGCCTCAAACATCAAAATGTCTGACATAATTTTAAAAATGCCATTTGTAAAATATGATGCAGTTAGATGTGTCGGGGTGCTAACAGAATGAGAAACCCGTGATGGATCTGCATTTTAACAGGAGACAGCAGCGTTCTCCCTACAGATGTAATGGGATTTACATTCATTTTTTAATGAAAGCAGGATGGCTGGACTGGCTGCAGATAGTATTTCGGGTACAAAAATGAGAAGTCCATCAAGGGTTAAATCCTTGAATGAATGACCTCACCTGATTAGGTGCAGTCACCACCGTGAAAGCAGTGAACTTGTTCTGCAATGTTCCAGAAATCGTCGCGGGAGACCTTCGGTTGCAGTGCAAGGAGATGAGGTCCGTATATGTGTAGTCACACATGCACACACGTCTGCTCAGGACAGCATCGCACTGCGTTGTGTTGTATCACCATTTCTCTTGGTTTTAACCCCAGTGAGCACATTCTAGTTTAGAATTCTTGTGAAAAGCAAAGGCAGGCCTTTGGCCAAGCAGAATAAGGAATAACAAGCAGGTTTATTATATGTGATATATTTTTGCTTGCACCCTTACATCTCTGTTTTATGTACATGCCACCTTTTCCTGAGCTGTGGAATCGGGTGCTTTGCTGCTTTGCTGTTTGTAGGGTGTTGGTGGACAATAGTGAGGGTGTGGTGGTGGGCGAGGGAAGGATGCTAGTCAGAGAGAAAATGGGGTGTCCAGCACCCTTCAGGCTTCACCGCTTCATCGCCACAAGGAATTACAGGCCGTGAACTTGGTATTTTATATGAATTTAGAAGCAGACCTTTGTGAGTACAAATGCACTTGCATAGCTTTTAAGATGATTTTTCTTTAATTCATGTAAATATATGTAAGTAAAAACTATTATCAGGTGAATCATTTCAGGGCCTCCTCTCCTCCGCCCTCCCCTGCTTTCATTAAGCAGACTCAAATTCTATCCCAGAATCTCAGGGTTCATCAAAAATTTCTGGAACCCTTAAGCTGCATGTCCCTACAAAATGCTCTCTGTAGGAAAACAAAATGCCATGCAGACCTTTAGTAAATGCCAGCCGATCCTTCCCCACTCCTTGACTCCCTTCTGGATGACACTTTGGCATGACCACAGTTCACTGCTGCCACGGGGGATCAGTGACTCCCTGGGCAGAGCTGGTACGATCCAGCACGCTCGTAGTGGGAAGAATTTTTGATGGAAAAAAAGCTAATTTAAATCCGAAATTCCTGGACCTCCATGTAGCTGTCAGAATGTTTTATCATTGATGTGTCCGGGATGAGGTGTAACGAGTATTTCCTAAAGAGACTCAGGGCAGTGTGCATGGAAACTCCATGTAAAGGGAAGAGAGATGGGGAGGGAGAGAGAGAGAGATGGGGAAGGTCATTTTGTAAAGAGAGACCAGTGAACACTGCAGGAGACCGGAAATGTATGTTTGAAAAATAAAAGGATGGCTTTCTCGGTGGATGCGTTTACAGAATCCATGGCATCTAAATTTCATGAAACGAGTTGACTTCTGTGGGTGACATTATGAATGTGCCTCATTCATAATTAATAGGCGGGGGAAATAACACGTTTAGCGTGGGGTTAGGCAGAGCCTGGAGTAGCATGTTCGAAGCCCAGCACTCCCATTCTCCTGGTTTCCCGTGTGTCTGGAGCACAGAGCAGAGCAGACAGGGCCCTGGGGGATCGTGAGCAGACCGCTGTGTCTGGGCATTTTCTTGGCGGCTGTGCTGAAGTGCATGCTGGCTCTTGGTGACCAGCCTGGGAGAGAGTGAGGTGGTGCTACCTGCATGTCAATTGTGTCCCTGCCATAGGACACTAGTGGGCGGCAAACCTCACAAGACTGCTGCAGCCTTCAGCAGAGCGGGTGACACCGCCGCCTCCGAGGGATCTGAGCTGCTGTGTGCCGGGTTAGAGGCTTTCCTCCCTTCGGTTTCTCACGTTCCCCGCGCCCAGACTCCCATGTCAGGGAGTCCGTTCTAACACGTTCTAACGGGAGCGATGCGAAGGCCGGCAGCACAGCAGGCCAGGCAGGGTCCAGCCAGCCGTCTTTGTTTCCAATATTACAAAGGAGGACCATATTGAAAGCGATATTTTGAAATCCAGAAGGTGTATAGAAGAGCAAAGGGGTGTCTGGGGGCTGGAGGGCTCGCCGCCGGTGCAGTTGCACACCCCCTTTCAAACTGGCAGGGGAGCCCTGCCAGGCGTGTGTGCGTCTTTTCTCCGAGGTGGCAGCTCCAGGAGCAGCCCCTGCGCCGGATTGGCTGACCTTCCAATGTCATTCCAGGACGCGCCGCTGGCTTTTCTCCTCCTGCTGATGGTGACAGGGGTGAAGCTGGCGCTCCGCTCCTCTGCAGTCCGTCAGTCTCAAGGCTGCCAGGCCAGGAGCCCCCTTCTCTTCTCCCCCAGGCAAATTGGGCAGCACCTGTTTGCCTGGACCGCGCGTTAACTCTTCGCGTTCCTGAGAGCTGGGCCCAGAAATTCTCCTCTTCTCGCTCCCTGCCCCTCCCCCTCTATATTTATATTCTTTTCTTTCATGTTTTGAAAATGTGAGAAAATTCAAAGTTGCATTTTTCTCACTGCATTTTTGGGTTAAGATAAGACAATGAGGCTGGAAGAGTCCAGCAACCGGACATGTACCCACTAGGGCACTAGTTCTGAATCCTCAGGGTGCAGCCCCTTCTACAGGCGATGCACCATCCACCAAGGTGGCAGGCAGAAAGCACCACGGGCCGGGTGCACACCACTGGTGTTTGGTTCACGGGTTAGCTAGCTCCTGACCAGGATGTTCGCAGGGACAGGATTCTGAGACCTGCTCCCCCGATTAGATTCCTGCTTTGTCCTCTGTAAATGCAGGTAAAACCTTGTATGTTCCCTTGATAGTGTCTAGGGCAATCTGGAACTCTGTTTATTTATTTGGTGCTTATTCAGTTAGTGACTGCCTCCCTCCCTGGACAGTGAGGTCCACAGGTGCGATGCCCCCTCGCGTCCTTACACACGCGTGCGCAGAGCGCATGCGCCCAGGAGGTGGCCATCTCTGTTCAGTGCCTGCGTGAAGGAGGGACAAACGATGCACCGAGCCCTCCTCCCCTCCGAAACCTCGTCTCCTCTCTCCTGCCTCTATCTTCCTCCTTGCTCCTTGCCGGCCTCAATCTCGAATGCTAACATATAAACCATTGTGAGAAATGTACCGTAAGCCACTGTGTGAATTCCTCAGCTCCGGCCGTCTCCTCCTGACAAACTGACGCCATCGCTATAGAGGAGTTTATTTCCTAAAACTGCTTCTGGGGCATTTTTCTTCACTTTTTCAAAAGAGAGTCACATTGGAATATGCGATGGGAATTCGTTACAGTTACATCACATGACAGGATTGTTTTGGGCGCCCTTCCTGCTTGGAGTGGGTCCCATGCCATGGAAAGGAGGTTCGTAAATGCACTGGACCCCTCCCTGTCAAGCGTGTGCTGCCATGTGGGGTGGTTCAAAAATCCGCTACAGTGTGTAATGCCCTGTCTCATTCTGAACACCAGTCAGAAACATCAAACCCACACATACGTTTCCTGGGGTTTCCTGGGAATTCATTGCTTTATCAAAGAGCCACCCAGGACATCAAAATAAACATCAGTTCTTAGGACTTAATTGTCTCAAAAACAAAAACAAAAAACAAAAACAACAAACAAAAAACCCACACTATTTTCTTAAGTATCCTATTAATTTATGGATTTCTCATCATCTGTTTTTCTTATTTTTATAGCAGAACCAAATGTAAAAGTTTGTTTTTCATCAAAGTAACATGAAAGGAGTACGTCTTAATCATTGTTAAAATTTTGGTTTTAACAATGCAATATTTGATTTTAAGAATGCAATATTTATCATATTTTGATTTTTGGAGATCTGTTTTTTTATGTTGATCAGTACTTACAATTTTTAAATAAAAATCATTGAATTGGATTAATTTTTGGTCATTAAGCCCCCTTGATTATGTAAATATGTATCATGGTTAAACAAAAAGTGGATGAATGGTCTTGACAAGATAGATGATATGATAAGAAGGAAAGAAGCTACTACACAGAGAGACAAAATGACGGGGATTAATGAATCTTGCATGCATCCCTACTTAAGTTATTTTTACGCAGAAGACAGTGAGTAAGATTTAAGAGTGAGCAAGCAGTCCTATTTATAGAAAGCCGGTTTTAAATGCAGCGGCTGAGAGAGGAAAGAAAGAACTGAAAACGCGAGAGATCACCTCCATACTAATGCTGACTTCCCCTAACTTCCCGGAACCATATTGAATTTTTGGAGGAGGCAAAAAGAGTAGCAACCCTTGCTGAACTATTTAGAATCGCTTTGACTCTGCAGAACATTCTAGAAATGCTTTCAGGATTTAAGTCCACGTAAGACATGGGTAGCAGGGGGTGGGGAGCCCGTCTGTGTATTATTTGAAACTGGTGCTTGGGTGACGGGAGGATGTTGGATTTACAGGACTGCTACAAACATTTATTTGACAATAAACGTTGCCTTTGTGGAAGACGTTCAACAGCAGAAAGTAAGGGCAGAATCCACGTGCGTGTTTATCATAGATCAATTGCTGGGAGAAACATTCCAATTTAGGATCTTCTGATCGTCGCAGGTGCTTCCATGTTAACCAGATATTCAATTCTGGAGATTTAAATTGTGGTGTATGCTCTTCTTATTAGTCATGCAGATGGGGCAGGCAATGTCGCCACAGGCTGCTGGATTGACATAAATGTTACTGGACAAAGGAAAAAGAACACACTTGCTCTTAAAAATAGTCTTCCTCCCTAGGACTGCATCTGTTCCTTGTAATATTTTGGTTTTACTCGTTGTAAGTGGGCTGTATTTTCCATTTAGAGTAAAATCCGTGAATTTGTATGGAAATAATGCTTGGCTTATGGGTTGGGAATCTGGACAAACGCCAGGTGCTGACCTACCCCAACATGATGCCTTTTATTATATGAAGAACCATCTGTAAAATGGGTTGTTTTGGAGCCACTCTCCCCAGGCTGGTGAATGGGCATGTTTGACAAGGTGGTAGAAAGAGATTTGAACTAATTACCATCTTTGATTCATAGCAGCCTTGCCTCTTTTAAAATTAAAATGAGGAACCAGGGAACAGTTTTAGGCTTGGTTTTACACAGAATTTCAGCAATTCTTCTTGTTGCCCACTGTACATAAATACAGTGAAAGTCAGTTTATAGTTTTTTCTAGATACCCAAACTCTCAAATTGTTGGGTGCTGTTGCAAAACAACCGTGGTGATGACACTCCCAGAGAAGCGTCAGAGTCCCCAGGTGCCTTCTTCATCCTCATGGGACCAATACGAAGATCACAGTAAGCTGAGGTCAGAAGCAGGTGAATAAGTCACGTTGGGTAGACAGGGTGCTGACTGAGGTAGCCTGTGTCACACACTGAGGGGTCATGTCATTTGCAATAGCTGGTGGCACTAGTGACTCTTACCATCGATTCCTGTCCCTAATACTGAGCAAAACATTGATTTCTCTCATGAGTCCTGTTTTTTCACTCGTTGGACAAACTTTAGGGTGATGGGAAAATTTCCACTATTATATCAAAAGACGAAAGTAAAGTCTGCAGATAATTTGAACCATTGCAATTCTATGTGCTTTTAAATTTTATCCCTCCCACCCTTTGCTTTTTTTCTACATGAAGGACCCGAGCGGTATTGTGGAAACTTTTGAGTAAACATACTTCCTCATTAGAGAAACCACAGATCCATTTCTTCTCTCCACAGTAGCCCTCCTGTGGCATGATTTGATCTTGGGTTCCCACAGGACACAGAAAACCCCAAACCCCAGTCTGCATAATTACAGTGTTTATTTCTTAATATCAGTTGTAGAGCATTTTTAATAACTGATTTGTAGCTGCCAGGGTAGAAATAAAAATGCTTTGTAATATTACATGTGAGACTCAGGAATGAGCTGGCAACCCCCAACAACAACTGCCTCTATTCTTGAAACAGACAACCTGACACCATAGAGAGGGCGCCATGATGACTGTATCACCCCTGCTGGACATCATCATTGCTAGTTCCTGCAAAGGGTAGTCATTTGTCTAGTCCATTGACCATTGAAAAGGAAATTCATAAAAAATGAGAAATGCGCCCTAAAGAACAGAATTCTTCATTCATAAATTATTCAAGATTGGTAAAACCCAAGTTAGCAGTCTCCGGTACCTTGATATGGTAGCAGAAAGTGAGTAGCATAGTCAGTTACCAGATGTATTATGATTCACCGAAATCAATAGCCATTAAAACTTTGGTGGCTACTGTTTTACAGTAGGCTTGATGGATAGTTATATAGAAACTTGGGTAGAAAAATTTTGACCTAGCAGTGATATTGGTATTTCTTTTGGGTAATTACTTTGATCAGTGGTGGGTTCATCTGTGTCTCATGGGATCTCACATCACCAGTCACAACAACCCCACACCCCTTGTTAATAGTCACAAGGGACCCCTCATTCCTCGCCCCCCACTCCCATTGCCCCATCACTGAAGATGGGAGCATGAGAATATGCTGTAGGCTTCTGTGTTGTCAGATGCTTGAGGCAATGGAAGTAAAAGTTATGAGAAGACCAAGAGCATGGAGGAAGGAGCTGCACCAGCCTCCGTGTTAGGACAGCAGGAATGTGACAGGAGAAGGAAGGAGGATGCAGGCTTTCGCTAGGCCACGTCTTGACACCTTGAGCCCTGTTCTTGTTAATATGACTCCATCTGGATCTTCCCAGGTAAGGATCAGGGACACTGGTCCCAACTCTCAGGTGGGCGAGGTCAGAGAGAAAGATGCTATGGAAATTTCCTGGAGAGCTTTGCCCCTCATGAAACCCCACTGCAGATTCTGATGCCGGCGCCATTTTGGGAATGGGCTGTAGTATGAAAATCTCCTCAGGTCAAATTCTGATCTGTACCTTTGTCATCTTTTCCCCATCCCCACAGAGGCCCCTCAACTAGACTGTTTGTAAAGCACCCCTGATACTTTACATAGTTTTTTATAGTGTTTTCCCGCCAACTCTGACCACCATGGAGTCTGGTTCTACAGCCATGGGGTATGTGTGACCTAGGAATTTGGATTGTTATTCAGATCCAGGAGGCTCTGGAAAAATATCCACTTGGAAAAGGGGCTGCCTGGCCCCTGCTTGACGTAGAGAGGGTCAAACATTAGCTAGAAAGTCAACCCAATAAAGTTTCAGGTGAACTCCAAGGTACTGTTGGGGAACTCTGTATTGAGTGGTTTATTGGGGGGGGGTGTTTGTGTGGGGTCAGGCATATTTGGGGAGAGTTGGAAGTGAAGGCTGGTAACAGGGAAGACCCTGAGTAGAGGGAAATGGGATCCCACCTGGGGCACTTCTCGTTTGGGTTGCTAGTAGCTTGAGAATCATTTATGTTTTCGAGGTTGGACAATTACGTTTGCAAACTCATTCTAGAAAAAGTGCTACGTACCTCATTGCTGAATATCACTATGGTCACCTTCGAAGGACTCCCCTTGGGAAGCTATGCACCGACACCAGCGCCTAGTCCACCCTTCACAGCAATTTTGGAACTCTTTTTCTGGAATGGCCATCAGAGCTGTCGTCATATTACCCTTGATGTCCTGAGTGTCATCAAAATGTCTTCCTTTCAATATTTCCTTTATCTTCGGGTAAAGAAAGAAGTCATTGGGGGCCAGATCAGGTGAGTAGGGAGGGTGTTCCAATACAGTTATTTGTTTACTGGCTAAAAACTCCCTCACAGACAGTGCCGTGTGAGCTGGTGCATTGTCGTGATGCAAGAGCCGTGAATTGTTGGCGAAAAGTTCAGGTCGTCTAACTTGTCCATGCAGCCTTTTCAGCACTTCCAAATAGTAAACTTGGTTAACTGTTTGTCCAGTTGGTACACCTTCATAGTGAATAATCCCTCTGATATCAAAAAAGGTTAGCAACATTGTTGCAACAAGTTCGCAAACGTAATTGTCAGACCTCATTTATCTGCTATCTACAGATACAAATATGTATAGGGGTGTGTGTGTGTGTGTGTGTGTGTGTGTATACACATACTCCAAGTTTGAATTGTCTTAGCATATTTGATATTCAGGTTCATTGCTAGCATGGCCTTCACTTATGGACTTGGTCCCACTGGTCCCACTGTGTTTTCTCACACGTGCCCCTTTGCTAGCCGCCTGAGTCCCAGCAGAGAAGCGCTTTTGCAACCTAAATGTGACCACATGGCTCCAAGCAAGAGATCCAAAGTGGGAAACCGTTTGGGTTACTGCACTGAACAAGCTTAAGGGATGAGCTAGGGTGGAATGACACAGGACAGGAAAGCAAACTGTTTGCAGCTTGAGGTTTCTGACTCTAGCACGGGAGTATTCCACAGGCCTTCATTAAAATGTCAGTGTGTGCTCCTTCCACACTCAGCTGTAAATGACTTGGGACTGTGGGCTTTTTCGGATTTTCTTGGCCTCCGCTCCCTTCTTCTAGGTTAAATGACCCCCCAGTTATCTGTGTTTATCACACTAAGCCTGTGTGCTTGCATTAAGTTGTCATAAAAAGAGAAAATGGAGTGGAAGGACACATATGCATTTTAGACCTTGTCGGGTATATGATAAAATTGAGGACAGTTATTAGTGGCAGAATAATCCTTTCAAAACATTGTGTCCTTGATTTTTGAACTAAAATAGACTGGAATGTGTGCTGGAGAGAGGCCTAAATTCAGAACCTTAAAAATATCATTTTGTGTCCTGAGATCCTATTTTAGGTCATATTAAAAATAACTTTCCCTCCTAGGCATCTTAACCAAGTTTGCTGTTATAATGCTTTGGTGGTTTTATTGTGATTGACTACAGAAATTTTCTTTCAGAGCGTCTGTTTTGATTTTTTGCTTTAGAAGAAAACGGCATGAAAGACCTCGCAGGCTGAAGAAACGTGACTTCTGCTTCCTCATAATTACAGGAATGAGGGTAGAACTGTTTCTCAGCAGTAGGCTCCTGCACCCATGTCCCTCGAAAAAGTGGGGAGGGCACCCTCTTAAGAAGTCACAAACTCTCCCAAGGGAGTCTGTGAAGAAGAAAATCCGTTGAAAATAGCTCATGGTTCCTCTCTGATTCGGAGTTTTCACAACCGACAGAGCCTTGTGCAGACTCTTCTCTTTTAAAGTTCGAGAAAAGTAGGATGACCTTCCTTCATGTCTCCCTCATGGAACGGGCATAAATATTTCCATCATCAAATGAAATAACCTGAGCTAGACCCATGAGCAATTGTAAATGGTTCAACACGTTCCTTAGAAAAAATGAAAACGAGAGATTGTGTGACTCAGGTTTATTATTAGAACCAGTCATCTTACTCCACAGAAAATGTTTATTACGTACCTTAATAAGGGTTGAGTGTTTTTCCCTTAGGTTCCTAACAACTCTCGGTACGAATGGACTTTAGGATGTGCAGCCTGACCAACGGCCAAAGCAATTTAAAGCAGTGCAATGAAGCTATGGCGCCGTGCAAAAGCATTTGCAAGAAATGGCAGGGTTTTCTGTCTTTAGTCTGTCGCCACAATTTTCACCTTTCTGTCTCCCTCCTTGGAAACTGGGAGCTCATATCAGAGCTTACGTGCACACAATGCGAGTGAGGAAGAGAAACAGATTCCCCCGGGGTCTGAGGCCTTCGCTGCCTCGGTATTGATTTCCTAAGTCACAGGTGGTTAGCTGTCACCTGGGCAGGTGGAGGGACACGGCTGGGCCCTCAGCTGCTCAGGGCACAGTGAAGTCTGGAAGCAAGGGACAGTGTTCTTTCAGCCTGTGGGTGTCCCCCTCAGGGGTGACCCTAGAAATCTGTGTCTCTCTCGAGATCTTTGAATGGATGTAGGATGGTATGTAATTATTTTTTCTGAACTGCACAAGTGTAGGCATTCTGGGTTATTCTAAAGCCCCAAACAGAGCCGTGAGATACAAAATAAACTGAATGGAACCCTTGGAACTTATTTTAGGCTTTTTATTTTGGGCAGGTATTTTAGACTTACTATGATTTTTAGCAGGTGGGAATACAAGACTCCCACTCCCTTCTTTTATGATTTGATCAATTCATACAAGGTATGCTCCTGAAATGGTGTTCTTCCGTTAAATTGGTGGTTCTCACCAGGAGCCATTTCACCCCCCAGGGGACATTGGGCAATATCTGGACACATTGTTATCACAGCTCCAGGGAAGCAGGGCGGCTGCTCGCACCTAGTGGGTGGAGGCCAGGAATCCAACTAAACATCCTACAATTCACTGGACAGCAACTCATGGCAAACAATTATTTGGTCCAAAATGTCAGTAGTGCCAAGGCTGAGAAACCCTAAACTAAACAGGTTAGAGCCTAGTTGCTACTCTATAGTATCAGTTTTATGCGTTTTTTTATGGATGCTGGATTGGTCCCGGAAAGCCAGCAAGAGGATGATATTCTGAATCTCAATTGTGATTCTTTTGGTTACAAAAATCATAGCTAGTAATGCTTGTCGTTGATTAAACGCTATGTACTATTTCCTTTTTCTTTCATGAATAAAAATAAAACAAATCTGTGTCCCCCTTTTCATCAGTCACTAAGAACATGAATGTCAAGGTCTTCCAAGGTTCCTTCAGCCGTTTTCCCCTCAAGTGATTATGCTAATTAGTGTTTGATCGGATGATTAAATGATAATTCGATTAATCCCCTATGCAAAATGTTCTGCCTATATTTTCTCTCTCCCGGGTACCATGTGCCCGAAGCACCCTTTTGACAGAGGCCAGTTCTTCCTGAAGATGTGGGTTTCTGCTTTCAGAGCTCTGCAAATCCTCTTTGGTGCCAGGGAAAAGGAAGGGGGGTGTTTTTGTAACCCACCTTCCCAGGCAAAGGCTGGACTGCAGAGGCCTCTCAGAAATATGGAAACCTAGTGAGGAAGCACTGAGTATTGGAAGCCATTAGATGAAGAGACAGGCTGGAAGAGGAGGGAGTGGCCCTGTGGGGAGGAAGCCATGTGCCCCATGGTCTCCCAAACCTTTATCCTGGGAGAGGGACCTCCCTGTTTGCATCCGTTTCACTCCGAGTGTTATGTGAGTAGGAGTTGCTATGTCAGGGGGGGTCGTGGAGGGGTGTTCTCAGTGTGTATTTCAAGTGTGTATTTCCTTAACGTGTTCCACCATTTTGTTTCGGTTTGGATGGTTTATTAATGGCATCCCTTGACGTGTTAGTGTTTGTTCATCGGTGTTTTCATTTAGTGAATTTGCTTTTCAGTCTTGGTGATTATGACATTTGTTGAGTTTAAATGCTTATGAAATGCTTTCTGATATAAGAAAATTGAGAGTGTGTAGGAAAGAACGTGAGTGAAAAATATGACGGCAGTGTTGCTATTAGTGGTTTTCTGCTCTAGAACAAGAGTTTACTGTGGCTCATTTTGTGGTTTGACCATGATTAGATTTTTCTTAGCCATGATTGGATTTTCCTTTACACCCTGTCTCTTTTTTCACCCTTTACATTCGCGTAACAGGGTAGTCAGTCTGGTTACCAGAAACATATTTAGAATATGTAGAATTTTTAAAAAAAAATCGGAATGTGCATGTGTTTTGATCTTGCTGGAACTTTTAGCATCTTTCTTTTAAGAGTGGGCCACGAATGAAACAACATATTACTGGTCCCATGTACCTTATCCTAAGAACTGCTAATCCACCAGGAGTAATGACAATAGAGGGAGAACGTATCTGCTCAGATTTTCACATCTCCCCACTCCGAAAATTGTGCAATATCATTTGTAGAGACAAAAATCTCTTGGTTTTCTTTGAAGAAAGAAATCCTGCTTGTACTTCTTCCCATAAAAAAAGAATGAGAGTAAAAGTAAATTCACATTTATGGAGCATCTCAAGTGTATACGCAATTGGCTTACCATATTACGTGCATTAGTTATGATTATTATAATAGTGGTGATAATATCAATGATAATAGCTGATACTATTGATTGCTAGGTGCGAGGCACTACTGTAAGTGTTTATAGTGTTTCCTATAATGCTCAAAGCTGGGAGGTCGGCATTGTTATGGTCACCATTGTAAATAAGGTGGGATTAAGTGATGTGCTGCCTGTCACACAGCTGTTAAATGGCAGAACAAGGCCTAAACCCACATCTGTTTACAAACCCACTTGTCTCCGTGGTCTCCGCTCATCCTCAAACAGTCAAATAAATGAGTACCTTTAATCTCAGTTTTACAGAATATGAGACCAGGGTTTGGAGAGAGTGAACACTGGCTTATGGTCAGATGGGAACTATGATTCAAGGGTTTTATTTTCTCCACATCATGACCTCAGATTTTTCAAACAAAGCCACATGCGTTCATTGGAACTTTGAAAATGATTATATTAAATTTGCTTTAAAGTTGATCCAGGAAGGACTTGTTTTGAGACAGAGAAGCTATCTATTTTTATGAATCAGTGTATAAATGGGGAAGATTCATTTACTTTTCCTTGTCAACTCTCAGTACTTACTTGAGTTAAATTAGGTAAGTAAGAGAAGGTGAATTAACCTTTATCCATGTCAGTTGTTGGACTATTTTGCGATGTTACATCCTATTGCTAGTGTGCTTGAGAGTGAAATTGGAGGAGGGAACATTTATGCTACGTTCATATTACACGACAGGATCTTTACTAATCTTCAAGTTCAAATTGTATATCTGTTTTTAAGTCAATTTAAGAACATTTCACTTGTTCTGAACTAACCATCAGTTTTCTCAATGCCAAAATATTTTTTGAAATTGGTAATCAGAGACGGAAATTGAATGTGAATTTTGTAACATTTGGGACATTTATGAAAAGACACAGATTGGTTTTGTTAATGCAAGTCCAAGTTTTATCACTGCAGTAGTAGCCACGGGACTTGTTTGAATTATTTTGCAGTAGTATCCACGGGATTTGTTTCTTGAAGAGTTTAGACAATTCTACCTAGACATTCTCACTGATTGAACTTAAATGAAAGCTCTTATAATCAGTAAGAATAATATATGTATGAGCAAGCTGTGGTGACATTCTTTGTTCTCTGGCATTAACTGGTAATGTTCAAACCAGTTACTCACATAGGACCTACTTGCCTTCCATGGAGTGTAGGAGACTCCATTGTCCCGATGTGATGAAAATAACCCAGCTCTGTCGGTGCTCAGAGCTGGAATGGCCCAAGCTTCCGTCCGCTGATGGCAGAGCCCTGTCTATTGTCTGGGTGGCTTCCTTCACTGCATACACTGCCTGGGGCTCATTAGCTCCCAAGGTCCTAATGCAGTCATGGCCCGGATCCCCCAGTTGGACCCCTATCATGGAGGTTCCTTCATTCCTATCCAATCAGCCATGTCACAAACCTTAGGCTGTGTCCCCGCAGAGGGCCTGACCACAGAGATATTAAAACACTGAAGTAACCTCACGTTTATAGCTATGGTAATGCCCAGAGTCATTTTTTTTATGGAATGATGAATGAACCTATTTATAATAATTGCTAATAATTATTCAGCTCTTATTATGAGCCAGAAGCTGTGCTAAGTGCTTTATTGTGTCATCTCATCGAATATTCAAACAAGTCTTTGAGATACTCATATCATCACCATTTTACAATGGGGTGAGATCAAGGTTTACAAAGGTGAAGGGACTTCCCTAACGTCATACATTTGGGATCTGAACTTGGGCCGTCTAACTGCAGAACTCCTGCACTTGACTCTCAGGCTATACTCATCAAGTAAAGAGCTCTTGACTTTTGCGCCAGTTCCTGAGCACACACACTGTTTTATGTGGCCGTACTTATCTGGAGAACTGGAAATCTGAGTTATGCCAAGGAGTTGGGACCGGCCAGATAGCAAGCATTGCTTTTTTACGTTTCTTAAGAAAATGCTTGAAAAATATGGCATTGTGGGCACAGTTTGGGAGTTTCACAGTGTGTCTGAATTGCAATGTTTCTAGAATTTCAGCTTATTTCTGAGGTAGGATGCTTAGTCACTCAAATATCACGAAGCGTACGCTCCCTACCCCACGTTACGAGGCACCTATCACCTCCACTTCCCAGCATGCTGCTTGTGCCCCGTATCTTTCTTTCTATGGCGTTCGGATTAAACATCCAACCCTCTGGATGTTGGTGGACAACGCTAGGTAGCTCCAACCTGTGCTGACCTGAGAACATTGTCGCTGCGTCACCTGCCAGCTGGCATTGCCACACAACTTCTCTCTAACATGCTTTTCCTCTGACCCATTTCACCAAGTGCTCATGTCTACCCTGAATCCCTTGCATCAGAGACTTTAGACCTTAGGATACACCTGAGTCAACACCCCGCAGCCTGTACAGCACTGCACGGATGCAGCTGAGCTCGACAGGAGAAACACTCCGCCCTCTGATTGGCCTCCTGGCAAGTTAGGACCGCAGACCTCCAGGGAGCCCTGAGCTCTGCCCTCAGCCCCAGTTGGCTGCCCTAGTTACCTCCTGTTTCTGTGGGATGACAACGTCACACCTTCTCCTTCCGCCACAGACCTCAAACTCCCCTTCCCTTTCCAGACTCTCAGGCGATGACCTTATTTCTTTTACTGAGAACCCAGAAGACTGAAATGAACTACTTGGCAATATCCCCTTCCTCCCCACCCCCACACATTCAATGTATCACTCTGTCACTGTCTAGACCTGTGTTGAGTGTTTCCTTTCCTCCTATTGGTGAGGGAGGGGTTCAGGGATGGGGATGACTGAACACCGGATGCCCGACGCTAGACAGATGAGAGCCACAGCAGTTTTGTAGTCGATACTCACAGCCCCAGTGAAGGGGACATCCACACCATTCAGGGCCACAGAGGGGTTTCACTTGGAAACAGAGTGAACGACCAGGAGAGGTGGGAGGCGGGCTTCATAGTGACAAGAGGGTGGGGTGCCCTGTGGTTCCTGGGGGAGGATGTGATTGGCTTGTTTGAATAATTCCACAAGTCTGCAGGATGGCAGGAAGAAGCAAGAACGCTGCCTGGTCCCTTGATAAACTGGGTTGTTTGGTTAGGGGACTTCTGTGTGGGGGCAAAAGGGTAAAGGATAACTAATGTCTGGGCCATTTGAAGCCTTTCTGATTTTACTAGATGTTGAGGCAACGCTTCACACTGAACCTTAACTTCAGACCCTACACCACAGCACCCATATACCGCCTTCTCTCCCCTATAGTAGAAACAATAGCCTTGCTCCCCGTGAAGATGGACGCCTCCATCCATGTCCAGAATTCCATCACGTCCCATCCACTTTGCTCTTGAATTTATGATCTCACCGTCAGGCATCCCCAGGTTTTCCTGTCTTCTGGGTAGCAGACCAACATGATGTTCTCTCTCGTAAACATACTAACGTGTAAAACATACTAACAAACAAAAGCCCCCATTCTTGTCACCATTGCCCTCACCTACCGCCTTTCTCTTACACTCTTTAGAGCAAAACTACTGGAAAGAGGTGCATACACTAGTGCTTCTCAAACTAAGTGAGGGGAGGATTAGTTTTTCAGTTTCCAGTCTCTTGCAGGTTGACGTGAGGTCCTACCGTGCGTGCCTAGTACACAGGTTGTCCTACACGCTACTCTCCACGTGAGGTCAACCATTCTGGAAGTTGTCTCTACCCACTCATGATCACACAGTGAATATTGCAGCAACATCTCAGTTTCTGTATTTGTCTTATTGCTGACCAGATACAAGTGGCTGGTCTGCGCACAAGCTGAGTAGGGTTGTGTGAACGCATTGTACCTCTCCTTCTCTGAAACTCTCTTAAATGCAGTGTCTTCTTCACAACTCCATTGAAACTGCTTTTGTCATCGTCGCTGATGACCTCCATGTTTCTAGTCATTTTGCCTGACCTCTCAGCAGCTTTTGACACAGCAGATCCCTCTTTCTTTCTTGACACACCTGTCTGGGATCCTGAATATCACTCACACCGCAGGTTTCCGTTCTACCTCACGGGTTTCTTTTTGTTGTCTTTACTAACTTCTCTCTAGTCAAACCCTAAACGATGCAGCTCCTTGGGGCTCAGTTCTCAGTCCTCTTCTTTCCCCTCCTTTTCCCCTTCCCTCCCTTCCTTTCCCTTCCTATCTACACTTACTCTACATATGATGTAATTTAGGCAGAGGTATTAAATACCATTTATATGCTGATGGCTTCTGTATTCACATCTCTGTCCATGACTTCCCCTGAGCTCAAATTCAGGCCCTCAAATCCCACTGCCTACCCAACACCTCCCCTTAGAAATGCTATAGCATCTCAAGCTTTACTTTAACTTGTCTGCACAGAACTCCTGGGGTTTTCTCCCCACATCTGCTCCTATCCCAGGTCTTTGTTATCCAAGTTGCGCATAAGTGTTCATCCTTGACCGCTCTCTTTCCTCCCATCTCGTATTCAAACCACCAGCACATCCCACGGAGTCTACTTTCAGAGTAGGACATTTCTTCCACTTCTACTTTCATTTGAGCTGCTCTCATTCTTGCCTGATCTCTGCAGTAACCCTGCAACTGGTCTCTCTGCTTCCACTCACTCTCACAGTTGGATTTCCACCCAATGGCCAGATGCACCTGCTTAAATTGTAAATCAGACCTTGTCAGTGCTCTGCTCAAAGCCTGTAGGGGTGTCCCATCATTCCTGAAATAAGCCCAGCATTACTTACTATATAACCTGCAGGGCCTCCATGACCAGGCTTGGGCTGGCGATGCCACGTTTCCTTGATTTCAGCCACAATGGCCTTTCTCCAATGTCCTGAACTTGTGCCTGTCTCAGCAACTTTCTACTCACTGCTTTGTTTTCCTGGAATGCTCTCTCCCAGGCCTCCTCATGCTCTACCTTCTCACTCCATTCAGTTCTCTGCACAAATATCACCTCCTCAGACAGGCCTCCCAAGACCACTTGATCTAAAATAAAGTGGCCTCCTTTATAACTCTATTTCTCCTTGCCATGCTTTGCATTTCTTCATTCATACTAATCATGGGTGCTTGGGGTAACATAGTTGTTTGTTTGCCATCTCTCTTCTTCAACTGGAGAAGCAGGGACTTTGTCTGTTGTGCTCCTCTCTGCATCTCAGGCACCCGGAAGAGTAACTAAAGACTTCAGGTTCCCAGGAAGTATTCACTCATTGAATGACTAAATCAGTGAGCGCTGTTGAGAGGAGTGTAACTCTTAGGGGCCTCATGTCCTCACTCCTTCAATTCGATTTCCTATTATACTTTTCCCGACGGGCTGACAGTATCTCTCTGTATGCCCGGAGTTTCTTCAGGTGGAATTGTTGGACGTGCCTATTGATCAAAAGGTCAACAAGCATTATGCTCTAGAATTTTCAATTCTGACACCATTCCTGTGGGCATAACAATAAAAATGCCTTAATTAAAAAAAAAAAGACAAGCTTTGTTGAATATTTATGTAATAGTAGAAATGTCATACATATTTGGGGGAATGCAATTATATTTGTTTCAGCAACTTTCTAGCAAATGTTTGTTGAGCATCTATTAGATACACAAAACTGTGAGGCCCATGAGAGCAGGGTTTCAGGTTGTCCATTACAGTGTTTCCAGATCCTAGAACAGGGCCTGGCATATAGATTGCTCCATGATGATTTGTTGAATGAATGAATGAGGGAAAATCACTATACTGAGGACTGTTTAAGAAGTAAGTCCACTCCCTCTTTCGTAGGTCATGGCAAAGCCCCAAAGACGATAGGGCACGCTCATGGCCACAAACAGGCCGGACATGCCAGTGATTGCATGTCAGATGTACAGAGGAAGGTCTGTCGTGTATATGAATGCAGACCCACTTTCTGATTAGCCTGTTTAAAGGGGCTTCCAGGAGAAGTAGGCTTCACAACTTGGCTTTTAAGGATGTGTGTGTTTTGACTGGACAAGGCGTGCAACAAAGAGACTGGCAGGAGTAAAGGTGAACAGCAGGGACCTTCCCGGATGTGCAGGAGGAGGCACGTAGCTCCATTGTTTCTGTGCTAAGTCACAGTGAAGATGCATTTAAAAATGGGACACAGAGCAGAATATGGAGGTGCCTGAATGCAAACTCAAAGTCAAATTACATTTTAATTCAAGGTTTATATGTTAAAATCATCATCTCAAAGCCACGTGCGGAATCAGTGCTGTATTTTGGCTGTGGTGCGCAGGGAAGTCTGCCACGTGGAGAGGACTGGTGGGAGGGTTGCCAAACGCAGGCCAGCCCCAGGGTGTGGGAAGAAGGCAGCCTGCCCCTAGGATGGAGGGGGTGGCAGCGCACTGACGGAGGTGGGAAGATGGATAAAGAGGGAGCTCAGTTGGGATGCTTCAAGCTCGACTGCCGGTAGAGTCAGGTCTAGATTACCCCTCACTCAGTGAATTTACTGGTAGACAAAAGGCATGGATGGGTTTGTAGCCTTATATGCTTAATTACTACCCAGGCTATTATTTCTTTTTTTGAGGCTATGTGAAGTTTTCCTGCCTGTAGACTGTGTGACAGAATGGACTCCTTGAAAGGGGGTTTGGAGCACCTGGTAAGAGCCGTTCTGTCGTTGAGTCATCACAGCATGACCCAGGAGACACTGACACTTGGGCTGCAATGTGGACAGGTCAGAGGGCACACCCTGAAAGATTGAGCCGTCAACTTGAGTTGAGGGGAAGGCAATAATTTTAATTTCTTCTAGTTTTCATATTTCTCTTGAAAGTAAAGCATACAGAAATTAAAAGTTGGCAAGGAGTCTGGGCTAAGGTGCCATGGTAGTAATCACCGTCTGTTATTTTCTAGCAAATTGAGCTAAATTTTGGTTCCCTTTGATATGAACCTGTTTGGTTTCTGTAGTCACCAGGAGAGGAAGGGTTAACCACAGGTATGAGGATTTATAATTTTTGTCGTGCAGTGTAACTAAATTAACCTTAACATGCACAGTATAAAATGGCATCTCCCAAATACCCATTTTCTATTATTTATGTATATGCTCCATAGAAATCTATGGTATGGTTAGAAAAAATATAAGTTGAAACTTTTATTCCTAGTTGTGAGTTTCCAAAGTCTTTCTTAAAATCAGCAGAAATTAACTTAGTATAACTTCAGCATCAAAATAATGCACAACTCAGTTGCTATCCCACATTCATGGTCTTATTTTTTGTTATGTGACTTATGTGGTTTCTTTTATGCTTTGTTTTTCCTTTATCTTTTTTTTATCTTTTTAAAATCTTTTTCTCTCTGCCTTTTTCTCCTCACCTTCCACACTTGTTCACACACACCATCTATGTGTCCTTAGATTAACCATTATTTCTTATAATAGATTATTAGAAACTCCTTTGCTTTTGTTTGCTGATAAAGATTTGTATTTCCAAAACTGAAATTGAGATAAGGAGTAAGAGGATACACACACACACACACACACGGTGCTATAAAAATGTATACACATTTTAAGAAAGGAAAATTGTATTAGAATTGTAATATTCAATATATATTGATAACAAAATATCACGTTTGACTTCTGCAATTACAAGAGGTGCTCAACGTGGTTCCCATCAGCGTCCAGACACTTCTGATTACAGCAAACTACTGCTTGAGCAAAGCTGACCAAAGTGTCCACTTGTATACATTTTTTTTGGCACCCCTGGTGTGTATATACCGATTGTGACAAACTGGCATTAGCTGAAGTGGCTGATCATTTGTAACAGAATTTTAGTAACAACTGACATGAAACCAACAGAAACTCACCAATGGGCTTCTCGGGAGAGTGTTTCTTAATTAACCTGAAATATTTACTGTGCTTATTTTATGCCCTTTCAGAATATGGAATAAGATAAGAAAAGTGTAAAGATGATTTCTGTCCTTAAAGAATTGGCCATTTCCTTGGGAAATCATGACGTAAACAAGTATGAGGAAACAAGTTCTTTTTAAAACTGAGGTATTATATAAACTAATAACAGAAGGAGATAATCTGGGTAATTAATTTAGTTAGATTAAAAACTGAGTTGTTGATGTTCAGAAAAGACATTAAATTTAAAAGTGGGGAGAGAGCAAACTTTGTTAGCTGACGGCAGGGAAGGCTTCCTGCAAGAAGAGAGTCTCCAGCAGAATCCTAGGAGGCATGGATCAGTGCTGGACAGCGATTTAAGGAACGGGTTGGGTTTTGGCAGCAATGGTGTGTATGCATGTGTGTTTGTACACACATGTGCGTGTGAGAGCATGTGTGTATGCAGCTTGCAGGCTTGGAAGTCGTGGTAAATACTGTAAATTTGGAGACTGATCCACGAGTGTGTGGGAGGCTGAGGAACAAAATTCAGGCAGCAGCAAGAAGCTTTCAAGGACTCTCAGAACAAGGCTGTGTGGGGAAAATTCAGTTTCACATTTTTAGGGAGGCATTTAGAAATGGAAGCTCTTCTTCGGCAGTCATGCTTGTGGCAAACAGCTGGTATGGAGGGAGCAGTGATTGCTGTTATTTCAAACCCCAGAACTGGCTCTAAGTTTTTTACGACATGGAAAGTAAAGCGTTTTAGTTTAAGGCAGGAAAAGATGAATGAAAGAAATACAATGGGGACAACCTAGTGAGTTCCCTGTCCGTTACGAATGAAGAGATTTACAAAAGGTAAAATTGATGGCTCTCGGTATTCTGATACCAACCATGTTTTATGATTCTGTAATTATCTGAAATAATTGCACAAACCTTGATGTCTGGTCACACATGGAGGTTTACATGTAGCTAAATGGTTAAAGGCAACATATGTCCTAAGATGATTTGACCAGAAAAGAGGGCCTATCACCCTGCATGAGCAGTGTCAGGATAAAAACAAAGATCTTTAATTAGTAATCATACTTACAACCTACTCAAATTTAGTCTTCCCTGAGACCTTTCCCTTAGTCCTTTTAGTAAGCAAAGAATTACGTTTCAGTTCTCTGACTTGTAAATACACACTGTCTTTTAGCTTTCCTGTCATCGCATCTGACTGTCCGAGTGATTTGCTGCTGTTTTCCTGATTTTAAAGGGCTCCCTTTTTAGACAGCCTTATGTTTCTTACTTCACATGTTCCTTCTAAAAAAGATTCCATTTTTAAATGCTGACCACAGCGACCCTTTGAATGGAGCTTTCAGAAAACTATTCTGGAAGTGGCATAAAGGAATGAGGAAACATGGAAAGGCTTGAAGGAGAGAACTTAGGCTATTGCTGTAATAACCGAGGGCATGAGAAGATGACGTCCAGGACTGGAGAGTGACCATTGCAGGGAGATCAAAGGGTAAAACCGAAAAAGTCCTGATTCATAGGATGTGAAAAGTCAAAAATGATAACTTGACAAAAAATCAAAATGGGGGAGATGTTTTAAGAAATTGGAGCAAACCTGTTTGTCATGTTTTGGTAGAGATGCTCGCTTTACTAGATTATTGATAGTAGATTTTTAAAGGAACTCACTAAGTGAAAGGCATAATAAATACAATCTATTATTATGCTCTGGAGAAGTTTTTGCTCAATAAGGAAATTAATGCTAATTTCCACACTCAAACCTGTGGGGTCACTGACTTAAGTCGGTGTAAATCCTAGATGGCGTTGGGCTCCAGCCGCGTTGAGCTCCTCATCCAGAGACCCTCCTCCCCTTGCTTTTCCTGTCTTTATTTTTTCTCATGACTATGGAGTTCAAGATAATGGTGTTTTTTTTTCTCAATATAGATTTATGGCTCTAATTTTTCACTCAAGTAAAAAATTTTCTATTCCTCGTCACATGGACAAAGACCTTCATGGGTGTCCCAACACACATGATCTTCCTCCACAAATATTTACCTCATTCCATTCCTGACAATGACACCCTTCTTTTCCAGACTCAAGTCCTAGAACGCAGACAGTTTGGAATGAGGGGGACGTTGGCAACCACCTGTCAATCTTTTGTTTGAGAGACAAGAAGGAAGGGAGGATCAAAGAAGTAAACTGACTTCTGTCATAAGACATGATATGATTTGTATGAAGCTGGGATTTACCCCACACTGACCTGCCTACAAGCTTTAGATAATTTATGTCCTTTCAAATGCATGAATGGGAAGGAAAGGAGAAGAAATTGGAAAGTAAAGTAGAGGTCAGAGCAGATTAATACGTGCATGCTGTATTGTGTATGTCTCCTAACAGCCTGGCCCACGAGGACCTCCTCGGTCACCTGAAATGGGTTTTTTTATACCAGAAATTTGCGAGGATCAGTAATTACATGACATTAGCTCTATGTTCCTGAATTCGTGGCGTAATGAACGCTATTAACTGAACACGTGCACACAACCATGATGTGCTTGGCCCTGCGTGTTTCTCCCAAGACCAAGTGTCTTCTGGGAAAGTCCAGGAAGATGTTCTAATGACAAGGGCTACCCATACTGTCTGGGAGAAATGACCACGGGGCCGCAAGTGCTCATCCCTGGGTGCAGCCAGCTAACTCAGTGCCATGGCTCCAGGCGATCTGTGTTCAATTATGGGAAAATGTTAAATTAGCTGAAAGAGAATTTTTCTGGTTACTTGAATCCGTCTTTTGGACTCCATAAATCATTCACTCATTAAATCATTTACATTAACCCTTCCGTACTAGTCCTCAATTAACCAGCTCTCAGGCGTCTTCCTGTTCTGTTATTCCTCATTCGGCTTTTCTTGGCCATTAGCCCTCGGCACCATGAAGACCCCGACATACATGAGCTGCGCTGTGTGGGACGAATGGGGGAAAGAAAAGTACGCTGTGTACAGCCTGTTAGATCAGGAACCCCGAATTCTCCCTCCTTCCGTGGGGAATGTCACATGTGTACTAAATTTTATTTTAAATCTAGAAAAAAGTTCTTTCTTACAAAGTGATATTTTAAAAATCTTTATTAAATTTATTGGTGTGACACTGGTTAGTAAAATTTTATAGATTTCAAGGGTACATTTCTCTAATACATCATCTATATACGAGTATTGCATTATGTGTTCGCCGTCCTAGAGTCAGTTCTCCTTCCATCGATAACTGGTCATTTTAAAGTAACAATTCTTATTCTAAAGATCATCTGTTTTTTTTTTTTTGAATGTTTCTTTCTTTTTTTTTTCCCCAACAGGTTTTAGTTGTTATATAAATTTAGTACTATCTTGTATTTTTATCATATCTTCAAAAAATGATGTGTTAGAACAAAGAATGTTTTTAAGGCAATCCCATCTTCAACCCCTGTCTTGTGGGAAAAATGGAGAAGCACATAAGAAGTTCGGAATTTCTTTCCAAAACTTCAGTTAACTTTGGCTATTCCAAGAGCAAATCATTCTATTCATGTGTGAGCATGGAATAAATGTCTTATGAGAGTTTGTCGTTTATTTAAAAGAAAAAGAACGCATTGCATGGGGTGGCGGGCTTCTGCATGCACGCGACCCTGCAGGGGCGGGTGGTGCCTTCTTTCCAGGTCGGGTCCTGGGGGTTTTGGTCCCCGGGAGGTTGGGGAAGTGACGAACTGTGCAGCATCACATCACTTTTATTTTTTTCGCTCTCGTATAAATGATGACAAATTGCCTAGCTGTAAATTTGAAAGTTCCTGAATGGCACTTTTGTCAGAGGCTTTAGAACAAAGTGCTTACTCGGAGAGATTTTTTCTGTCTTGGGAGCCGGGGTGGAGAGAACGGGCCTCGTTATTATGCGTCATGACACAATGCATTATGCATCACGCTTGCTTTTCTGCTTTTTAAACACTTGTTATGGATGATGAAACTAATTTAAATGGACAAACAGGGCGCTCTCCTACACATTCGTCCTGTGATGTCATATTCCTCTTCCAGGGGGCTTCATTGCCACCTCCCATGGAAGCCCCTCGAACATGCATATTTTAATAAGACACTTTAATAATTAGCTTAGAGATCATTGTCAGTCAAGGGGAAATAACCTTTTATCAAAGGTGCCGTGAAAATGGCGTGTTCAGAGAAGAAACAAGTGCTCTGCCTTGCACTTACGCTTGCTTCTTTTCCCTCCTGGCTTTCATACGGAATGAAATACTACAAACGGGGAACAGTGTACAAAAAAGGCAAAGTGTGGGTGTGGAAGGGGAAGCCAGAGCTGTCAAATTGTTAAGACAAATGGGGCTTAGAGAATCCTAATTAAACCTGAAATTGCTTAGAAATCGGAAGTATGTATTCCTAGTCGTTGGCACCAAGAAAAAAAAATCTAATTTACTGCATATCTTTAAATAAGGAT
This sequence comes from Rhinolophus ferrumequinum, assembly GCF_004115265.2. Classification (NCBI taxonomy): domain Eukaryota; kingdom Metazoa; phylum Chordata; class Mammalia; order Chiroptera; family Rhinolophidae; genus Rhinolophus; species Rhinolophus ferrumequinum. Next base: position 105,177,837 of record NC_046285.1, on the reverse strand, counting down.
AACCCATTATTTGGCCGTCCGAGATTTCAATCCTTACCTATTGCATAGGTGAGTGTAGTGAATTTAAATGCTGGGAAATCCACCTCCAGGGTTCAGCATCAGATAAAACAGGGAAATTCAAAAAGGAGCAGAGCTGGCAAGTAGGTGTAGATTTTGCTTTTAAATTTTCTTCCCCCGGGTGTATTCTGGTTATATCCTGGGAAAATTTTAGCATGTTTGAACCCTCAGAAATATTTGAGTATTTGAAAAATAAATGCGGGTATATCTTCTCAAGACTCAAGGAATATGTTCTCAAGAAAATAGGTTTGTTCTGAAGGCAGTCCTATTGTGTTTCCTTAAAAACAATAAAATGCTCTCCGCTGGGCTAGGACTTTGGTTCCTGGGAAGATGCTGGGTTCTCTGATGCAAATGATGACCAGGTCCTCTCCTGTCATTACACCTCTTGATGGGGATAATGACCCCTCCCTTCTTTTTTAATTTGGGAGGCAGGAAACATGAGCAGCATCTTGAAGTCTTGAATGCATCATCACATAGTTAGGGGTAGAGCTAAGGGCAAACCACTACCATTTTTTAGCCTTTGCCCAAGCTTCAAATCTCACTACCCCTCTCTCTATAGGACTTTGGCTTCCATTTATTTAAAATGCACATTTGACACAAGAGCCCCACCCTTTACTTCTTTTTGCTACTTTTTAAAGTTGTTTTCATGGTGGATTGGAAGAAGCAATAGACAGAGGGTCAGGAGCTGAATCTTCTATGTCTGGTTGAGTCTCTAACGGTGGGACCGTAGGGGCTCTCAGCCAGGTGGCCTCATCGGTGGTGATGACCACAGCACAGCAGATATAACAGTGATAGCTACAAACCATGGAGTACTTTCTATATGCCAGGCACTACTAAGACCTTCATTATCACATTGAACTCTCATAGCAGAGTGTTAACTCACATTAAAGCTCTCTGCCCTTTACAGATGAGCAGATTGAGTCACAGGCAGGTTGAGAAAATTGCCCCATGCCTCTAGAGGTGGGTGTTCAGTTTGTCTTCATCTGAATCCCCACAATCTGGCTTGCAATGTGTATCATGTACACCTCACAAAGATACCGTGAAATGCAAATCAAATGGTCCCAATGCATGTGAAAATACCTTGAAAAAGAAAACATATCTGGTGTCTGCCACTCAACTCTTAGTACCACTTTCTCAGGATTTCATTTGCGAAACACGCATCATTGCAGCTGCTCTACAAGACATTGGTGCTCATTAAGTGGAAGAGATTTGATTAGCATCGGAAAATTTTGCCTTTTAATTTTTCCAGCAGAGGTCGGTGCCAACTTTATCCTGGGAGAGAAAGGGACCTACATTTGCTCATCTTCACTGAATAGGTTCTTGTGTCTCAGTGAGGGAGCAACCTGCCTTTGAGGAATTATCTATGTCAGCCCAGGTTGTGGACTCTGGGAGTGGAGCCTGCTGGTTGAAACAAATGAGCTTTGTTTAGGGGGAAAATAGCCTTATTTATGGTAGCCTGTCCGTGCCTATTCATCCTGAGAAAATTACCAGATGATAGGCACCTCATGGTGTACAAATATAATTTAGATTGAGGTTGCTTTAAGATTGTTTTTCTTTCTTTCTTTTCTTTTTCTTTTTTCTTTGCAACTAGAAATAAACAAAATGGCGACAACCCGAAAGCTGAGATTGATAACAATAGGTCTCTTTTCTCCATTCAGTCTCTAAACTGTCAGCTGTAACTGCCTGCCCCATCACAGTGCTGTAGCAGTTGAGCTTTTTCCTGCAGAAGCAGATCGAGTCACGTGCGGAATATTTGATATGTGGCTCTTTTCAAGTGCTGGTTTTTGTTTGTGCTTTTTTTGAACTTGTAAATTGCCATCACATTTTGAACCTTGCAATTGCCTTACAGATTGCTGTTTTTAATTAATAAGAATATGCGGTGACTAGACCTTCACAGTATTTTCTTTTGCCATTAAATAATTGAAGTTCAGCGTGTGAAGCACCTGGACATTTCAGTTATCTGCTCGATTTCTTTTTAACTGGATCGCCTAGTTGACTTGTGTGGCTGGTCCTAATGCTTTTATTTATGCCTGTACAGCTGCAAGAATGTGGTTCTAACTCAGTCAATTCCATCTACAGGTCACCATCTCAAATTATTCTTTCCTTATATCCTTTTCCCTCTCTACTCCACGATGAACTAAAATCTCTCCATGTCATTGAGCTGTTTATTTGTCAGTGTTGCTCCTAAGCCTTTAGTACGAACACAGTAGAGATAAACAGCTCCCTTCCTCATCATTGCACATTCTTTATGTGAGCTCTAAAAATAGGTATTAGATGTAACTGAGAAAAGCAGTATTTCTTTTTTCATAACACATCTTTTCAGGGGAGATTTCAGCACTTCTAACTTTGGTCCTTTCTCTACTACACTGAGACGGGGCTCCCACACTGATTATTCTTAAAATTTCAGACACCATACTGGTAAAGCTAGAAGTGTTTTCACTTGAGGTTAAACATTGAAAAAGTTTTCTAAAAGGGTTCTGAAAGGAGCAACTGGATGTACACACAGCTGGAGAGTCTGCATGGTTCTGTGGTTCTTCATGTGTAGGAGAATTGCTCAGTTGGCACACCGCGCCCCTAGTTTGGGGGCACAAATAAAGCTGTTTTTCAGCACGCTCCAGTTACATTCTGGTCACACATGCTTATTAGTGCCTTTGCTTTCCGCTTCCTCTTGGGTATTATGTGGTCGCTTGGCTGCATCAGTGACTTTCAGCTGTGTCTGTGTGACCACTGGAAAATTTCAAGTGACCAGAAGATTCAGTGAGTCAGGCCTGCCCCGTACCTCTGTCTTCATGTGCCACAGTTATTTGGATTAATGACTGCATGTTTGGTCTCACTGGCTTCTGTTCTCTTGCCCACCTATGGTCTTCGGGTCAAAGAAATAATGGATTCAATTTCAATCAACTCATCTCCAGCCTTTTGTAGAATGAAATGGTGTTTCATTTCTGCTGTTTCCATTGTCTCTCGTACTATTTAATATGTATTTGTATGCATTTTTGTGCAAATGAGCTTGGTTTATTTCACTTTCTATACCTTCTTATCTCTCTCTGTGCACTTCAAAGCCAAATTTCCCTAAAAACATCTCTGCACTCACTGACCCCATGTCCTGACCTGGTAGTGGCTCACCACCCAGTTTGCCAGCTCCAATCAGCCTTTTCCCTTCACTGAACAGTTTACTCCAAGGTCTCCAGTGACTTCCATATTGCCAAGCTGATGGGCAGCTTTCGGTACTCACAGTGCTTTTCAACACTGATGACCGCTTCCTCCTCATTGAAGCCGTCTCTTTGGCTTCCAACTTCCTCACTCTCTTGTTTTCTCTCTTTTTTTCCCCCCTAGTCTCTGTCTCAATCCTGTCTGCCGGTTCATGCATGGCCTTTAAGTGTTAGGATTCTTTAATGCTCAGCTCCAGGCTCTCCTCTGTCTTTATTCTCTTTCCCTGGATGACAAAATGCATGCCCGTAACTTCGTATTTCCAGCTCTGCTCTGAGTTTCAGACCTGTATATTCAATTGTCTAGACATAGCCACTTCTCACAGTTACTTGTAAAGCTCGTAGGGCAAACCACATTCCATCTTTTCCCTCTGTCCTCCACAAACAACCGTTCCATAAGAATGTGGGCAAAAATTGTTCAGATGTATCCATAAAGAGAGCATGGGAGGTTGGTAGGAATTCAGGTGTCACGGGAGTCCTGGGTATGATTGTTTGTTGAGAGCTGTGGTGGCAGGGACAGTTGTCTGGGTGTTAGGGGACAGTGCATGCATACAGCACATGACTGAAGGTGTGAGTACAGGGTCACCTGAGAAGACTGGGTTGGCCATGGCCATCTGTCACCTACTCTGGTTGGTGATCTTTGACCTGAGTACCCACAGTGAAAGTGAAAGGTTTGTTTCCTTTTAAGAGTGGCGATTTGGGGTGAGGCAGCTATGGGGTCGAATGTCAAGGATTTCTGTCCATCATCTATCAGCTGCATAATCTCAGTTACGTGGCTTCCTGCTCCTCTCAGGTTACTTCCCCCCATCTAAGGAAAACTTTACTCTCCAGTCATTCAACAACATTTTCCCTGCAAAACCTCACAGCCTTTTCTTGTTCTATTGGCCTTCCCTTATAAACCATCTCTTCTGCTCCCCAGTACCAGAAGACTGGGGGATGGAGAAAATATTCTCTTTTCACATAAGCACTGAGGCGTCAGGTGGGGAACACAGTGTTTGTGAATCACAATCCAAAATCAAGTTGGACTCACAGTGGTCCCACATGCCTGAACCATCAGAGATCCCACACGAGGCTTCATCAGGAAATCTACTCAGCCTGTCTCAGTCCAAAAGAAGTTTATGTGGAAGATATAGATTTCTCAAGGTTTCTCAAGATGAGAAAGTAGGGCCAGACCAGAAAAGGGACCCATGCTGGGCCAGCTGCAATCTCGGTCTCCAGGCTCACACAGTGTTTCATACTGTTTCTCTCAGGGTGTCAGCATCATTCTCTCTCTGCAGCCCTCCTTTATCTACTTCTCTAGAATGCGCCTCCTGCTCTGCAGTTCCAGGCCTCCTTCCCAAGTCCTGAAGGAAAGAGTCTTTTCCTGCTTAGGCCCATCTTTGGATGAAATAGAAACTCTTGATTGTGTACTTTGTCTTTATGATTCATGTTGGCGAGCTTGTGGGAATAATTAAGTCAACTAAAATTCACCAAGCATGATTAAGCATTTGGTGGGTATCAGACACTTGACTGAGTGAAGTCAGGATTTCTTCTCGGAGGGTAAAAGTTTAAAAAGGAAACGCTCACTTGAAATGGTGGCTCTCTAAAATGTGGAGACTCAGGTACTAACTTTGGGGTTCTGGGTAATACATAACGCCCTCAAAAAGTCAATCTATGCTTCAAATATCATGGGGAGGGGGCGCTCTTTCTTCCTCCGCAAGTCTGCGTGTTATAGCATGAAATGATGAATTCAGACTCTTTCGTTGGCAAATGCCCACTGGAAAGGACTTCTGAAACCTGACCAAGGGCACAGTAAGCCTGTGGTTTTTTTCTGATGATTGGCTGTACCACGGCTCTGTTCATTTCACCTGGTGACATGCCCTTCCCTGGGGCCTCCATGGCACCTAGCGAGTATTTCCTACCCCAGTCATGGTACATCCTGTCATTTGAAACTTGCAATGACGCTGAGTAGATGATTTTATTTTTATTCCAGTTGTACAAGTGAGAAAACCGAGGTGAAGGGAAGTCAAAGCTGGGGCAGCAAGAAACTGATGGGGCCAGGATCCAAGCCCAGAGCGCTTGGACCCCAAAGCCCAAACACTCTACCCACCCACCTAGTTCCTGGTTTAAAAAGCTACCCATCAGGAGTAGTGGTTGGGCCTCCAAGGGCCACGTTCCGTGCTCCTTTTCAGCCAACCTTCAGAGAAAACTTACACTCCTCTAAAATGAAAAGCAGCTTCAGTTGTCTTCTCTGTTCACAAGTTCAGCCACGTGGCCATAATCTGACAGTTTCAATGGCGGGGCCAGCGGCCTCTGGCTTTGTGAAGCAGTGGACGGATGGCTGCCCCTTCTGGAGCGTCACTGTCCTCTGACCCCGATTCAGGAGGCCACACCACATTCACTGCGGATATGTTTTTTTTTGTTTTTTGTTTTTCTCCAAAGACTGACTTGCTGGGTCTTTAGCTAAATGTCATGTCTGCTTCTCACACCCAAGTCATCCCACTTTTCCTAGATGCTGTGTTTGTCAGTCACTTGCAAGGGGCTGTTTTGAAGGAAGGGTTTTGTGAAACCTTTTCTTAAAGCGTTATTTTAATGTCCTAAAAAATGTCTTTTTTTTCACTTCTGCCAGAGTTCACTTCAACAAATAATTGTTGAATGATCACTAGAGGCAAGGGACTCTGCTGTGAATATAACAAAGGTGAAAATACTAGTTGACAAGAAGCATGAAGTTTGATGGACACAGACACTTGTCAGTTAACACTAGTGGGTGGGGTCTGTGCTGGGTGATCACAGGCTCTGTTCATTGGCCACTTAGCTGCTTTTAATTTTATTTTTAGCATCTTGATTGAGGTCTAATTTGCATAGTGTATGATTCATTTATTTTAAGTGCACAATTCACTGATTTTTAGTACATTTACAGAGTTGTATGAGTGTTACCACAATCCATTTTTAGAACAACCCCAAAATATTTCTCCACCATCCAAATTTGCAATCACTCCCTATCCTACCCCCAACCCCAAACCTTGGGCAACATCCCCTACTCTATTTTCTTTATAGATTGGCCTTTTCTGTTTCACTCACATAAATGGAATCATATAATATGTTGTCTGTTGACTGGCTTATTTCACTTAACGTCACCCTGTTTCTGAGGTTCATCCCTGCTGTGGCATATATCAGTGCTTCATTCCTTTTTATAGCCATGTGATATTCTATCATATGGATGTAGGACATTCTGTTTATCTGTTCTCCAGTTGATTGGTATGTGCATTGTTTCTAGTTTTTAGTTGAAAATAATTAATGCTGCTATGAAAATTTGTACACATGTTTTTGTGTGGACCTACGTTTTCATTTCTCTGGGGTCTATACCTAGGAATAGAATTGCTGAGTCATATGGTAAAATTACGTTTAACTTTTTAAGAAACTGCCAAATTGTTTTCCAAAACAGGTGCACCATTTTACATTCCCAGTGTTTGAGGATTCCAATTTCTCCACATCCTTGCCAACACTAGTATTATTTACTGTTTTTATTAGAGCCATTCTACTGGATGTGAAGTGGTATGTCATGGTGGTTTAATTTGCATTTCCCCAAAGACATAATGTCGAGCATCTTTTCAGTGCGCTTACCAGCTATTTGTAGATATTTTCAGGTGAAATGTCCATTCAAATCCTCTGTGAATTTTTTCCTATTGTTTTTTTTAAAGAACGCGGTAGAGAAAGCCGAGCAATGTGGAAGTCTGCAGATATGGTGATTAGTTTTAGAAATTAGCAGCAATAGAGTGTGCCCTACATTCTGGATTGTTCTGAACCTGGTTGTTGAAATCCATCATCGTATCTCTACACCTCAACAAGCACAGTCGGGTCTGAGACCTCATCGGTCTATACCACAGGAGCAGAGGGGTGCCCTGGATGGGGTGCAGGGTGCGTTGGCTATCTGGTGTGCTCTCTGTCCCTAGCAGATGCTATCAGTGCATGCGCAGGTGCCTAGACCTGTCTGTGTCAGTGTGATCTGGAGATTCCCAGCTGCCAGTGTCTGCCTCTTACTGCCTGTGGGATTTCCCTATAAGGCTGGTCTGTCCAAATAGGGTGGGCTGGAGGTGCCAGGGAATTAACGCCCCCCCTTTACCCCGCAGCAGCCCTCCACCAATAACGGATGATTGGTGGTGGTACGTACCTAGTCAGTCCGGGTTCCTATTACACAGCATTATAGTCGTAGTGGTTTATCAACAACAGAAATGTGTTTCTCACAGTCTGGAGGCTGGAAGTCCAAGATCAGGGTGCCAGCATGGTTGGGTCCTGGGGAGGCCCTTTGTTGGGTTGCAGTCTGCTGAACTCTTGTTTCCTACATGCAGAAAAAGAGGGCAAGAGAGCTCTCTGGGGTCCTTTTATAAGGGCACCTATCCCATTCATAAGGCTCCAAACTCGTGACTTAATAACCTCCCAGTGACCCAGACCTCCTAATACCATCATATTAGGGGTTAGGATTTCAGCGTAAGAATTGCTTGAACATCCAGAGCATTGCAGTGTACAAATAACCGGGCTCCCTCAAACCACAGGTAAGACTTCTGAGGTATGTATTTTGCACAATTTTGTAGAGCTTCCCCACAAGATGAAGCTTCAGGCCCGTTTTTATAGCAGATGTTACAACGCACCCACCCCAGTGGCAGGACAGTAGATAGCTTGCAATTCAACCCTTGATTAGGATCCGCCTCTGGAGAGCTCCAAGACACTGCCCCTTGTTCAGTGGTACGGGCTACTTGTCCTGCCCTGGGACATGGTGGCAACTGTGTCCTCTTGCCTCCACTGTGGTCACGGTCATGCTACCTTGGGGCATGCTGGACATTATGATATGGTCCCAACATTCCAGAGCTGAGTGCAAACAAACTGACCTTTAGGATCGGGCAAGGGTGTCACCTAGTGAGGAGGGAGCAGCAAAGATTGTTCAAGACCAGTCAGGTTGACACTGGGAATGGTCAAAAGAGGGGGTGTAGGACAATCTCTGGGGTAAACTGGAGGATGGATACAGGTTGAGGAGATTGCATTTGGTGGCTCAGGGATCATGCCACTCCACAAAGCAGAGGGGCAGCACTCTGTGGGTGGCATATGCTCTGGAGATGATTTTGACCCCCACTGAGCAGTAGGTGAATGTGTAACCCCCAGAGTCTTCAATTGTAAGATTGTAACAGTGTGTGTATAAAGGCAGGGCCTGGCTAGGACCTCAAGGTGAAAGGTCATCCTTGGTGGGTGTATTTGGGTCCACTGATCTTCCTGAGGCATGGTGACTAGAAGTGGTGACTAACTGAAGGACAATTGGGATGGGGCCGCCATTGCATCAGTGTTTTAGCAGGAAGGTTTGATGTCTTAGGTCAGTTCCAGGGAGACAGATCAGGGAGGGTTTGCGTGTAGGACATTTGGTGGGGGAAGCTCTCAGGACACAAAGCAGTGAGGCTTGGGCAGAGAAGGAGCGGCTGTGAGATGCCACCAGAGCCTCAGCTGACTCCGAAAGACACTCTGAGCTGAGAGCCCCTCAGAGTTGTCCGACTTGAGCTTGGTCCCCACAGCTCGTTTGACCAGCCATTGGATGAGCGATGTCTCCAGCGAAGGGGCTTCTTTGGGTTGAGGTGGATTCCCTAGAGAAACTTAGCTGTGAGCTCCCAGCAGGCAACATGCCCTGCAGGTAGTGGGTGAGTACCTGAGACCTGAGGTGGGAGGCTGGGCAGCAGATTATAGGGTCCCTTACAGATAACAAGAGCCAAACCATGTCACCCAGTGAGCATGAAGCCGAAGGGCACTGGTGGCTTGTGCAATGCAACATCTCACAGTCATAAGCTGCAATATAGGAAGATGCCCTTTGGGAAGATGATAGAAGGGGGGGGCTAGAAAATATCCCTCCACCATCATCCTCAGCCTGTTTATTCTCTGCTCTCTCTTCTCGCGTGCCCCACCAGAGTTTGGCCACTCTGTGGTTCTGGCTTTGCCGTTACTTCTCCATCGCCTTACAAGATGCCTCCCTTTAATTTTGTTGTGACTTCTGGGCCTTTATGTGGTCAGGCCCTGTGAACAAGTCAAGGTTTCCCCCTTCGTGGTGTGCTAGGGAAGAGCGAGGAGGGCTGTGGTTACTCGTGAGGACTGAGGAGGTCCAGCAGTGGACTGGAGCTGCCCAAGGGGCATGGAGAGGAGGTGTCCCCCAAGGGGTGTGAGGGCAGGAGCACCAAGAACCTGCAATTTGGTTGATGACAGTTAAGGGTAATCAAAAGACCAAGGACAGGAACCAGTGCCTAAGTGGCCATCCAAAGGCTCAGGAGGCTGGGCTGGAAAAAGGCAGGTATGAGAACCTGTGTTTAGATGGCAGGTTTATAGGACATGGATGGTTTCCTTACCGTGAAGGAACTGGGCACCATATGGTTAGGTGGTCAGTCAGCAACAGAGGTCAATAATAATAAAGCACTAATCAAATATTTATAATGCTTTTCATTATATATTACCTTGGACCTGCTATGCAAGAATAATTTCTTATGATGAGAAAGCCAATGGAAATCCACTCCTTGAATGCATTTGTGCATATTGTAGCATTTATAAATTTTCTGGACCTCATCACTGTCAAAATGAAGGATGAGTTTTGACTGCCTTTAAGATTTGGAAATAAATGATGTCACTTTTTCGCCAAGGTCATCCAAAGCTATTTGTGTAGCTATTCTACATTTATAATACAGGAGCTAGAATGAAAGTTTAAATATTATCAGGTACCCACCAGGTAAATTCAGAGAAATGAGTACCTACAGGATGGGGCATTGTGGGAATTGGGTGCCACCCACGTGGCCCTGCCCCTGTGGAGCTGACGCTAAAGAGCTATATGAACAATGGCAGCATTTCAGAGTATGTCAGCGACAAAGTAGACTGTGCATTAGGAAAACATAGCGGGGGACTTAATGCAGCCTGTGGGTCACGCAGGGCAGTCAGACCAGCTTCCGTTGTGACAAAGGCATCCAGGATTATAAAATTGGCATGCGGAAGGAACTGAGTAAAGGTCAGCAGGGCTGGAGTGCAGAGGATGAGGCTACACCAGGCAGAACCCCAGCAGGAAACAGAGGGCACTCTCAGGTTAGAAAACATCGGGAATGTTTAATAAAGCAACATTTACAAGGCTATGGGCTGGATGTCCGGAGAGCATAAAGGATGATGCAGTGCCCTGGGTCCTCTGTTGGCTAACTTGTCACTGTCCATAAGCCTGGTGGGGTGAGGGGATGGTGGAATGGTTCCCAGAGCCTGGAAGGAGAGATCCGCTTTGACAAGAGGAGTGATCTTTGGCTGATGGGTGCCAAAGGGGCCGCATGAGGAAGTGAGCCAGAGGACTCCACTGTCTTACCCACCTCTGAACTGTGGGGGCTCCCAGTGCCCAGAACCCATTGGAAGTCAGAGGGCATAGGCGGCTCCTTGGTGTAGTCGATACTGACCAGATTCACGGGCCAGAGGACAGGGAGGAGAGAGGCTGTGGATGAACAAACAGAAGGGATCTTCCCGGAGAGAGGGCGGGTGGCACAGAAGTGGGCAATGGGCAGGCTGTAGTTCATATTAAGGATTATCTCTTAGTCAAAGGCCATTGGGCAATTATTGAAGCATTTAAGAAAGGGGGTGTTGTGACCATTTTATTATAGGAAGGTAAAGAGGTAGCAGAGTAGGGGAGGGATTGGAGAAGAGCAGGAGTGGATTCTGGAAGGCCATTTATGCAGCTGCTAGAGTTCACTAGGAGAGATGATGGGAGCTAGGACTAGGGCTGAGCAACGCAGCTGAGGACAAGTGGCCAATTCGAGATGTGTTTAGGAGAGTCCAGTGTGGACAGCTGGGTGGACATGCCTTTCACTGATAGAGGGAGCGATGGAGTCTGAGCAGTTTGGGGAGTGAGGAAGGAGAAAATGTAAGTTCACGTGTGATCCCGGTCAGTTTGAAATGCCTGTGAATACACTCAGGTGGAGTATCAAAGAGCAGGGGCAGGTGTAGGTGTGGCCCTCAGGAGACAGGCGTGGGTAGAGTGGAGCGCTGGCCTAGACGGTCAGTTAGGCAGTGGGTGTGGCCGAGATCACTGAGGAGCAAGTGCAGAGTAAATTGCACAGAGGGACTCAAAATCCGAAAAACACCAACATCTTGGGATTAGGCAAAGTGAGGTGACTCAGTAAAGAAGACCGAGAGACAATGGCCATAAATGGTAGGAGATCAACAGGGACAGGGCGGGAAGCAGGTTAGAGTGGGATGTAGAGTGACTGAGAAGGGAAGGAATGGAGCCTGGGATGTGTGCATGTCCTCAGGGAAGGCTTGCTGAGAATGGGGAGGGGAGAGACCGGTCAGTCATGGCGGGGGTTTGAGGAGAGAGGAGAGCTCAGTGAGGTGCTCAGTGAGAGGACCTGAGCGTGTTTAAATGCTCCCAGTCAGTGGAGAATCAATGGCAATTGAGACTACAAGGACCCAGGAGTAACCCAAGCATTGAGAGAAAATTTGGAATGAGGAAGAAGCCAAAGCCTTGCCATCCTCAGAGCATCCCTCCCCGGCGTCATCCCCTTCCGGAAGAACGATGTCTGCGCTTCCACTTAAAGGAAGGTGTGCGTACTCAGCCCCACAAGGCCACAGCCGCACTCAGGACGCCAGGGGGCCTGTCTCCCATCTCTGTAGACACGACCAGAAGAGTACCTCGCATGGGCCAGGACGTTGTCTCCACTGTAACCCAAGTGAGGGGAGCACGGATCAGATCCTGGCACATTGGTAGAGTTGGTGGTGGAGGTGAGGCGGTTCAAGGCCTTTTTAACTGAGTATGTCTCTTCTCTATAAAGGGGGAGGGAAGACTGGCTCCTGAGAGTGAGGGGTCTGAGGAGTAGGGAGGTTAGAGAAGGTGAAAGGGTCATTTTGGCGAGCAGGAGAGGCCCGTGTAGGTTAGTGACCATGCGTTTGTTCTGACACGAATCTTCCCAGTTGTGTGATTTTTGCCAACACTCAAGGGTCCAGATGTGGGCGTGAAGGTGGCTTTTCCCATCCTCCCGTCCTCTCTCCCTCACTCTCTTCTTTCCTTACTAATCTGTCCAAGTTGGAGTTCAGTACATACGTGTCTGTATATTCTAAGATCCCCAAACAACTCAGAAGTTTGGGGATCATAGAAACACAAATCTGTCATGTTTATAGGTGATGAATACATGAGGAGAAAGAGAAGGGAAAGGCTGGAGGCCTGAGATCGGTTATTAGTGTGTGTTGCAAAAAAAATATCTCAGGAGGGATTCTGCATCATGGTCCTGCCACATCAGAGAACTTAAAGCTTTTATATTTTTCTTTAACAGATTTTTAGTCACCTCCGTTGGCTGCTTTAGTTGTTTTCTCAGCCTTGGGGAGGCAATGAGGTGACACACGTGGGCTCACGTGGCAGGTGGTCTCATCCTTTCACTGCCCTGTGGGCAGAGAGAGGCCGTATGAAAGTCACAGCCATCATTTGCATTTGTAAAGCAAAAGCCGGGGATCACATCTGTGTCTACCATATGGCAGATGTGCCGTACGTGTTTTTAAAAACATCTGAGTTTTCAGCTGTGCAGCACTCATTCCAGACCTGGGGAAAGAGCAAGAGGCTTAAGAATGTGTATTCCTTTTCCTCTTAGAAATCCACTTATCTGACTTACCTTCCGTTTAATTCACATGAAGAGAATCACAGTTTGTCATGATTCTGAAATGTCAACAACAAATCCCAAATTGCTGCTTTCTGAAGAAGGATTCTGCAGGCTGGGCCTAGCCTAGCTGGTTGGTGGGTGTGCTTGGCTGAATAACGCTGCCACCTTCCCCGGGGTGTTCATGCCTAACCCCCGGAACCCGTGGATTATCTTATGTGCGGAAGTCATTTTGCAAATGTATTTCAATTAAGATTTTTGGATGTGGGGAGATTATTCTGGATTATCTAGTAGGCTTAATCTAATCACAGGGATCCTTGGAAGAGGGAAGCAGGATATCAGAGGGACAGTAGGAGATGTGATGATAGAAAAAGAGGTTGGAGCAAAGTGAGGAAGGGGTCACAAGCCAAGGAATGGAGGTGGCCTAGAGAAGCAAGGAAATAGATTCTCCCCAGAACCTCCAGGGGGAGCACAGGTCAGCTGACACGTTGACTGGAGCCCCATAAATCTGATCTTGGACTTCTTGCACCCATAACTGTAAGATAGTAGATTTTTTTTTATTGTTGTTATTGTGGGTTTATTCAGAATGGTCATAGAATGCCCTCCTTTTTGGTTGGAATTTTAAAGAGCTACTGCATTTATAAACTTTCCATGCTATTTAACAAGCAAGCAGTGTCATGTTGGGATTTGAGGAAGTCCAATAGACATCACCGTTCTCTACTAACTTGCCTTTTTATTACATTTTTATTTTTTTATTAGTGTTAGGTGTACAAACCAACATAATTATTAGATATTTAAAAAATATGGAACGTTTCATGAATTTGTGTGTCATCCTTGCGCAGGGGCCATGCTAATCTTCTTTATATCGTTCCAATTTTAGTATATGTGCGAAGGAAGCGCGATTTGTGTTGTTTTAAGCTAGTACATTTGTATTAGTTTGTAACAGTGGCAACAAGGCACTAAAACTGTAAGATCATTTATTTTAGATGTTATGTATGTGTGTGTGCTTCACTGCTCAGATATCGGATATATTTACATGATTGGTTTCCCTGGACAAGGGGAGGCGATGCAAGCAGTAAACTTGAGTTGATGTGTTAGCTACCATCTCGACCCTCAGACCGTACGGATTCAGAGTTAGAGAGCAGGCACCACCCAATGTAAGCCCCAGTGGTCTGGTTCTGTCCACCCAGCTCAGTCCGGAATATAGTGGATGTTCACTCATGTGGCAAACACAGACTCTGAATTAAGGAAATGGAATGTTCCTTTTGGCCCAAGCTATCTCCTTATATATGTGACTCAACATTGTCCTTTGCTTACAAACATAGCTGCTGATGTCTAAAAATGTCAGTGTAGGGTCATGACATTTGTCCAAAAATACACTAATTTACTCTTGGAAATAAGACATTTCAGTGGTTTAGGCTATGATTTTATAGGGTTGCAAAAAATTTTGCCCCTCATTTATACTAAATTGCTCCACTTTTAAATGCTTTTTAATTTTTACAATGCTTATTATTATTTTTTTCTAATTTAAGAACAATACATACTGAATATGTAAAATTTGTAAAACACTTGAAGCACAAACCAAGAAGCCAAGAAAACTGTTGTAGTTCTACAATGTAGAGATGGATACTGTTAATATTTTGGGATATCTTTTGTCAATATTCATAATTAGGTGCTTGTCTGATGTTTTTTACTGCTTCTTGAGCATTTCCCCACATCAACATATATTCTGTAATATAGTTTTATAATGGCAGCATTCTGTTTTATTATATGTATCATGCACAGTTGACTTAGCGAATCTGATCCCTATTGTTGTGAATTTAGGTTGTCCTTGGAATTTTATTGTTGCCTGTTCATGGGCTTTGCCCATTTCTTTTTTGGTATGTTATTTGAAAAATGGGTTTCTCAGATTTTTGTTGCATGGTAGGGTTATTAATTTTTTTAACAGATATGTACAGTTTTGAAGGTCATTGTTTGCATTTTAATTTTGCTGATGGTGAACTTTTTTGATATATACATATTCAATTTTATGTAGTCTAAAGTATTTGGCTTTTCCTTTTTGGGTGTATCTGTGGTGATTTTTGTTCTTTATTATTTCCCAATTTTCTTTAGTTCTGAGGGCATACTTGATCTAACCCGCTTTTTCTTTTAGGTCCGATGCAACTTTCCTTCTTCATGGTGGACCAGTGCTGTTTATAATCCTTACTCAACCTCTTAGTTCATTCCATGTTAAGAATAATTTTTTTCCCCCTTAACATATTTTTGACCTGAAATCTCCTCAGTTGGCTAATTAGGTGGCTTGGTCATTTAATCTCATCTTTTAGCAGATTCAGGCTGAATTCAAAATATATAGAGATCAGTATTATATGAGTCTATAGATGTGAACATACTCATATTGTGAGTTAAATACCTATGAAAGGTAATTTGCATCTCATTTGCATCTTCACCTCCAGATGATAATGAAAGAAATTCCTAGTATATGGCTTCCATTTCCCACATTAAAGTGATGTCCCCTACTCTTAACAACACAAACCGATAAATTATTAAAAAATTAAATCCTTTGAATTGCATTAAAATTTGAAGAAAAGAAATGATTTATTTCTAACAAGGAAGGAAAAAAAACAAGTTGAAAAAATATTCTGGGCTTCTGAAATTTCCCATTCCACTCTTTCCCTGCTTATGTTCCAAACAATTGGTGTAAAAACAATCCTAAACAAATGTTTATAGAGGCTGCACTCCGAAATACTGGTAATGAATTCTACATAACAAGCACACTCTTCCCCCCGGCTGTTTGAATTTAAAGTATACATTTTGTAGTAATTTTGATGACTTCATTTTGAAACGGTTCTTAACAGACATTTTGGAAATGTCTCACGTCATGAATTTATTCATAAACCAGCCTGTCAAAAACCTTAGCTTTCACTGGGGAGATCGTATCTGAGATGCCTGGGTAGCTGTTCTACCTGTAGCGTCTGCCATCTTGAAAGATCATTACTCATTTCCATTACACCTTGGATGTTCTGGCTCGCTGCCTGCTGGGTTTTAGGACTGTGTGGAGACCATGGCATTGAGTTCTCATCTATGTAGCTCTGGATAAGTGCTATATTCCTCCTCTAATTATGATGGTAACTTGTGCTTCGGAGGTTGTGGTGTTTCCTGTTAATGGTCAATGTTGCTCATCGAAAGGTGATAAACCAATAATAGGATCTTGGAACAGGAGAGTAAAGAGAAGCACAATATGTCATTTTTTTCTTCACATGCTAATACCCCTAATGGCAACTAATAGGCCTTCATGTTTATTTGTTCAATAAACAAGCCATTGGGTTTGAACAAGAGGTCAACATGGTCAGCAGTGAGGACAGTGCTCCATCAAGGGACATTATTTGATGGCTAGAGCAAGTACTGGAAAGTTTTACAGTAATATCATCGTAGTTACAACACACGTTTCCTCCCCCTCTGAGCTCTACGGGGTGAAGAAAATAAGCAGATGCTGTGCCTTTCCATTTCCAGTTGATGGCCCTTTGGTAGTGCCCTTTCATGAAGCGTAACACTCATGCACGTGTGTTAAACCAGCCCTTCTCACACCTCAGTTTGAACATGCATCACCCGGAGATTTTGTTAAAATGCAGATTCTGGAGTGGGAGGCTGAGATTCTGCATATCTAACCAACTCCCAGGTGATACTCAGACATTGGCGGGTCCACAGACCACACTTTGAGTAGCATGCTGATTCCAGCTTTCAGGATGGAGGGAACAGAGCCCATCAGAGTAGATGTAGGGCCTCTTCTAATAATAGGGCATGTGTTTAAGGCGGCAGAATAGTGTGATGGATAAAAGTGCTCTGGGTGTAAATCCTGGCTCTGCCAGTGCTAAATTTCGGGTGGTAACAACCAACTCCTAAGTCTTTATGGCCAACGACAACAAAGATTTACTTTTTGCTCACATGATGACAGTGTCCAGATGAATGTTGGCCACACGTCTGCTCATTTAGGATAGATCCTGATGGCAGCCTTAGCTGGGGCATGCCATTTTCCCTACATCTGTTGGGAACCTGAAGTGGCTCCTAAAACTTCTGCTTGGATTTGCTTATGTCATGTCTGTTCACATGCTATTGGTTAGAGTAAATCACATGGCCAAGCCTGCTATGAGTAGGCAAGGAAGTTGCCTCATTGTGCACGGCCGCAGGTAGGGATGGAGCTTCCCCTACAGGGAAGGGCGTGAAGAGTTGGGACAGGAACACAACCTTCCACAGCCACTGGGCAGCTATGCACTCTTGTCCTTTTCACAGGGCTGTTTCCAGGATTGAATGAGCTGAAATGGGTAGCACATGGCACTTGACACATAGGAGAAGCGCAATAAATGTTTGTAATTATAACTGTTATTGTTTTTGTTCATATTCTTCCCCTGATCCTCACTGCCCAGTCGCTGTCTCTTCCACGCTGAGGAAGTTCCCTGTTCTGGCTTCCACGACAGCTGGGACACACAGAGGCCCAGTGTGGACCCAGCGATCCAGTCACCTGAGGCTCGTTGGTCAGTTAGGTGCTCACCTGCAGTTCCAGGTGGCCGGGTTGTCACACAGCCAGTCATTTCTAAATCATTTTAGGCAGTGGCTTAATTTTCTTGCCCATCACATTTTCTGAGTTTTTGGCTTGAGTTTCAGATCACTTGATTCCTGTTCTTATGACCTGTTCTTTGATCATTTGTTCTACAGATATTTATTGAGGATCCAGTGTATGCCAGACGTTGTGTGAGTAACAAGGATACATATAAAGCATGGTTACTGGTGAATGAGAGGTTATGAATGTCTGTTCCACGGAAGCCCTGGTTCATTACTGACAAACCACCAAGTGATTGTGGATGAAGCTGCAAAGGTGGAATCCAGCCTGAATTTCCTGGAATCTGTGCAGCTTAAACATATTCAGTGAGCCTAGGGGGTAGTAGGCTTGTGAGCAGGGCAGGTACGTTACCTGGGCTTTCGGAAAAAAATATGGGTCAGTATGTGTAGGCTGGAGGAGTGTTCAGTGATTAGGAACTTGGTGGAGGGAGAGATTATAGGGGTGTGAGCGAGCAGGGCTGGGCGATATGTGTATGTGGGAGAAGACTGTGACGAAGGACCCAGGACTTCTGACAATCGTGATGCCTAATCAGAAAGGAATTGTGACTAGGAAAATGGTTTAGGGGAGGAGAAAATGATGCATTCAATTTGGACCATGCATTTGTGTTGCAAAATGGATAAGCAGATAGAGATGTCCGTAAAAGGGCTTCAGATAATCTGCAAACCAGCTAACGAGATTAACTAATTGAGGATCCATTACATAATACGTGTTAGTGTACAGAAGGAAGAGTGTAGACCAAGGCATATGAGTCCTTAAATGCTGAAGGAAAATATCTGCGGTAATGCGATAGCTCATCTTGCCACGCGTGTAGTTTTCTTTTTCCAGTTTGACTAAGAATAGGCATGCTGTATTCATGACTCTGCACAACAAAGTCAATATGTTAAATTTAACTGTGATTTAAATTGATGCTGCCTAAGTGCCCAGAGACCGATGAAACACAAGGGGGGAGGAAAAAGCAGCCACTGCCACTGTTGCCTAATGATAGAAAAGATTTGAAAATCAAAGGCATTGGCTTAGCCTCACTGTGCAGCAAGGAACAAAACCAAATTAATTATGAATGAGATGAATAAATAATTTAAATATATCACTTATTGGCTCTTTATTGCTCAACGCTTGAAAAATTATTTCAATTAGAAACTTAAACTGAGTTTGATAGACGACGAAGAGTGTGCAGCTCAAGATAAATGCAAATCCCTTTGTGATATAAAAATTTGATTTGGCTGTATGAGGTCTATTAAAAAGAAATTAATAATCTCCAGGAAAAAGAGGTCGCTCCAAGAAAGGTTGGCCTTTTCCCACAGAATATTGCTTATTTTAAGAGGGGAAAAAATCAATAAGCTTATTATAGAGATAATTAAAAAAAAAAATCAAACCACAAAATACCACCAACCTCCCAAGCAACCAAACTAATAAACGTTTGTTTCTCTGGATTTCATATTAAAATCATAGGGTGGGAGCGCTACCTGTATTTCACATGATCTTAACTTTTGTCTCATTCCCAAGGAAATGATTCAGTCTCTCTGTGTTTGTCGGCCGCATAAAACACAGCAGTGCACGTTTCCATTTGTTACACCTGCAAAGGGAGGGATTTGTCAGGTGGAAGCCACAGGGGATCTCATCCAAGACAGATATATCTTAGAAAGTCGGTTTGATTCCTATCCTTCCATGTCCAGGTGCTGCGAAACCCTCCCTCCACCTCACTGACAGAATGGCTAATTAATGAGTGCACTGTCTTTTGCATGTTCAGTCTAAACCCCAGAATCCTTCTCATCACGGGGGCCCCTGCAGACAGTCGGTGCTGGTTGATCAGAATAGGCACGTGGCATGAAAGCTGCCTGCCATCTGTCTGAGGAGCTGAGCGACGAAGAATTTGGTCCCATCTCCCTGGCATAGGAGCAATTTGTCTGGTTTGGTGACCACCAGCACACATCCATCACCTTATGGTTTAGCCTAGGCTGTAGAAGTGAGTTCTTTCTAGTTCACATGTGGACAGTAAGGGCCAGAAGTGAAATGTGAAGGAAATAAGTCACACGTGGACTTTCCCTTTTTGTACCTACATCTCCATCTGAGGGAATTAAATACGTGCTAAGAATCAGATGTCCTCCTCCCTCTGTCCTATTACAAATGCAGTACTCATCACCAACAAAAAGCAAACAGAAAACAAGTGAACAGCGGGACCACCAATGCCCAGTTTTAGGCAGTTTTCGAAAGATTTTGAAAGTTGCTAGAAATTCTACAGCAGGGGGTGAAAAAGGATACTCCTCAGCACAGATGTGGTTTGCTTGGCCCATAGGGTGTTTATTTCTGTAATTTGCCCGAGTGGGTCCCCGACTCTCCAGATATCACAGGCCTCTTCAGTGCCCTTTGTCTTGATCCCAGCAACATCTGAGGACAACTGACGTTGTCACTCCCAGCAGCAGACATCTGTCCTTCCCCCTTCTCAGTCACGTGTTTGTTCATCCCTCCTGTCATGGATTGAAACGTGTCCTCCTGAATTCGTAACTTGCAGCCCTAAGTCTGGATAGAGCTTTTAAGGAGGTGATGAAGGTTAAGTGAGGTCACCAAGGTCACCCAATCCAACAGGACTGGTGTCCTTGTACGAGGAGGAAGAGACACCAGGGCTGTGTGTGCACAGAGAAGAGGCTTTGTGAGGTCACAGGGAGGAGATGATCGTGAGCAAGTCAAGGAAAAAGCCTCAGGAGACACCGGGCCTGCTGCCACCTTGAATTTGGATGCTGGCCCCAGAACTGTGAGAAGGCAACGTCTGTGGTGTTTGCTGTGGCAGCCCGAGCAGACGAAGACACGTCACCTCCTCCTGAAACCATGTCTGAACTGCAGCAGTCTCTGCCCAGGGCTGAGGTGGGACCCACACCGGGCACCCTTGCCCCGAGGAGCTCCTCAGGCTTCCTCACATTTCTATTTTTCTGAGCATTAAAGAATCAGGCCTTCGTCTGAAAGTCTGAAAGACCTCCGGGCTTCTTACAAGCCATCAGAATTTTTGAAAGGGTGACAATATTTTTACTTTGAATGTTTGGTAATAAGGAAAGGAAAAGATGGGGCATGAAAGAATTACATCCTTTCCCCATGCTCTCACCTCTCCACTCTCCCCTGTGAAGGAAACCCGTGCCGCACAGGAAGCTGTTGACCTGAGGCTTCCTGGGGCGGCCTGGGCCAAATGACATAGAAGTGAGAGGACCCAGAAAACGCTTTATATTGGAAAAGGCAGGGAGTGGCTGCTGGAGGAGAAGGGTCCTTGGAGAAAGGGAGAGAGGCAGAGGGGAGAGCCTCTGGCTGAGCTGACGTCAGTATGTTTGGGGAACTTGAAATGTGATGGGAGAGTAAATAGAGGGTCTGCAGCCGAGTGTGTGTGTGTTGACGGGGTTCTAAAGGGGTTAGAATGAGGACACTCTATTTTTTTTGACTTTGTATAATGAGCATAATTGCCCTTCGGCGTGCTCCCAGAGACTTCTGCAAAGCTTTAATTTCACTTAAATTATTTTTGCCTGTCAGCCTGGTGTTTTCTAATGTGTTCGGTGGTAATTCTCTGCTCTGCTTTATGTCGTAGGTGAGAGCATCTCAGGCTATACACACACGTATGTATCCTCATATGTGTTAATGTATGTACATATACACGTATATAAACATACGCACGTATACATACATGTTTGTGCATATGTGTCTACATATGAAGTTAAAGTGCTTTTTGATTTATAGTGGGCTTAATAATACATAGGATTTGATCAATATATCATATCAGCCATGAACCAAAGAAATGGCTTCCAAATTTACCATTTTAGACAAGTTCTTGTTTTAGTCATGGTTTTCCTTAGCAAATAATTTGACTCCCTGCGAACTGGTATTTGGTCTTTTGTTTGCAGGTCATCATGTCTTTTCAGAGGCAACTACTTATCTGCAAGATCAATATGTTACACCCATTTCATTGATGTGAAGAACCTGTTTTTATCAGCAATGATAATATTGCTCTGGCGCTTGTGAAGAATGAGAGGTGGAGGCTGCAAGGGGCCAGCTGCTCGAAGATGGTTCTTATATTATCATGAATCAACCAAGAGCATGCGTGCGAAGTTTACCAGGGCAGCCATAGCAAAATCCCACATGCTGGGACCTTAAACCACAGACATCTATTGTCTCACCGTTCTGGAGGCCAGAAGTTTAGATCAAGTGTTGGTTCCTGGGGAGGGTCTTGAAGGAGAATCTATTTGAGGCCTCTTCCCTAGCTTTGGTTGGGTTGCTGGCAATTTTGGTGTCTGTTGGCTTATAGATGGTTACATGGCATTCTTGTTTGCCTGTCTTCGTGTCCAAATTTCCACTTTTTATAAGGACATCAGCCATATTGGATAGGGGCCCACCTGACTGCAGTGTGAGCTTATCTTCACTGATGACATTTGCAACAGTCCTCTTTCCAAACAAGGTCACCTTCTGAGATCCTAGGGCTGCAACACAGGAGTTTTGGAGGGACATGACTGAACCGCCAGCACATGCGAATCTATGCACCTAATAGCGATTAAGTGAGTTCTTTATAAAGCGAAAGAAAACCAAATAGGCCTCAAATGAAACGAGTACTGTTTTCCCCTTCTGCTTCGTGTTCTCAGGATGCATTATTTAGTTCCCTCTGGTGAGCCGGGTGAGGGCTGCAGGGACAGAACACCTTTGTAAAGCATGCCCCCGTCAATCCGTGTTCAGGGAGCTGGGCAGGGCCTCAGCTCTGTGCCTCCTGGCCTGGGTTCCTGAGGTTGGGATTAAGACCATGGGGGCAGGGGCACATGTATTTATAGCTCAAATGGGTATGTAGCCTTTTAGGACCAGGGCAAGAAACCATTTCACTGTATCCTGACTCCAAGAATGAAAAAGGACATGTTTTGATATTTTATTATTCTACTTATTATATAAATAACTAGTGACGCAATGGCGATTTAAGAGGATATCGTCAGAGTATTGCACGCTATCTGTTTCCCTCCTTGATTTATTAGGGCCTCTTAGAAGATATAAGGAAGCTATAACTGCATCCCACCCGCCATTCATTCATGAGAGCACTCATACAGGGTTCTGCTTCCATCAGCCGGTCAGTGCTAATCACATTTCCATAAAGATGTTTTCCCCATTACGTGAAGCATCACGGATGCACTCTGGGCACATAGCAAATATGAGTGGGATACTTACTATTTACTTGTTATATGATCCCTAGGAAATTGTGTGAACTCTTATTTAAGTTATTGGTTATGCTCTATCCTGTAACATCTTCAATGCTTTACTGCACTAGCGACAACATACTTACATGTGCACACACATGATTAACTTTTCCAAGAGTCAACCAACCCCAATCGCCTCTTCACGTGATTCCACATAACAGGATGAGGGGAATACGAGCATCAGAAAAGCTTCAGTGAAAACCATTCACGTGATCTTATCCCGTATCGCGTTCTTTCAATCTCAAGCACAGAGAAGGATGCGGAATTCTGAAAGTAATGCCCTCACGAGAGCAAAACAAGCTGTCAGGACTAAGCACTATGAGTTCCATTATGTGTAAGATAAAATGGACTCTAACCAGGGCCTCTGAGAATAGCCACTTATGATAAGCTCCATAAAGGTAAACATTCACGGGGGCGGGGGGTGTTCTAACTCCACAGTTTGAGGCTCCTGTGAATTCTGGACAGTGCCTTGTGAGCCTCTGATACGGGGAAGGACTGGGTGTCACCCATCCATTTCTTTTGAGACCCTTAAAAGCCAAGGCTCCGCCCTGGTTGGGAAGAACACCCAAGACTTACTGCTGCTAAATCAACCGAGACCCCAATCACAGCTATAGAGACAGTGTCTGCTTGGTCCAGGCTCCCAGCACTGAGGCTGGAAAGGAACATCTGACTTAAGAAGTAGAGCAGAAAAATCAATCTACTCTTCTGCATCATGTGTGACATTTTAATTACCTAGGCAGCTTATCAGGACATAATGAAGCAGCTGCTATGATTATGGAATTTTGTCCCAATTATTTACAAAGCTACACAGCTACTTCCGTGTTGTCATTGTCACGGCCAGTAGGCTTACGTTCTAGAGCAGGTGTGAAGGCTGATTTACGATCCAACTCAGATAATCACTCTGTTGCTGTCACTTTTTCTTTGGAGCCAAAGGATTGAGATGTGAGGTATTCTCTGAAAGTTTGGTTCGTTCCTGCCTCAGTTGTGTTCTGCTATCAGTGGTCTTTCCTCGTCTTCTCGGTTGTCTCAAGGCTTCTCGGGTTTCCTGCTGTCTTGAAGTATTATCAAGCTCATCTTCCTGATCAGTATCCTTCCAAAAGATGGCTGTGCAATATCCTCTAGTTATTCCAGAGGATATGATGAAGCATTTATAGTAAAATAATTGTCACGGGTTCTTAGTAATATTGTATTATTGTTTCAACAATATTGCTTCATTGTTGTGTCAAGCAGGTACCAGGCAATGACACAAAAATATTAGTATTTTTCTAGTACAAATTCTAGACTTAGATTCTGATGGCTCAATGGAAAAAATTCTTTTATTGGTTAAATTTAAAGCTATAGCAATGTTACATTATTTCATTACACCGTAAAACAGGGTAAAAATGTTCAACTAATCTTTTTGATTGATTACTGAATGCCCTCCCAATAATGTGGTTTAAATTAAAAGTTGGATTATGTCTTTAGACTTAAATCATCGTAGAATCCTTTCCATATGTTTTTACAGTAAATGGATTCTAATATTAAACACAAAAGCCACATATTGTGTGCCCAAATTGCTAAATTCAGAGGACCCTGGATTTTGGAGAAAGTGCTTAAAAATAGGTATTGCCAAAAGTCACTTAATATGACTAGTTCTAGGGCAGGGAAGTTGGAGACAAGAACCAGCATTCCCAACCCAAAATGAAACAGAAGAAATGGACCAATATTGGTACGAGATGCGATAGGTTTAACAAGCTGTGTTTCTGCTTTCGTTTCGCTTGGGAGGTCATGATACAGTATTTCCTCCAGTGAAGCTATGAAGTGAAAGTTCTTTGTCTCACCAACCAAATTACCCTTTAACCCAAAAGGGAACCAAATTTATTTACAAACAAAACAGGATAGGCAGGGTCACTTCCCTATTGCCTGAATTTTCATTATGTTGCCCTTTTACATTAATAAGAAATGTGCACTGGTGAAACATTTATTTTTTTTTCAGACCACAGACATACGGATTTAGAAAAAAAAATCTAGATCCATTTGTTGTAATGTTTTCTTACTCAATAGCATGTATTCATTGCAGAGCTAAACAAAACACATTTAGTTAATGGTGAATGTTTATGGAATTGTTGGAAGAGAGGTGAGGGAAGTGGAAGGCATTTTTGATTCTGGTGTTAATTTGCTTGAGTGCTATACATACAGTCAGCTTTCTGCAGAACAGGTCCTTCACTCTGAGTCACCTTGCTTCACTCTGGGTCACCTCACTTCACTCTGGGTCACCTCACTTCACTCTGGGTCACCTCACTTCACTCTGGGTCACAGAAACAGGTCCTTCACTCTCGGTCACCTTGCTTCACTCTGGGTCACCTCACTTCACTCTGGGTCACAGAAACAGGGCCTTCACTCTGGGTCACCTTGCCAGGCAGCAGATGGATGGGTGTCCACTTACTCCAGCTTACATATTGTAATGCCCATGTTTCTGTGGCTTCTTTTCCTACTTCGTGTTTGCCGTTAATGATCATTGTAAACTGCTTTCCTCAGCATAAAATTGGGGAAAGTGAGGAGAAGGTGAATATTATAGCCTGATTTCTCTGCCTTGTCTTCCGGGTCTGACCTTGAATTCTGACACTTCCATTCCCCAACGTCTATCCATGGATAGAATTTTGTGTCAGAATGTGCTTGAATGGCTCCCGTGATGGAGTGTGCCTTAATTTTGGGCTGAGCAGATCATAATTGTAAATGTGAAGAGCCTCATGTTATATTGAACTGCTTCTTGGCACATAGTGGGAACTCAATAAATACATTCACAATGGATGAATGACAGTGAACGCATATGAATAAACCATGACGAGTAGATTCTAAGATGAGCCACTGTTCAATTTTAAACAGTACAAGACAACCCAAGCATTTTGACATTATAAGGAAGGTATATCTTTACTTGAGAAATGGTATAGGATATAAGTCCCAAGAACGATATGAGCATGTGGTAGATCTATTTGGACCAGCCATTTAGCAATGATGACAGTAGATTATGGAAGTCTCCTGTGTGTCTGGACCAGAGTCGATATGACTTTTATTAGATTGGAACAAAAGTAATCGCGGTTTAAAAGGTTAATGCAAACACCACAATTACTTTTGCACCAGCCTAATATGTTTTATATGACAGTGCCATGCCAATAAAGACATGGACAGTTTGGCCGGGAGTAGCCGATGTCCCAGGTCTGGGGGAAACTCTTACATTGTTTGGTGATCTACTGAATGGCTGGAATGCAAGCTTCGTATTTAAAGTTGGTGTCACTTTTGATGGCATTCTGACGCCTACATTACGGGGGCTTCTCCCCTAGAGTACGGGTCTGACACTACAGCAAATTTTGTTTCTGGGAAAGACTTTCCCGGCTCTATGTCATGGATTAGACCTGTGGGAACTTTACAAAATAGCAAAAAGCTGTGTCCGTATTGGAGAAAGTTCAGTATTTCAAAGATGTTTTAAAAACTGCCGTACGTTTTGAACTGAGTCCTTGGGCTTTGAAATCAGGCACAGCTGGGTTCTAATCCCAGCTGGTAAATTACTAGCTGTGTCATCTTGGGAAAATTACTTGGTCTCTCTGAGCTGCAGATACTCAATTTTAAAAACAATGACAATAATATTTGAATTTTTAGGTTCGTCTGAGAATTAAATATTTTATGTATATATATTTGTAGTTATATCTGGTGCATAGCTTATAGTAAGTAACATACAAATATTAGTGGTTATTATTATAATAATTATTATTATAATAAATACTGTTGGTCTCTTCCTCTTGAGTGTTTAAAACCAACCTCAAAGACTCTGAAAAACCCCATGGCAAAGAAATTGCTGACTTGCTTTAACCAACATTTTCCCACATGAATTGTCCAGAGATCTTATTTTTTCACATAGCACCCAGAAACAGTATTCCCTGGAATGAGCTTTGGGAAGAGTGTCTTAGAGCTTCTCACAATTAATTTAATGTGCACGCAGACCTCCTGGGGGTCTTGTTAAGTGCAGATTGTGATGCATGGGCTCAACGCTAGTTCCAAGAAGCTCCCAGGTGTTCCTGGTCCCACTGGTTCATGGACCTTGTTATAGGTGCAAGGACTCAGCACGAGGAGAGAGGAACTGTATTCCTGAGATTTTTATCTAAGTGATTTTCTTGGATGGCGTAATCCTGTATCACTAATAAAGGCAGCATATCATCGCAGTGGAAAACACTAGTAGGAACGGATGGGGAGGAAAGGTGCACGAGTGCCCTATTGTACGTGAGGCTTTGATGATACAGCTGTCTCCAAACCTCCGACTAAGCTCAACACGAGAGAGACGTGTTGGCGTTCTCACCATTGCGTCCCCAGCACCCAGGGCTTCTCTTGGCATCTCACAGGCAGATCAATACCTATTTAACGACTGACTGACTGACCGACCGACTGACTGACTGACCGAAAGGACTGAGTCCTTTTTTCCTGGACGTCTCATCAGATGACACACCCCAGAGTTTGGGGGAAAGCCAGAACGACATGTAGAAGATTAACTATTTAGCTATCATATGAAAAATGGTATTTTCTATTTTCTGTCAGTTAAAAACAAAAAATCTTTCTTAAAATTTTTCTGATAAGGGTGCTGGCCCTTGCAGGCTCTTCCTGTCCTTTATTTTAGGCAACTTCAGTAACATGGCGGGACAAGGAAGGCAGTTCTCCAAGAGAGTAACTTCTCAGTGAGCTTATGGAAGGGGGTGCGGATGGGTCCAGTGATTTCTTCACTGTGGCCCCTCATGTCCTCTGCATAAGACATGTTCTTGTGAGTGTGGTATCACAACTCCTGGAGCACAATCCACAGTCAATTGGGAAGGTCCTCAGCTTGAGATTTCCTGCAGACTTGCGCATAAGTGGGGTCAGGTTCCTATTTACAGCTTTGAACTTCACCCAAGAGAGTCGATGTTTGTGGCTCAAAACAAATCGCTTTGCCTTAATATACATTTATTTCCTCTTTAATTGCATTGGTCTCTACTTCCAAAAAAATGTGTAGTGCAGAGTCATTCCGTTTGTTTGGACAGTACTTCTGTGCTAGAGGACTTTATGAAGTAGAGGACTAAAGAGCGTACTTTAAGTGAGTGACCAAAAACAATGAATGAATAAAGTGTGCCCTGATACAGCTTCATCTAGAGAGAATATGTTATGCAAAGGTGATATTAGTAAATGTTGACTTATTTCTAGAAATTAATCCATAACATGTTTTACATATCCTCATAAAAAGGCACATGAATTTCATACTTAAAAAAACTTGACTTACAGTAAAATTTTTCCTTAAGTCCCAAAATATTGCATGTTCATTCCATTATACACAGAATCAAATCTGACCTTTCCAATATTTGATAGCTATTAATATAAAGGAGAAGAGAGAGGAGAAAGCAATTTTACCAGCTCCTTTGGGATATGACCCCAAATAGAAGTCTTTGGAAAGCAATGGAATCTTCAAATTGGGCGTCCTCAAAGCATCACTGTCATTTACTTTCAACAGGGTAGTGCTAATGGACGTGGGAGAGACATTTTATGCAGTTTTGTGTGTGAGGAGTTAGAAATACCATCCAAGAGTTCCATCAGACTGGTTATGTGCAGCCAGACCACTGCTCTGGTTTTCTGCAGAGCTGCAGTTGAAGAGGTTTTGTCCTTTAGTCTTTATGTCCCATGTGATTCCATGAATGTCCTTCCTTTGTCTCCCTCTGGAGAATTCCTTTTCCATTGGAAGTTCTTTTAAACAATGACCCTTCTCCAAGAGCAGAACCGAGGCCTTTCAAGGGCTTTCAGTGATTTATTTTACACACACACACATACAGTAAAAGGTTTAAAGCTACCTATGCAACACCCAATGTCACTCCCACCTAGTGCTTGACAAGTGCATGGGTTCAGCTCTGTGGTGACACACAGGTACGTTGTATGTGTAGTGTTGCAATGACGTGTTGCTGGTGGTCAGAATTGGAAGGACCAGTGGCCGCTCCTCTTATGTTGTAAATCAACACTGGGTGTGGGGTAAATTGCCTCCCTGGAGTGACAACTGGGACCTGCTAACTTTGCCGTGTGACAGTCTCAGCAATTTCTACTCCTTCCCTAAGCGATTGCTATTTAATTGGGCTTCGTCCAAGGCCCATTTCCGCTCCTTCTGCTCTCTCTTTTCTTCTTTGGTTGCTGTGTTTGGGGGTGGAGAATGATACCAATAGAACCACCAGCTGCCACCCTGACAGGTTCAGAGTATGAGCTCTGGGGTCTGAACCTTTCATGTGACTTTCACAAAGGCAGGTAACTTAGTGGCTGCCATGGTGAACCTTGGGGCGGTCACATAAAACTGTGGCCTACCTGAAATCTTAACTAAAACGTACCATACAGAAATAAGTGGAAGTGTTACTACTGAATTATTTTTAAAACACTGATAATGACTCAAGAGATAAATGTTTAACAAGCCATTTTATTTTTGTGGAATGTAACTCAATGAATCATCTTACATGTGGCCTCAGAACTATTCCAGGCTTGTATCACACATTTAGCATATATAACTACTGCATGTATTAGTGTGCTAGGGTTGCTGTGTTTCAGCCACAGGCTGGGTGGCTTAAACAACAGAAATTTATTTTCTCTCAGTTCTGGAGGCTGGAAGTCCAAGGTCCAAGTATCAGCTGCATTGGTTTCTTCTGAGGATTATAGATGGTCATCTTTTCTCTGTGTCCTCATATGTTGTCTCTCTGTGTACTAATCTCCTTATATAAGGACACCAGTCGTATTAAATTAGGGCCAACCATAATGACGTCATTTTATCTTAACTACCTCTTTCAAGAACTTATCTCCTAATATAGTCACATTCTAACATACTGGGAGTCAGAATTTCAACGTATACATTTTGGGAGGACACAGATCAGTCCAATATACTACTTATTTGCCTTTTTTATTGCCTGATATGTTACGGCAGAAAAATAAACTGTTGCTACAAAGAAGCGGTGAGACTAGCGGACGTTAAATGTTGCTTGTTTGGACTCTGACTGTCACATTCAATTATTTGAAAAACTTCTCTGTGAGGGTTATAGTCTGAATATGGGCATTGGGAATTCATTCTCTACTTTAAGGTAACACATTTGTTTCTTCTTTGGGATCATGGCAAGTATCCTTTTACTTGTCGACTCATTGTCATTTCCTCCTCTCAATGGAACTCTTACAGGGCCAGGTGCTATTAGTAACAGGTTCCTGAGCGTGCTGTTCTGATCAGAGTTTCCAGTCTCTTGTCATCCACCTCCAAACTACTTCACATTTGGCCATTTGGTTGTGACTGATTACTACCAGCTGTCTCCTTGTGGTTACCTCCAGGAAGTTCGTTATTGAAGAGCCTCTTATGAATATATAGCTACACCAAATTGTGAAGACCTCAGGCCACGCTTTAGGATTTTTCTTCCTTCTCCTTTTCTTCATTCATTTGCTTTTTCATCTCCCTTCAAAGAAAGAAAAAAATATCTCCTGTGCATCTACCGTGTTTCAGCCTGTGGCATTAACATTTGAAGATGGAAGCCAGGGTTTTCGATTTCTGTAAGACTGAAGAACATTTTCTGAACTTGGTCTTTCCAAGTATCAGAAGCCATCCATCCAAAAGACTGTACAATAGAATACTCTGCTCTTTGGTGCCTTTTGCCTCCACGCAGTCCAAATGGTGGCGGAGGGAAGATAAATCACTTGCCCATACTCACACGGGGAGTTGGTAGCAAGTCTAGTAATTTGATCTACTCCCACTCTGCTATTTCTACAACTCCATTGGGTTAATGTGGGCATTTGGCATAAAAAAAGCACGATACAAATTTAAACTGAGGCCTCTGACTTCTTACATAAGAAATGCAGATGGATGACGGAAGACACTTGGAAGTCTTCCCAGGCTGACGCTGTAGTAAATTAGACAGTATTCCATAACTCTCCAATGAGTGGGCCAAGCCAGACTTGAGGCGGATGATAAGTGGCAGCGTGATTAGACACGCTTAGGTCATTTTGTGTGCAAATGGAAGAGTTGCTGCAAATACTGTCCAACCACAATTACTCAGAAGACATCACAGCCTGATGGCAGAAAGCAGGGGCCCTGGAGCCAACATGCCTGGCTTCAAATCCTGGCTGGATTGCTGAGGGATTAGATGACTTTGGGCAAGTGACAAAATATCTCTGTGCTTCAGGTCCCCTGCTGTAAGGGGGGGGTTAATAATAATACTTTCTTATAATGATGTCGTGATGATTGAATGAATATATAAAACACTTAGAACAGTATGTGGAACACAGTAAGGGCGACAGTAATCGTTGGCCGTTCTTATGGTTATCTGTTGACATAACGCCTTACCTTGATGCTTCAGACTTTCCAGAACATTCTAGTGCTCATATAGGTAGTGTGTGTCAAGTCCGTGAGAAAGAATGATCCCTGTGAATGTTTCTTGACTTGTGAGAATTGCCTTTTGAGATTTTGCGCCCTGCAGCTGCTGGATCTTTCTCACCAGCCTCCTCACGTGAGTCTGTGCACTTAGGAGATTGTCATGTCTTTCCTTTGCCTGGATGGACATGGCTGGGAAGATATTTTAAAAACATTAAAAGAACACAACCGGAGCTCAGCTCTAACTTTGTGAGTCCATATATGCTGATTAAATATCACTAACCCTTCAGAGTAATTGAGGTGGCAATGGGAGCTGGGGTAAGATGGCCGAGTGAGGCTGGGTCGCAGAACTTCGTGCCCCTAAACTTTAACGCACCAAGTAAAGGACAGCAAAGTGAACATGGGCAGAAACTAACAATGCGGCAGGAGGTGACGGATGGATCCTAAAACAGTGGGTCCTCTCCAGGTGAGGAGAGGCAAGCAATCTCAGGAAACAAATTCTGACCCCAGCTATCACCGTCCCCAAGCAGTAGGTCCAGGGAAGTTGATTGGGCAGGGTTTTGAAATACCTCTCTAGAATATCCCCTCCTTCACCAAACTTGGGGAGAAGCAGACTGATGGGGGTTGGTATGCCAGATATAGTAAATAAAAATACAGGATGCCCAGCTAAATTTGAGTTAGGCATAAACCATAAGTACTCTTTTATACAAGTATTTCCCAAACATTGCATGGGACGTTGTGTTAGTTTCCTAGGGCCCTAGCAAAGCACCAGAAACTGGGTGGCTTACACAACAGAGATTTATTCTCTCACTGGCTAGAGGCTGGAAGTTGGAGATCAAGGTGTCAGCGAGTTGGTTCCTTCTGAGACTGTGAGGGAGGGTCTGTTTCGTGATTCTCTCAGCGTCTGGTGGTCCCAGGTATTCCTTGGCTTGTAGCTGCCTCACCGCAATCTTCCATGACGTTCTCCGTGTGTGTGTGTGTGTGTGTGTATGTGTGTGTGTGTGTCTGTGTCTGTGTCTAAATTTACCCTTTTGATAAAGACACCAGTCATTTTGGAGTGGGGACCAACCTTACTCCACTATGGCCTCATTGTAACTAATTCCATCAGCAAGGACCCTATTTCCAAACAAGGTCACATTCTGAGGTGCTGGGGGTTAGAGTTTCAACATAGCAATTTGGTGGGAGACACAATTCAACTCATAAGAGACATACATCTTAACAGTATCGGTCGTTTTTTATCTGAAATTCAAATTTCACTAGGTATCATGCATTTTCATTGACTAAATCTGGCAATTCTGGTTGGACGTTGGGTTAGTAGGTAACATACCTGTCCTCACCTGGTCACCCCTCAATCTGCATGTCCTAATCTTCTCTTCCTGTAAGGACACCAGTCATATCAGATTTGGGGCTCACCCTACTGACCTTATTTTGCTTTATTCACGTCTTTAAAGTCCTTATTTCCAAATAGAGTCACTTTATGAGGTACTGGGGGGGTCACAACTTCAACACAGGAATTTGAGCAGAGGCAACGTGGCCCATAACAGTAAAATCCAGTTAGTCAAGATGTAATCCAAAATAACTCAGGAATGGTGGAACAATGAGAAAATAAGTGCTGGTGACTTTTTAAGTCCACACAACTGCAGAGTCATCATGAGAGAATGTAAGTGTTCTTAAATGTGAAAATGTGCAATAATGTATGTTAACCTGGGGATGAAGAGGAATGAGGAAGAAGGATAACATAGAGCTGATATAAACTGCTTGAAATCACTAAGCAAAGCAATGAAAGTACAAGCCTCTGTTGAGCTTCTTCCTCTGTTTAATTATGCAAACATGATTCCTTTATATGATCTCAAAATGTATCAACCTTGCGTTCGAATGGAAACTCTTGAGTTCCTTGATATCACATACCCACAAGTTTGTTGGGGTTTCCTTTCAAATGTCTTCTCAAGTTCTCTTTGCCACTAATCGTGGCTGCTATCCCTGGTGAGGATCCTTGAGAATTCTCTGTGCCACCGGGTACCGGTAGCCCCCTCCTTCTGGCTCATCTGAAATGTTGAAAGCCATCGCAACCACAACGTTTGGCTTGTGTATCCCAGACCCCAAATGCTTTTATTTTTTTTCATATTATATGATTCAGTTTTTATTTAATGAAACAACTAGTAATTCTTTTTTTAAAAAATGTTTTTAATTAAAGTTTATTGGGGTGACAATGGTTACTAAAGTTACATACATTTCAGGTGTACGATTCTGTATTACATCATCTATATATCACATTGTGTGTTCACCCCCCAGAATCTATTCTCCTTCCATCACCATATATTTGATCCCATTTACTCTCATCTACCACCCCCGTACCCCCTTACGCTCTGGTAACCACTAAACTATTGTCTGTGTCTATGAGTTTTTGAGATTATTATGCTAATTAAGTGAAATAAGTCAGGCAGAAAAGTTGAGAACCATATGATTTCACTTATATGTGGGATATAAAACTAAAAACAGCAAAGGAAGAAGACAAAGACCCAAATGCTTTTATAACCACAATTTCCCCTTTAAGCAATTACGGATATAGTCACTACCCGTATTATCATTCCCAATTTAAAGATGTGTTGATAATTTGTAGAGTCAGTTTGTTCTTCCATGAGGTAGAAACACTGTCAGACACAGCAGTTTTTAGTGTGGACAGGAATGTAGCAAGGATTAGCCAGAACTATGAGTAAATTCGATTCTTACTTGGAATGGCCAATTCACCCTAGCCTGCTGCCATACTTATTTTTCTCTGCTTTCTAGTTTCTCATAATAATTATTTTTAGTTTATACGTAACCTATATAATAAATTACATATGTATAATTCTTAAATAAAATATGAAACTAGGTGGTTTATAAAATTAAATGTGTAAATAAAGTCATGAAAACCATCCTGTCTTTCCATGTTTTACACGCTCAGGAGGTTGCATGTCGGTGTGTAAAGTCTCTTCACAGAGCCAGGCAGGGTCCCTTTGCTCCCGATGGATAGGACTTGGACTTGGGAGTCAGCACAACTTAGGTGTGAAGCCAGGCTCTGCTATGTAAAGCTCGGTGACTTTTCTTGCTGTGTGGTTCTCTGTTTCCCCCACAGTAAGACGAAGATGACGATGTCTAGGTCTGTGATTACTGTTATAATCAAAGAGATGGGATTTATAAACTGCCAAGCACATCACAGTGCTTGCTAAAGGTGAGATCCCTGCTTGTGTGATTGAAGAACACTTCTGGGGTTTATGTACACATCAGTTATCTTTGTTCCCCGTCCAGCTCCCACGGGTATGGGTGTACATACCGGGGGTGCCAAAAAAGTGTATGCACATGACTCGTATTCATCTTTTCTTATTGGTATATATTATTATAATTTTAATACAGTTTTTTCCTTTCTTAAAGTGTGTATACATTTTTTGGCACCCTCTGTATAAATCTATTTGAAATAAATCTAACCCCCTTAGGAGCTGGTTCCTGCTAATCTCTCTTATCCCATCCAGCCCCTCGCTATCTATCATCTATCTTTATTTCTATGTATCTACGTACCCTCCTGCCTACTCCCCCCCATCCATCTGTCTATCCATCCTGGGCATATGGGCATTTTTGTACCCCTGGCCATGCCCAGACAGCTCCACTTTACAGCTCCCTCGGCCAGGGATGCTGTTTCTCCACCATTCAAGTCCTGGCTCAAAGAGATGGTCACTGAGTAGAAATTCTGAAGTCACTGCCCGTCAACTCACATATTTTATTTTTCTTATAACATCTTGTTGTCTGCGATTATTATTTGTTAATTTACTTTCTATACCATTTGCCTTCCTCCCCTCCCCTCAGGGAATGGCAGATCCATAAGGACATGGATTTTATCTACCTCATTCCCTATAATGACCTAGAACAGTGCATGCATTTGGTTCCTATGCAACAAAATCTTTAACAAGAATATAAATATTGTAGCAGCACTAGAGGTTATAAACTTCCTGGAGGAAAGCTTGATAATACATATTAAAAATGGTGTATACCTGCATCTGTTTGAACTCAGAGTTTTTGATACTCGGAATTTATTCCATTGACATAATCGAAGATGTCCCTGGAAAGTTAATTTATGTTTATCATCACTCTCTTAAGCTGCTGAGTAATATCCTGATATCAGCCTTGCATGTCCTCATTCTCTTTTATTAATATGTCAGCCAAGAATATCTTTTCTTCTCCTTTAAAAAAATTCTTATCAAAATGATTAGGGTTAAAAGTTAGTCTCATACACTGGAAAACAATAGTTTGCTGTCCCAAAGTAGGATGGAATCATCCAAATTCATGTTTAATGTGTAGTTATACTTTGTCCTTTCTTTCTTTGAGTAATGAGTTTTTTTCTTTTCTTTTTTACTCAACTTATTTAGGATTTATGTTCTCTGTATGTTTAAATTTACCTTGGGATTTTGCCATCTGCATTTAAACTAGCAAAAGTCTATAGTTAAATATTACTGTAGCCACCCTGTTTCACAAAAATAAAACAGAACAAAACAGATGCTATAGATTGAATGTTTGTTAACCCCCGCGCCCCACCCCCAAAATCGTATGTCGAAATCCTAAACCACGGTGATATTATTGGAAATGGGTCCTTTGGGAGGTGACTAGATCACGAGGGTCGAGCCCTCATGGATGGGATCAGTGTCCTTGTAAAAGAGACCCTGGAGAGCTGCCTGCCCCTTCCACCATGTGAGGACACAGCGAGAACGTCCCTCTATGAACCAGGAAGTGGGCCCTCACCAGACACTGAATCTACCTGTGCCTTGATCTTGCACTCCCAGCTTCCAGAACTGTGAGCAATAAATGTCTGTTGTTTATAAGCCACTCAGTCTATGGGAGTCTGTTAACAGCC
Organism: Rhinolophus ferrumequinum; assembly: GCF_004115265.2. Classification (NCBI taxonomy): domain Eukaryota; kingdom Metazoa; phylum Chordata; class Mammalia; order Chiroptera; family Rhinolophidae; genus Rhinolophus; species Rhinolophus ferrumequinum. Next base: position 105,141,885 of record NC_046285.1, on the reverse strand, counting down.
CAATCAGACTAAGACAACAGGCTTTTGGAGCACTTTGATTTTGATCATCCATCTTAAGATGTACGTGCTCTTATTGTTTTGTGCACATCCACATTTTATTTTTTTTAACTCAGAAATTGGGCATTATTTCATTATTGCCTTGCTCAGATGACAGTTGTTTGGATTTACCTACAGTTTTATCATTTCATTTGTTTATTCCTACTTGTATATCAGACCATAATTGTAGGATCATGTGCCTTTTCCCCTACAGTATGATGTTTAGACTTCCTTTTTTATTTCAGGTCTCTGTGGTATGCACTCTCTTAATTTCTGGTCTCTCTTACTGTCCTTACTTCATCCTTTCCATGAAAGAGTTCTTGGCTGGGAACACAATTCTACAATGACCGTTATTATCCCTCTACACTTTGAAGGTAATATGTTACTGTGTCTGGCTTTCATTGGTACCCTTGGGATGTCAGCTGTCATTTAAATTGTTTTTATATGGTAGGTATGGTAGGTGATTTGTTCTTTTTCTATGACTGCACTTTAAGATTTTCTCTTTGTATTTGATGTTTTGTAATTTTATCAAATTGTGCTTAAATATGAATTTATTTTTATATATCCTACTTTAATTTATTTTAGTATATTGTGCTTTGGGGATTTTTGATCCATATTTTCTGTCAGTCCTGGAAATTATAACATCACTTTCTTTTTAATTATTTCCCCTCATTCATTTTTATGTTCCTGAGATTCCAGTTAAATGTAGATCTGGCCTTCTCATTCTATTCTTCATTTCTCTTGATGTCTCTCATATTCTTTATCACTATTCTATTATTACAAATAAGTTATCTTCTAGAATTCCTCACTGGATATTTATTAGAGATGATGATTTTGATGACGGTGGTGGTGATGATGATAATGTTTTTATTATTATTTTTTTTCTGAATTATATTTCATCCAAGATTCATGTTTATTTACCTTGGTCTTCCTCTTTTATGATGTGAGCTTTCCGTGAATATGTAATGGCAGTTGGATGTCTATTTATATTCAAGATTGAGCAAATAGGAAGAGAAGCTTGGAGCATTATGTAAGTGGTCAGCGCTTACAGAAAAACCATCTTTGCTTTGCAGTGAGAGAGATGTGCTCTTCAGAATCTGTTGAAATCTCTTGATTGCTGATAGCTCTATTTTCTTTGCCATAATGATATTCCCCCCCGCGCCCCACCTTTTCTTAGCCCATTACTCTTATTCAAAGGAAGCTTTGGGAGAGAAGAGGGAATGTGAGTAGACTTTTCCTGCCATTTTTAAAAGGTCAATGCGATTTTATTTTTTGAACAGTCTCATCATATTAATCTCTTGCTTGAAGCATGCTAATTTCCCATAGAACAAAGACCAGGCTCTCTACCTTGACCTTCAAGGTTCTAAATAACTTTCTCTCCACATGAATTTTTAGCTTAATCTTAACTGACGCTCCATCTTGACTTTGGTGTTCTTTTTGCTTACTTTAGTGTCTCAGGGATTTGCACACATCCTATTCCCTCTGTCTGAAAGGCCTTCTTCTCCCTCTGGCCTCTCAACCCCTGACCCACTCCTCCAACCCCAGAATATATAAAATTACTCTAGTACACAGCCTCGTGGCATCATATAGCATTCGTAGCATTTGTCAGAGATGTAATTTTGCCTTTTTTCTATGATCGTTTGATTAAATCTGTCTAACCTACATGTATAAGTACCATAAGCATAGTAATTATATCTGACTTTGCTTTCCATTTTATTCCCTAGTCCCTATTGAGTGAACAAATGCATAAAGAAATGATAGACGAGTGGTAATAACAAGGGGCCTTGGATGGTCTACTCAGCCTGTTTTCTGAGGCTGTTTAGGAGACCCAAAGTGAGCCTGTTGAGTGACCATGGCTTCCAGTGTAAAGATGCTTTATTTGAGTCTAAGGATTTTAATGTGGTGTTACATATTTGGACTAATTTTACCTTCATAACTTTATGGGGTAGTGTGTTAGTTCAGCTTAATGCAGTGGAATAAGACTGATTCACGTCACTGTAAGGGATGAGAACTTATTGTAAAGGATCCATCTGGCAGAGGAAATGCTAGGATCCTCGGAAACTTGACGAGGATCAAGGAAGAAAGAGAACTGTTGCCCAGGTGCACCTTCTGGAAAGTAGACCTGGAAGGCAATGGAGGCGCCCAGACAGCCCTGGGTACCATGTTGTCCTGTTGACCCATCACGTGCCATTCATGGTTGCCAGCATTAGCGTCACTCAGTTAGGTTCCAGGCAAAGCTGCTTTTATCCGTGTCTCTTATTTCACTGCCCACTATGAAGTATGCTCGCTCTTTTTCTTTCTCACTCTGATGATCTTGGCTCTGTATTTTATATTAGAATCTCAGAGAGAACGAAAAGACTGGTCATAGGGCAAAGCTCTCATAGGAAGAAGTCACAGGCTGACTGTGGAGCGTGTGGTACAAAAAGCACAGCTGTCTGTAGGAGCTCAAGGTCTCTCTCCTGCGTGCTGGACAGTGTCTCAGCTGGCGCTGTTCCCTTGTTTCCAGTGTGGGGGAGCTCAACCCCATTTCAGCTTCCCATGGGACCAGTGGCTTTCTTCCTGTTGGGGCTGTGCACCTGAACCCAGCTTCCGATGGGTCCCCAAGGTCCCTAGGTACTGGCATCCAGCCTTCCCCAACAACGGCAGCAAACAGCTGGCATCTAAGCCCACCCGCCTTGTGCCCTAGGGGCCGGATGATGCCCCTGCTTACGGGTTGGGCTCACACTTACCTGATAAGAAGGGAGAACAGCACAGTGCAGGGGACCGCTCGGGAATTCACAGCCGCGCTGCATGGGTATCAGTGTCCTGAACCAATGTGCCTTTCTGTGGGGTCATAGAGATGAGGAAACCTGTGTCTTCTCTTGCTGACTCTGGCTTGTGGGGACTTTGCTCAGGTGTCTTGGTTTGGTGTAGTGGGTTGAATAGTGTGCCCCAAAATCCATGTTCACCTGGAACCTTACGATGTGACCTCATTTGAAAACAGGGTGTCCAGATCCAGTAAGGCTGTGGAGATGAAAACGGTTGGGATTTAGAGTGGGCTCCAAATCCTCTAATGGGTATCCTTGTGAGAGAATGTAGAAGAGATTGAAACACGGAGACACAGAGAAAAGAGGGCCGTGTGAAGATGGAGGCAGATATTGCCACAATGCATCCGCAAGCCAAGGTCTGCCCAGGACTGCTGACAAACAGCAGGCTGGGGAGGGCGTGGGGTGGTCCTTTCCTCAGCCTCCAGGCCCACCAACCCTGCCTACACCTCCAGTGCAGACTTCTGGCCTCGGGCACTGTGGGAGAATGAATTCCTGCTGCTTTAAGTCCCCCGTTTGTGGTAATCGGCTCTGGCAGCCCTAGGAACTCCATACAGTTGGTTCCTTAGAATCAGAACCTGAGAAGGGGATTTTTGTGCAAGCGATTGAAGGATCCATGGAAGAAGGGCCCTGTGAGGACCCAGGGGAGTCGGGAGAGTGGTGTCAGCTGCAGACTGGACTCAGCCTGACCTCCCAGGAGAGCTCTGGAGCACGACGTGTCCTGTGGGGTTTGTCTGCCTGTGGCAGTGGGGCCAACCTTTGGAACTCTAGGTTGGCCAGTTATTGACTGCGGGCTGCCTGCGAGGAGTGGGGAGTGTCCTCCAGAGTGAGCTGGTTCCCATTTGGCAGAGACGTTCTCTGGGGTGAGGGAGAGAGGCAAAGCTGAGACGCATCGGCGGCTAGCACTCATAGCAGCAGGGAGATGGGTACACCGGCTTGGAGGGGGGCTCTGCCGGGTAGCCACAGCTTCCACTATGCCAACAGTGATTTCGGAACCCAAATCCTGCGAATTTGTGCAATTTGTTGTGGGTCACGATACGTGACAAGTGGCCACCAGTTTGCACGGCAGGAGATACAGAGGGCACCGTGACACACAGCTCATCAGATGCTGGCGTTCTTCCTGCTGTCTGCAGCTGGGAAGAAGGAAGTCTCATGATTCAGAGGCACAGGGAGTGGGCTGGTGGAGCTCCTGAGCCATGGAGGCCTCGGAGACGGGTGGGGCTCCCGCTGAGGGGACCGTTCCTATGTCTGCCTGCGCTCATACAGAGCCATGAAGAGCTGAGGGTATAGGATGCAGGTCTGAAAGACCTTTCACCCGGAGGAAAGGGAGAGGCGATAACCACTGCGGGACTTTTGCATCTGTTATGAGCAAAACACTTACTAATGAAAGAAAACTAGGAATTGAATTCGCGTTGACACAACAGGACACTGCATTGATCCTTATTATTAGAATTCTGTACCGATTCACATCCATCGCATTTTGCGGTCTCAGCATGGGTACCCAAAATGAATCTTTTTCAAGGCTTCCTTCCCATGAACACAGTCACATTTTATGAAATGATAGAAAACATTTACATGAAGATGACGCCATAAACTCCAGTCTTCAATTTTTTTCTCTGCATTGTGTGCAACATAGGCATTTCGCCTGGAAATAAAACACGTGTGTGAGATGCGATTCCCTGGCAATTTTAGGTTGTGTTCTCAGTGTACCTACACGGACTGCCTTTCCAAATCAAAAACAGTTTTTGAGGCAGTAACAATAGTATCACAAACAAATGGGTTTCAGAGTTTTACCTAAAGTAATTGAGAATTAAACAAAGTGTTGTTCAGGGTTCCCCATTATTTCTTTGTCCCATCTTTAGCTTGTGTTTGATTTACTTAGAGGCACAGTTTAGATGGCAGGGAACCATGCACTGAGGCACGGGGAACGCAGACTGAGCAGATTCTGGAAATGCACCTTGCAGAAATGGGCTCGAGGAAGCACCTGTCTCACTTGGCACAGGTGCCGAGGGTGGGGGATCTGCTTCCCACCCTCAGGAGTGGCACGCACCGGTACACATAATCAGAGTCCCACTTTCAAAACTGCATTTCAGAAAACTTTCCGAAGGCACACTGTTCTTTGAGATGACTGTCACTCCTTTCCATGCCTGGGACGACCTGCTCCATCCGGTTCCCGCCATCTCAGCTCCTACCAGAGTTATGACAGCAGCCTGAGCGTGCACCCAGCCCTTGAGGGCACCCAGCCCAGTGCCTGCTCAAAGGGGCCACGGGGTACGATGAGCCACGTGGTTCTGCATTTCCATGCACAGCTCTCTGTCTCTCCTTTGCTCAGCACACCCCGCTGGCCTGTGCCCGACTGCAATCCCAGACGTCACTATCTCCCTGGGATATTCTGAAGTCTGCCAGCCGGGGAGCATTAGGTCACACCACACCCATCGCCCCTGCCTTTCATGACTGCTGTTTCCTTTCCACACATTCTAAATCCTTCTAGGAGTTTCCAGAAGAAAAGACTGCCCCGGT